>NW_006159754.1:6414127-6466684 GCF_000334495.1 Tupaia belangeri chinensis | reverse complement strand
CGGATGGCCCCGCCTCATCTCAGGGTGACCCTCCCCGGGGTCGGCCAACTGCTTTGAAAAGTTTTATGGTCGCATCTCGAGGGCCTTCAGTGCGATCACTTAGGTCGCTCGAAAGTTCTTCAGCTCCCTCCAGAGTTCTACAGCGGGTGTACTATTTCTAAAAAGAATGGAGTTCGTGAACAGCAATCTGGTGGACAGCTGGAACAAGGCACTGGTCATGAGGCACAACAAACAATATTTTTATTTGTATTGTCTGTGAAGAAGGCAGAATTCCCTTCAGCTATCTCTTGGCACCCATCCAGAAGCGCGAGTACTTTAAATGTGGTTATCTGGGGCTTCCGGGCTAGCTGTTTCTACAAATATTCAGTTATTATAAAGCAGCTAGCATTTGCTACGCATGCTTTGTAAGAGGCTCACGTTCAGATGGTAAGGAGCCAGAGACAGCTCTCTTCCAAACTCACTTTATTATTTTTTTAAGGGAGATTTTTGCTATAGGGCACCCGCACTTGTCAGAAAGAGCAAGACAGAAAAAGGAAGATCACCCCACAGGATGGATGACAACGTGCAATCCCTTCTCCTCCATTCTCCTCTTGTCTCCTCCATTCTCCTCTTGGCACCTTGGGCATCCAAGAACACGCTCCTGGCTTTAAGTCTCCAGATCTGGCACTCCAACCGTGGTCAATTACGTGGGAGTCCAGTGACATAACCATTATGCCATCTGCTGATCCCAGCCAAACTCACTTGATTCTAACCAGTCTATGAAAGTGGTGAGGTAGGAGCGATGTCTTTATCCGCTTTACAAATGAGGAAATTAAGGTTCGGTGAGCTAATGTGCCTCTCAGTATTGAAGGTAAAGGCTACCCACTCTGGTAAAGGTTAGACAGTTTACTAGGAAAATACAGGAACAGAAGGCCCCAAGGCCCTAGTGGACTTCAGACTTAAAAGTATTTAATTTACCTTTTTTTGAGCTGTAAAATGAATACTTGAGTTTTCCAAAGCCATGGATACTGGGTTCCCTTGAACCCAGCTCTGGACAAACGGTCTGTAGGAACAATGCAGAGAAGAATACAGTAACCAATAGGAGAGTCTGAACCTACATAAACATTCACCCCCAATGGAATGATGTGATGTGATGTGCTGGAGTTAAGGATTGGCTGAACCCTGTCTCTATTAGATAACGCCTAATTTAAATAGAGTCTAGTGGTCACTAGTGTAAAGAATGTTGGCAACCACCACAACTCTTAAATTTTAAGTTTTTCTTTAGATTTTGATTCTAAGGACCCCTCCTTTCTTGAAACTGGATTTCCCTGAAGTGTGCCATAGAGAAGTCTTTTATGTTTATTAACCTTTTAGTTGCCTTTCCTTACTCCTCTTCCTGTATCCTTTAGCTGCTGGGTTTCTTTAGTATTTCCTCTTTCTTTTTTTTTAATCTTTTGTTAAAAATTTTTCCAGAGGGTATATGCACTTGCCAGAGACAGAGGGAAAGTGTGAAAGCACCCCCCACCATGGGCCATGGTCAGACCCAGTTTCTTCTCCATCTCTCCCTCTTTTGGGGATTTTCTGCAAGCACGCCTACGCACAAGCACTACTTGGGTGAATGTTTCAAGCCTTCAGGTCTAGGACTCCACACAATGAGTCATGTGAGATCCAGCTGCCTTTAACCACCTTACCACTAGCTAGAACACTATTTCTACCTTCTAATGCTCTTCTCATCTTACTCTTTACCTGTCTTTCCCTGGGACACTTGTTTAAAAATATATACCTATTTTTAAAATACCTTTAGTATACCCTATACCCTAACAACTCTCTTGTAAACCCCATATCCATGTAACTGTATATACCCCCACCCAGATATTCAATATCATGTTGGACCATAAACTCAACAAGCCCAAACAAAACAAAACTCAAGTCCAAACTTTTGTGTCATGAGCGCATTAGCATCATTAAATTAGAAGAAATACAATCAGTCTTACACCAATAAGCTGTAGGTTTTTCATAGACACCTTTATCAAGTTGAGGAATGTCCTTTTTACTTCTATTTTGCTGAGAGTTTTTATTAAGAATGAATATTGGGGATGGCAAGTGGCACAGTGGTTAAGGGTGCTGGGCTCCCACATGGCTGACCACAGTTCAAGTCCTGGACCTGGTGACTTCCTTTTTCACTTTCCATCTCTCTCTGGTCAAATTTAAATAAATAAAATAAAATAGGGACCAGCAGTTAGAGTAATGGCTATGTTGCTGAATGCCCATGTAGTCAACCGTGGTTCGAGTCCTAGACCCAGTGGATTAAACTCACACCGGGAACGTGTGCATGCGTGCCCAAAATCCCGAGAGGAGAATGGAAGAGAAGGGATTGCGGCATGGCCATCCCCCCTGGGGGGTGATTTCTTGCTTTCTCTCTCTCTCTTTCTACTCTTTCTCTCTCTCTCTTTCTAGTGAGTGGATGCACCCTATAGTAAAAACCTCTCCTAAATTAATTAATTAATTAATTAATTTTAAAAATAATTCTTTTAAAAAAACCAAAACATTTTTTAAAAAGTATTGTTTGCAATTTTTTTTCTACGGTTATTGAGATGTCTATACAAGGGGTTTTTTTGGTTTTGTTTTTTTGCTGTTTCAGTTAGTTAATGTGATGAATTACAATCATTGATTTTTTGTTTTAGTGGGGAGAGGCTTTTGCTATAGGGTGCATGCACTCGCCAGAAAGACAGAGACAGACAGAAAGCAAGAAATCACCCCTGGGGGGATGGCCACACTGCAATCTCTTCTCCTTCATTCTCTTCTTGGGATCTGCACACGTGCCCCGCGTGAGTTTAAGCCACCGGGTCCGGGACTCGAACTGTGGTCCACTACATGGGAGTTCAGTGACAGCCATTATACTATGTGCTGGTCCCAACATTCATTGATTTTTGAATGTTAAACGTTAAACTAGCCCGAGCCCTGCATTCTTGGAATAAACATCAAGAAATCATTATGTATTTATACACACACACACACACACACACACATACACACACACGATTGTTTGCTAAACTTTCAGTTTAATGCTTTGTATTTATGTTCATGAGGAATATTGGTTCATAGTTTCTGCTAATGATTTTGACTGATTTTGGTAAGAGTAATATTGCCCTCAAAGAATAAATTGAGAGTGTATATATTAATAAAATTATTATTTTTGGAAGACCTGATGAAGAATTGATTTTCTTTTTTTTGAGAGAGAGTTTTTTTTGCTATAGGCTATTTGGGCTCCCCAGAGAGACAGAGACAGAAAGCATGAAATCACCCCCCAGGAGGATGGCTATGCCACAATCCCTTCTCCTTCATCTTCCTCTTGTGATTTTGACCACACATGCACAAATACTAAGGATGAGTTTTAAGCCACCAGATCCAGGACTAGAACCAGAGTCAACTACATGGGAGAACATTACACCATCTTATGGTCCCAGTTTTCTTTCTTTCTTAAATGTTTGGTACCATTTACCAATAAAAACATCTGGATCTAGAGTTTTCCTAATGCGGAGGATTTTAACTATAAATTCCATTTTTTCGCCTTTTTGAGATATATATAGAGAAGAAAAGGAAAAGAACGGTAGGTATTTTTAAGAGGGTCTTTGCTGTGTTGTCATCCTCCTGCCCCAGCTTCCCAATTATCTAGGATTATAGGAGGGAGGGGCATAATCATGTGTTCAGATTGAGTTGGGACCCAAACCTGGCCTTCTCTGTGGCTTCCAGCCACCCAACTGGTAACACTACCTGTGTGCCACCACAGCTGTACCAAAATTCCATTTCAAAAAATAGGTGTAGGAGAGCTAGCAGGTGGTGTGATGGTTGAGGCACCAGACTCACACATGGCTGACTGAGGTTCGAGTCCCAGACCTTGCAGCTTGCATTCTCTCTCTCTCTCTCTCTCTCTCTCTGGTGAGTGTGCATACCCTATAGCAAATTAAAATAATAATGATGATACATAAAAATTAAATAATCCTCTAAAAAAATACATTTAGGGCTATTCAGGTTTTACATTTTCTCTTAAATGAGCTTTGGAAATATGTCTTTGAAGGAACTTGTCCATTCTACCTAAATTGTCAGACTTATAGGCATACAGTTGTTTATAATTTTTCCTTATCATCCTTTTAATATCTAGAACTTGGGGTGATATTAACTTTCTTATTCCTGATATTGGTTATTTCTGCTTTTCCTCTATTCTTTATCAGTCTGGCTAACGATTTACCAATTTTACTGCTGTTCTCAAAAAAATCAGCACTTAGTTTTATTTATTTTCTCTATTTGGATGCTTTTATTTCATTGATTTTCACTTTGATCTTTATTTCCTTTTTTTAAAAAAAATTGTAACAGAGTGTATGTACTCACTGGAGAAAGAAAGAAAAAGTGAGAATTCACCTTCCATCCCCAGGGGATAGCCATCCTGCAATCCCGTTAGCCTATTTGTGTCTTTATATTTTTAATTTGTATTTGATTTTTAAATAATTACTTTATTTAAGTTTATTTTAATTTGACTAGAGAGGGACAGAGTGAGAGAGAGAGAGAAGGAAAGTGAGAAAGCAAGCCTCCACATCCAGGCCTTGAACCATGGTCAGCCATGTGGGAGTCCAGCGCCCTTAACCACCATGCTACCTGTCAGCCCTTTATAGTTAAGGTGTTTCTTTGAATGGACACACCGCAATCCCTTCTCCTCTCTTCTCCTCATGGGATCTTAGGCACACACACACAGGCACCCAGCATGAGTTTAAGCCACCAGGTCCAGGGCTTGAACCACAGTCGACTACATGGGAGTCCATTGACATAGCTATTATGCCAACTGCTGGTCCCTCATGTCCAATATCTTGATATCATTGCTTTAAATGTTTTGAGTTTTTCATTTTTGTTGTTGCTTCATGCAAGAGGGCAAGTGTAGTCCCTGTTACTCCATCTTTGGTAGCAGAAATCTGGAAGCCTCTTTCAATGATTATTTGAGGCATCTTAAACCTATAAGGTCCTCTTTCTCTTTTAGGTATTTTTGTTAAAGGTAAACTTTGCCCTGAATTCAGAACAACTCAGGTTGCATTAAATAGTGATCCTGATTTTTTAAATGTAACTGAATCATTAGTTTTGGAGATCAACATATTTCTCAAGATACACTTGATAAAATGGACAGAAATTATACGTGATTCTTCAGATTTGGCATGCAGCATGTCATAAGATATTTATTTTAGGTATAACCCATGATCATCTTATTTTATCTCTCAAATATTTAACTTTCCCACTTTCCATTAACAAAAAAACTGACTTTCAAACTTACAAAAAAAATTAGCTGCCAACTCAAAATGTGGTAAGAGCGGTACCAGCAGTTAGTGTAATGGCTATGTCGCTGGACTCCCACGTAGTTGACCGCGGTTCGAGTCCCGGACCCGGTGGCTTAAAACTCACGCCGGGCGCGTGTGCGTGCGTGCCCAAGGTCCCAAGAGAAGAATGGAGGAGAAGGGATTGTGGCGTGGCCATCCCCCCTGGGGGGTGATTTCTTGCTTTTTCTCTCTCTGTCTCTCTCTGTCTGTCTGGCGAGCGCACGCGCCCTATTAGCAAAAACCTCTCCAAAAAAGGGAAAAAAAAAATGTAGTAAGAGGTGCACACAAGTGTGTGTGTGTGCTAAAGAAAGCAGTGCCCACTGGGGCAGGGAGTGAGAAATCACCTTCCAAGGGGAATGGCCCCTAATCCCTCTCCTCAGTTCTCCTCTTGGAATTTTGGGCATGCACGTACACATGCCCAATGTGTTTGTCAAGCTACCAGGTCCAGGATTAGAACCACAGTTGGCCATGTAGGATCCAACACCTCAACCACCACGCCTCCTTCTGTCCCAAGATCTGCACAGTTTTTTTTTATTCTTTTAGGGTGTTCTATGAGTTTGAAAGGTAACCAAAAATTATCCTACAATACAAATTTGATCATATGTCCTTCGCTCAGAATCTTCTTACTGTGTTCCCATTACTCTCAGGATAAACTCCTAACTTCTACCATTGCTTATTGGCTACTGAGGTTTGCCTGGCCCCTGTTTACCTTGCAGCCTGCTCTCTTACCACAGCCTCCTTCATTCTGCTTTCTAGCCACGTGAATCTGCTTCGGTTCCTTAAACATCGTGTGTTCTCTCTCTTTATTGCCAGAGGAAACATGCACTCACCAGAGAAAGAAAGCAACCCCCAGTGCATATGGTTTTGCTACAATCCTTTCTTCTCTTCACTATCCCATCAGGATTTGGGGACTTGAGGGCTGGGGTCAACAGATGGTGCAGAGGTTAGGGCAGCTGGATCACATAGGCCAACTTCCTGGTTTAAGTCTCAGACCCAGTGGCTTAAAAATCATACCAGCTGCATGTACATGCGTGCCCCAAATCCTGAGAGAGAATGGAGGCGAGAGGACACCAGTGTGACCATCCCTCGTGAAGGGTGACTTCTCACTTTCCCTCTCTCTTTTTCTCTCTGTCCTCTGTCTCTCTCTGGTGAGTGCAAATGCCCTATAACAAAACAAAACAAACAAACATACAAAAAGATTTAGAGATTTTCTGTTTTTCAAGCTGCCAGGCCAGGACTGGAACTATAGTTGGCTCTGTGGGATCCGGTCCCCAACACATAGTACTTAACTGCTACCTTATGGAGCCAGTGTGTTCTGGCTTGCCTCAGGCTTTTAGCACATAAATATCTTATGTCTGAAAATATTTATTTCCCTTCCCCGCAACTTCAAAGTCTTGGATTAGATGTCTCTTCCTCTTTTGTGCTCCTACAATTCTTTCCCCTTCATTACTACTCACCCTCTATGGAATTTTGTCTCTGTCCACACAGAGGGCCTGAAAGCAGTATCTAGTAGCAACGAGCAAACCCAGCACCCACACACTAGTTTCTAAATTCCATTCTCCAGTGAGAGGAACCAGGCTTCTTGGAAAACAGCTGATTTCAGAATCAATGCAGGGACAGGGTAACTAGGAACAACTCTTTGTATCAGAAAAAAAGGAAATACCCAAAGAATAATGAAGATATGTCAGAAAGACACAGAAGTCAACTTTAAAGAGTTTTTACTGGGCAAATGTGGAGCAATATATCAAAATAAACAGTAAACATTACATCCACTGAGTCAGTTATGAATCCATCAGCCTATGCCAACATAAATAAATGTATGATTAAATGGGGAGAAGAAAAAGCTCTCATAATGGAATGTCAACTAACAAATGTAGAAAGAATAACTAGATTTAAGAATCATCATTTTGTAACTAAAGTGATAATTCATAAAAATAATTAACTCAAGTACAATAATGGATGGTAAAACCCAGTGTGTGAAATTTGGGTGAGGAACAGGTTTTACTAACATCAGATCTTAAAGTATCTCCCCACAAAATAATTATTAATTATACAAGGAAGGATGATAACTTTACAGCAAGGACACCTAAAAAAGCCACCTTACTCAAGTGATCGAAGTTAACATCACCAGGCATGGAATAAACCAATATGTCACCAGTGGATGCCACAGATGAGCACAGGTTACTTCCACGGTGTCTCCCTACAGTACACAATCTGATCTAATCATGAATACACTATAGACAAACCCAAATGCAAGCTCATCCCACAAAATGACCACTCTGTAATTGTTTCACTTTCTATTGCTAGGCAACAAAAACCCTAAACTTAGTCACTTAAAACAATGGGGCTGGCAGGTGGCGTAGTGGTTAGGGGCGCTGGACTCCCACATGGCTGACTACAGTTCAAGTCCTGGACCTGGTGGCTTCACTTTCTCTCTCTCTCTCTCACTTTCTCACTTTCCCCTCTCTCTGATCAGTCCCCAAGTTTTAAAAATAATAATAATAAATAAAGTTAAATAAAATAATTCTTTTTTAAAAACAAAGAACAACACTATTTTACTGCCATTTGGGTAGGGTTCTACAGGGGCAGATTTTCTCGGCTCTATTGTGCCAGCTGGTACAGCCCCAAGGTGGCTCCTAGGACTCAGTTTGAGATGCTCAAAGGCTGGAGCTGGAATGATCTGATGGTTTTCTCACTCTCATCTCTGACACCGGGGCTGCAGCACTCCAACAGCTGAGGGCTGGAACAGCTGTGGCCCTTCCAGCCACCCTTCCCTATGTGGTCTATCACAAGTACGTCTGGATAACTAGATTTCCTATATGTCAGCTCAAGACTCCCAGGAAGAGAGAGAGAAATAAAGTCAGGTAGAAGATGCATGGCATTTTCTAAACTAGCCTTAGAAGTTCACAGGTTTACTTCCCTGCCTTCTATCACTGAATGAATCACATGATGGGCCCAGATTTAAGGAGAGGGTTATGAAAGTGGGGAACTGGAACTGTAGTGCAATGTTTGGGAATAAAATCAGCAACAGTATCTCTCTCTCTCTCTTTTTTTAAAAAGAATTATTTATTTATTTAATTCCACTTGTTATTATAATTAATATTATTATTTAAATTTGACCAGAGAGAGACAGAAAGAGAGAGAGAGAGAGATGGAGAAAGGGAAAAACAAGAAAGCAAACCACTGGGTCTGGGACTCCAACCACAATCAGCCATGTGGGAATCCAGTGCCTTTAACCACCACGCCACCTGCTGACTCCACCAACAGTATCTTAAAAGATGAAGATCCAAGGACTGAGGAATTATTCCAGATTGAAGGAGACAAGAGATGTGACAGCTGGGTAAGACCCTGGGCTGTATCCTTTCGCTGTAAAGACTGTTATTGGGACAGTTGGAAAAACCTGAATGGTTGTTCGGCAAAGGGTAAATGGAATTTCTTTATATTATTTCAACTTTGCTATAGGTTTGAAATCACATGAAAAAATTTAAAGGTAAAGCATGGAATTTAATCGTCTAAAAAACTTATGGATAATCCTTTCCAGAATCAAGTAATGGTCATGTAATAAAAATAAATACCTGGCCTAGCTGTGGTGACACAAGCAGTAGAGCACCGTAGAATAGTGTTGGAGCCATATGGAGGGGCCGTGTTCACTTCCAAAGACCAACTTGAACACACTGGGCACTGAAGCATGTACCTGTAATCCTAGCTATTAAAGCAGGCCACTGAATGTTATAATCATTATTATATTTTCAGGGGCTGGCAGGTGGCATGGTGGATAGAGGCATCAGATTCCCACATCGCTGACTATGGTTCGAGTCCCGTACCTTGTGGCTTGCTTTCTTGTTTTCCCTTTCTGTCTCTATGTCTCTACCTGATCAAATTAAAGAATAATAACAGGGGCCAGCAGGTGGCGTGGTTAAGGGCACTGGACTCCCACATGGCCAACAGTGGTTCAAGTCCCAGACCTGGCATCTTGCTTTCTCTCTCTCTCTCTCTCTCTGTCCCTCTCCAGACAAATTAAAATAAACAAGTAAATAAAATAATTCTTTAAAAAATAAAAAAAAATAACAAATGGAATTAAATAAATAACTTTAAATAACTAAATAAATTTTTTAAAATTATATTTTCATTGATTATGCCTGATAAATGCAGTGTGATATCCAGTAAATATTGTATTATGGTACTGGGAAATTCATAACTTATTTTTCTATGCAAAAAATGTGTCATTGACTTTCTGGATGACCCAATATATTTACAGTGCTCTGATTATCCCAAATATGCTCTCAAACTTGGTCACCTTCTCTTAGAGCCAAATTGTCATGGTAAGAGATGATTCAGTCAAGTCTAGTCCCTTGTTCATGTCTAGGAAAAAAAGGAATACAGCATTTGGTGTCTTGTCAGTGAAAACTCGATAATCTCAGTGACACAGAAATGACTTCATACTTGTGGTGGTGGTGACGGTGGTGGCAATAGTCTTGGTAACATGGATAGAAGTAATGGGCAGTAGTAAACCTGGGCACATTGTGTGCCAGTGCACAACTCTCAATTATTTACAGATATTCATTCGTTTAATCCTTACAATAATCCTAAAAGAGAGATAGTATTTTTATTTTTTTATTTATTTATCTATTTATTTATTGGAGAGGTTTTTGCCATAGGGCGCATGCACTCGCCAGACAACAGAGAGAGACAGAGAGACAGAAAGCGAGAAATCACCCCCCTGGGGGGATGGCCACGCTGCAATCCCTGCTCCTCCATTCTTCTCTCAGGATCTTGGGCACGCACGCACACGCGCCTGGCGTGAGTTTTAAGCCACCAGGTCCGTGACGCAAACTGCGGTCGACTACATGGGAGTCCAGCAACATAGCCATTACACCAACTGCTGGTCCCTATTTTTTTTAATTTTTTACCAGAGGGCATGTATGCTTGCAGCAGAAAGAGAGAGAGAGAGAGAGAGAAGGAAAGTGAGAAAGCACCCTTCATGGAGGATGGCCACATCACAGTCCTTCCTATATTTCTCCCTCTTTTCAGGATTTTTGACAGGCATACACATGAACCCAGCAGGTCGAGGACTCACTGGTTCACTGGTCAGCCGTGTAGAATCCAATCACCTTAACCACCAGGTCACAGGCTGGCCTGTGATAGGTAGTATTATTATCCCCTGGTCACATTTTATGATTGAGAAGACTGAGAAAAACAAATTAGTTTAAGGTCATACAACCAGTAAACAATATGACTGAAATTATTGTTCATTAAACACTTAAATATACTTTGCCAGACAATTGCTGAAGGCACTAGTGTCACTGGGCACATTTTAAACCAAAGCAACTGTGCTATTGATATTATCGTGGTTTCTTCTTTTACAATGCTATGATTTTGATGAATTTTTGAATCAGTTATCCTTGACAAAATTTATAACCAATGCACTGGGAGTCCCCCCTTTTTTTTTAATTGTGGGAAAAAGCATTCAAAATTTACCATCTTAAACATTTTCAAATATACACTTAAGTATATGCTTACATAAAAACCTGTATGTAAAGAGCTATAGTGACTTCATTCGTAACCACCCAAAACAGAAACAATTGAAATGTCCTCCAACTGGTGAGTGGAATGGACTATTACAAAGAAAAAAAGGGAAAAAGACAAAGGGGTCTGAAATATCAATACATGCGACAACGGGGATGACTCTAAGTGCATTAAGCTGACTGAAAAGAAACCACATTCAAAGGCTGCATATCATATGATTCCATTTGTATTACATTTTGGAAGAGGCAAAGCTATGGGGAAAGAAAGATCTGTGGTTGGCTGAGACTGGGAGATGACTTCAAATGGGCACAAGGGAAGTGAGAGGCTGACTTCAAATGGGCACAAGAGAAGTGTAGAGAGGGATAGAACTGTTTCATATCTTGACTGTGGTGGTGGTTATCCAATCACACATTTGCCAAAACTCATAAAACGGTAGAACTGAAAGAGTCCATTTTACTAGATGTAAATTATACCTCAGTAAATCTAAGCTCTCCTCTGATATTTTTTTTTTTTTAATCTGGGAAGTATAGACTATACATATCAGATGACAGTGAACTGACTGGAAAACCAGCAAGGAAATAAACAACCGGACAGAGGTACAGGAAGGAGCCACTAGATGGTAGTATTAAATTTGTGATAGAACCCAGGATAAACTTGAAGCTAAGAGAGCACAGTTCTATAGACATGAACTCAAAACCTTCTCATTTGGGTCAGCCATCAGAGCATCTTGTTTTGATGTTGTACTCATGTCCAGTCTTTATATCTTATTTTTGAGAACTGTAACATCAACTCATAAGAAAAATAACTTTTAAGTGTAATTTTTCTTTTATGAAAGAGAGAGAGAGACAGACAGGGACTGCTAACAGGGTCTTTTCAGGACATAGTCATCCCCACAGACTTCCAGCCACCCAGGGTCATGGATACACCCATGGCTGTACCAGAAATCAAACCAGGGGCTTCTGATGTGGCTCTAGTACCATGTGGTGGGGCCCTACCACCTGTTCCACTAGAGTTGGGTCAAAAGTGTGTGTGTGTATATAATGTCCTCCTTAAAAAATATACAGTAACATCACATTTCTTGCATAAATTGGTGTAGACTAACAAGTTTAGCAAGACAAAGGGTCATTGAGGGGCAAGCAGATGCAATTAATCAGTTGAAGTATAAAGTGGTACAGATACTTTTGTTGGACTATTTGCCAATTTTTTTTTTTTTTTAATTTGCCAAAAGACACATGCACTCAGCAGAAACAGAGAGAAAGAAGGAATAGGAGAAAGTACCCCTCAGTGGGATGTGGTCATGCTGCAATCTTTTCTCCTCCATTGCTCTATCCTGCCAGGATTTGATTTGTCAGTATTATCACATTTTACACGTACATTTTCACCCAGTGATTTTGTATGTGTATGCATGTATGTACATATGCAATATTATATGTGTGTGTGTGTGTGTATATATAAGCAAAAGTTATTTTAAATCAATAATTTTGAAATAATTATTTCATTTAACTTTATTTATTTTAATTTGACTAGAGAGAGAAAGAGGGAGAGAAAGAAAGAGAAAGTGGGAAAGCCAGGTCAGGGACTCAAACAGTGGTAGGCCAATGTGGGAGACCAATGCCTTTAGCTAACTCGCCACCTGCTAGCTATATGTAATTTTAAAAAATTATTTATTTAATTAACTCTATTTGTTATTAGTTTTTAAATTTTACCAGAGACAAAGGGAAAGCAAGAAAGCAAGCTGCCAGGTCCAGGACTTGAACCACAGTTAGCCATGTGAGAATCCAGCACCTTTAACCACCTGCTGGCTCCATACATAATTTTTTAAAGAGATTTTTGCTATAGGATATGTACTCTCATTGGAGAGACAGAAAGAGACAGAGAGACTGAAAGTGAGAAATCACCTTCTGGGGGGTTGGGGGTGGAGGGGGGGATGGTCATGCTGCAATGGCCATGCCGCAATGCTTTCTCTTCCATTCTCTTCTCAGGATTTTGGGCATGCATGCACATGCTCCCAGTGTGAGTTTCAAGCTGCTGGGTCCAGGACTTGAACCGTGGTCAGTCATGTGAGAGTCCAGTGATGTAACCACTACTCCATCTGCTGGTCCCTATACATAATTTTTTCACAATATGGATTTTCCATAAACTTTGAAGACCCTTCTGATGCATATAATGTGTTTGTGTATATTTGTTTTGGTACTGGCAAAACAAACCAATCATCAAACTAGAAAGAATTTTAATGATCATCAATATGGAACTGGTTGATAAATTTCAGCAAGTACATACAATGGACTCAGGCCTAGAGTGAACCCTGTGTTCACTCTTATCCAGGCCTGGGCAATAGAGGATGGGATGAATTGGGGTTGGGGTTGTTGAAGGAAAGAAAGGGTCATGGCTACTATCATAAGAGCTTTGTTGGGCAGAGTCCTCATTAATGAATTAATACTACCATAAATAAGGTTTACATGATCAGCCTGTGGCGTGATGGTAGACGTGACTAGATCTCACATGGATAACTACACGGTTTGGGTCCCAGACCCAGTTACTCAAACAAGTGTGTTTGTGTGCCCAAGTTCCCGAAAAGGGGGAGAAACGGAGAAGAGATTCCGGCAAAATAAGTAAGTAGGTAAGGCTTGCAAGAGTAATTTCACTCCATTCTGCTCTTCTGTCATGTGAGGAACAGTGTTCCTCCCCTCCAAAGGAAGCAATACTCAAGACACTATCTTGGGAGTAGAGACTGTGCCCTTACCAGACATTAACACTGCCCACACTGTGATCCTGAACTTCACAGCCTGTAAAACTGTGAGAAGTAATTTTATTCTACATAAATTATCCAGTCTGTGGTATTTTTAAAAATTTGCTGTAGGGTGTGTGCATTTGCTGGAGAGAAAAAGAGAAAGTGAGAAAGCACCCCCTTTTGGGGGGGAGGGCGGGAGGAAGAAATGGTCACGCTAGCAACCCCTTCTCCATTCTCCTCTCGGGATTTTGGGCACACACACACACACACACACACCTGGTGTGTTTTTCAACCTTCTGTGTCTGGAACTGGAACTGTGCAGTAGGCCATGTGAGATCCAGCTGCCTTAATCACTGGTCCTCTGGCTGGCCCTGTGGTATTTTTTAATAGGAGTGCAAAACAAACTAAAACAATATAAATCAGGGTAGACAAATTTCCCAAAGAAAAGGGAAAATAATAGTAACAAGAAAATATAGGAGGCATGGAGAATGAACAAAGAATGGTTGTTTATGACAGTACTGTCATAGTGGTAGTGACAGTTGTTTCACACTCTCTGAAGGACACCCAGGGACTGGTGGGGATGGGTTCCCAGGTTTGTAAAAAAGTGTCTTGGAAGACCACCATGGGACCAGCAGATGGCGTAATTGTTACATTGCTGGACTCCCATGTAGTTGACAGCAGTTCAAGTCCTAGACCTGGCAGCTTAAAACTCAAGCCAGGCGCATGTGCATTCATGCCCAAAATCCCAAGAGGAAAATGGAAAAGAAGGAATTGCAGTGTGGCCATTCCCCCAAGGGGTTATTTCTCACTTTCTGTCTCTGTCTCTCCAGTGAGTACATGCTCCCTATAGCAAAAAAAAAAAAAAACTCTAAAAATTTTTTAAAAAGCAGCAGCCTTACCATGAAGTTTTGTGATGAAGCAACACCAATCTTGGCGTAGTTTAGTGATGAAGACTGGTCTCTGCTCCATGTGTTGCCAGAGAGGGTGGCTCAACTTGAACTGGAAGATTCACTTCCAAGACAGCTTGTACACAAGGCTGGCAATTTGGTGCTGCTGCTGAGAGCTGCAGGCTATCCTTTCCTGATAGTCCTTTCCTCAGTGCATAGGACCCAGCTCCAAGACTATCCAAGAGACAGGAAATAGAAACTGCCAGGTTAAGACCTGGTCCTGGAAATTAAACCAGCATCACCTCAGCTGTATTTTATTGTTTAGTCAAAGAGCTTAGATTCAAGGGAAAAGGCACCTCTCAGAGAGAAATAGAGGTCATGTTTTCAAATGTCACATCGGGTTGAGAGAAAGCAATTTCAGTTACTTATAGATTCTCTATAAAGCCTTGAAGGTTTGGATTTGGAATATACATTATTTATGACTGCCTGGCATTACCTTACACTGTCATCTACACCTTACTTAAACCAAGCTTGTACCACACTCCACATCAGAGTTTCTCGACCAATCCCTCACTCCCAAAGTGTTTTGGTCACAATCCAGCTCCTGGGGGCTGGACAGTAGCACAGTAGTGATGTCGCATTCTGTGAGATTGACCCACAGAAGAGTTCTGGGTTTACATCTGACAACATCCCCCAAAAAGCTAGACATACGTGCACCCACAATTTAGGGTGGGCTGAAGCTAGGGCTAGGTCATGGGGATCCTACTGGGATGTCTCTCTCTCTCTCTCTCTCTCGGAAGAAATAAGGGGATAACCTGACCTGGAAGATTGGTCTCTTTTTGGTGCAGTTATATTAGTTGAATATCAGCTCTGGATAGCCATGTAGTGAAAAAAGTCATAAAGAATGATAACAATCATAAATATTACAAAATATTTAAGAGCTATTTTGTATTTGGTATCCTAGTCAGTCTAGGCCTAACCAGGAGAATAAATCTTGAGGATCAGTTTGGTCTACTTAGTTAACCGATTTCCTTTAACAGAAATTTTGGTGGCTGGCAGGTGGCATGGTGGTTAAGGGTGCTTGCTGGACTCCCACATGGCCAAATGGGGTTCAAGTCCTGGACCTGGCAGCTTGCTTTCTCACCTTTTCTCTCTCTCTCTCTCACTCTATACATCTCTGATCAAATTAAAAGAAATAAAGTTAAATAAACGAATTCTTTAAAAAAATTTTTTTAATATTATTTTTTAATCAGAAAAACCAGACACCTTAATTATTGTATGAATTGTTTTGCTGGCCTACTAATAATCAAAGGCAACTTTATTGTTTTGGACTCTTTTGACAATATATTTATATTTGTCTTTGGTATTGCTTAACCTTTATTTGTGTCATAGTGTGATCCTATGTTTCAATTTAGAATGTTATAGCAGGTGATCAGCAGATTGCTTAATGTTTATGTCGCTGAACTCCCATATAGTCGACCATAGTTTGAGTCCCAGACTCATTAACTTAAAACTCATGATGAGCGCATGTGTGTGTGGGCCTAAAATCCTGAGAGGAGACTGGAGAAGGCATTGTGATGTGGGCATTCCCCAGGGTGGTGATTCCTCACTTTCTGTCTCTCTGTCTCTGTCTTTCCAGTGCCCTATAGCAAAAAAAAATCTCTCTTAAAAAAAAAATAATAAAATAAAAGAATGTTATAGCGAGAATAGAATCTGTGTCCTAGACTCCTCCTAGAAGCTTACTGGGCTTTTAAAAACAATGAATTACTGAAAGGTTTGGTTTGAATACTTAGAAAGACAGAATGACATGTCCAAACTACTAGTCATAGTTGATATGATAAGTATGTTAAGGCATATGAATGCCTAAAAATAGTCATGAGGAATACTATTGAGGAGACACAAATTTTTTGTTCATAGTAACCCATTGATACCACTTACTGTATGGACTTAGTTGGTTAGAATACCTAGATAAATTTTGTTCCAATTTCTGAATATCTAAAAAAAAGTTCATTTAAAAAATTTATTGTTTTAGGTTTTTGCCATAGGACATGTATATCCACCATTGAAAGACAGAGAGAGGGAAAGCAGAAATCACACCCCAGGGGGGATGGCCATGCCACAGTCCCTTCTCCTCCATTCCCATCTTAGGATTTTGGGACACACACATATGAGCCTGACGTGATTTACAAGCCACCAGGTCTGCGGCTCAAATTGCAGTCAGCCAAGTGGAAGTTCAGAACCTTAACCATCAGCCACCTGCTAGCCATGAAAATATATATATATATTTTTGAGAGGTTTTTGCTGTAGGGCATGTGCGCTCACCAGATAAACAGAGAGAGACGGAGAGACAGAAAGCGAGAAATCACCCCCCAGGGGGGATGGCCGTGCCGCAATCCCTTCTCCTCCATTCTCCTCTCCGGATCTTGGGCACACACGCACATGCACCCGTTGTGAGTTTAAGCTGCCAAGTCTGGGACTTGAACTGCGGTTGACTATGTGGGAGTCCAGCGACATAGTCATTATGCTAACTGCTGGTCCTGAAAATATTTCTTTTTATTCTTGCTGTCCCTAGGATTTCTTTTGAGGTGCTAGGAAATATCAGTAAGAGTAACTAGTTATCATTATTAGAGGTCAGCAGTACAAAGAATAGCAGATGTGTCAGGGCTAATATGAATTACAGATATAATAATATAACCACAGTTATAAATTGATATATGACTATATATGCATAACTACAGTGAATAATAACTATAGTAATAACCGATAGGATTCAGGGGCTAGATAACAAAGCAACGAATGTGATAATTCAAGAAATTTGTAATATGCTGTTATCCTTCCATTTTAAACTCTACTTAAGTCAGAATTTACCATTTTCTTCATGAAAATTTCTCTATAAAACTCTTATGACTTGCAGATCATTCCATATAATTTTTTTAAACGACCCAAGAAAAAATTTCCTGAAATGGAAATTTGTATTTAAACAGAATGAAATGGTTCACTGATTCCCAGGCTTTAAAATATGTCTGCCAATTCTTTGATTCTCCCCTTGAATGTAGGCTGGACCGAGTGACGTGCTTGTGATGAATAGAATATGGTGGAAGTGACAGCATGTAACTTTTGAGACTGTGTCGAAAGCCACTGTAACTTTCTCCTGTTCTTTCTCTTGAATCACTGACTCTGGGATAAGCCAGCAGTCATGTCAGAAAAACACCCAAGTAACTCTAAAGAGAGGCTCACGTGATAAGGAACAAAAACATGTGACTGAGCCATCTTGCAAGTGCATCCCCCAGCCCCAGTGAAGTGTTCAAGTGAGCATAGTCCTGGCTGACATCTTAGCTGACCATCCAACTAAGCGACTTCTGAGTTCTTAACCAGCAGAAACTGTGAGATAATGTGTTTGTTGTTTGAAGGTTCTAAGTTTTGGAGCAATATGTAATGCAGCAATAGAAAGCAATATACCCAGGATGGATAGAGTTTAAAAAAAAAAAAAAAAAAGACACACCTAGAAATTAAGGAAAAAACCTTAAAGACATCAATCAGAAAGAACAAGCTAATTATAAAATAAAGTAAGTCAAATGAAACTTTTTATTAATAGTAGAAACTGGAAGTTAATTACAATTTTTACAAGATTTCATTTACCAATATGATTTTCAAATATAATGGAAGAAATTCTCTAACCATATAAAAATAGAATTATGCAGCAATAAAAAACAATAAACCCAGGATGGATAGAGTTTATAAAAAAAAAAAAAAAAAAGACACACCTAGAAATTAAGGAAAAAACCTTAAAGACATCAATCAGAAAGAACAAGCTAATTATAAAATAAAGTAAGTCAAATGAAACTTTTTATTAATAGTAGAAACTGGAAGTTAATTACAATTTTTACAAGATTTCATTTACCAATATGATTTTCAAATATAATGGAAGAAATTCTCTAACCATATAAAAATAGAATAGAATTAAATCATGATGAAGGCATAATCTTAGAGGTCAGATTAAGGGTACGGAAAAGACTATTTTGCCATATGTAAACTTAAACAGATGATGGAGACAGTATGAATGAACATTTGTAATATGTGCTATAAAATAAATCTTGAAATAGAAATAATTTCTGCATACATACCATGAGCTTAGAATTACTTTCTAATACATAATTCATCATTTGACAATTTACTTGTAACTTACTATGCATATTGTTTTAGTTCATTTTGAGCTGCTGTAACACAATACCAAAGACTGGGTAATTTATCATGAACAAAAATGTATTGGCTCATGATTCTGGAGACCGGGAAGTCAAAGATTGTGTGGCTGGTATCTGGTGAGGGTCTTAGTGCTGTTATCACCTTGTGGTGAAAGGCAGAAAGCAGAAAGAAAGCAAGAGTGGGTCAAACTCACCCTTTTATAAGGAACCCATGCCTGTGATAACAAATCCTCTTCTATAATAACGAACTCACTCCTGAAATAATGGCATTCATTGATAATGAGGGAATCTGCATAATTACATTACCTTAGAAGGGTCACACCTTCTTTTTTTCCCCTTCTGGTTTCTGTCAGAGGGCATGTGTGCTCACTGAGAGGGAAAAAAGAGAGATACAGAAAGAGGGGAAGTGAGAAATCACTTCCATGGGGAGAAGGCCATGCTGTAATCCCTATTCCTCCTTTCTGCTCTTGGGATTTGGGGCATGCAAATACACGAGCCTGGCATGATTTTTTGCTGCTGGGTCCAGGACTCCAACTGTGGTCAGACATGTGGAAGTCCAGTGCATTAACCACAATGCCACCTGCTGGTCCCAAAGTCATATCTCTTAATGCTATTACAATGGTGATTAAGTTTCCAACACACACTTTGGGGTAGGGAGACCACATAAACCACAGCACTTTAAAAATAAAAATTTCAGGGGACCAGCAGTTGGCATAGTGGCTATGTCACTGGACTCCCACGTAGTTGACCGCAATTCGAGTCCCAGACCCGGTGGCTTAAACTCTTGCCGGGTGTGTGTGCATGTGTTCCTAAAATCCCGAGAAGAGAATGGAGGAGAAAGGACTGCAGCATGGTCATCCTCCCTGGGGGGGTGGGGGGGGTGATTTCTCACTTTCTGTCTCTCTGCCTCTCTTTCTGGTGAGTGCATGCACCCTATAGCAAAATCTTTTAAATAAATAAATAAATATTTCAGGGCACAGTAGTAATGCACTGCTCAAGTGATGCTGGACCCATTTGGAAGATCACTGGTTCATTTTCCCAGTCAACCTATACATGCCAGGCATGTGTTCTCATGATTCTGACTGTATAGGAAGGCTGAGGGGTGGGAGGATCATGGTGTGGAAGCTTATTGTGTTTGTCTTCCTCTTTCTCTCATGTAAAAAGAAAAAAATTAAAACTTTTATTAAAAAAAAAAAAGTGTCAGGCTCAATGTGGGAATGCAATGATGGAAGCCACATGGCTGACCATGGGTTCAGATTCCAAGGTTGGCCTGAGAACACACACAGCTACCCAAGATCTTCAGGAGTTACAGGGCCAGGGAAAGGGGATTACAGCATGACAAGAAAGTCCACGTTGATAGTGCTTTCTCTTCCTCTTCCATTGCACACATATTTCCTATCATTAAAAACATTCATTAAATTCATCAAATTCTGAAGCCTACAAATAGAACTTAAGAACTATCACTTTTCAAAGAGTTACCGAAGATTTCCTGAAATGTTGCATAAAATTAGTTTCAGAAGTGTAATGTTTCTATAGCTTCCAGTCTAAATTTGAGATTGCATTAAAAAGGTTTTTAACTTTTTTCTTTTTTTGTTTTGTTACAGGGTACTTGTACTTGCAGGGGGTGGGGAAAGAAATTACCACCCAGTGGGAATGGTCACCTGCAATCCCTTCTCCTTCATTGTCTCTCGATTTTGGGCATGCATGCACACATGCCCAGCATGTTTTTTGAGCTACTGGGTTAGGACTCAAACTGCATAGCCAGTCATGTAAGATCCAACCACCTTAACCAACTGCCATGCCACCTGGATGGCCCAGCATTTAACTTTTATATACAATCTTCAATGTTCATATTCAGGAAACCCACCATCTTTCCTCAGCAATTTTGAGATGTAATGTGCAGAAGCTGGAATAGTTTTGAGTTGCCTGCTAGAAAAGACCTACGTTGCCATGAACGCATTGTTAGGGGTGATAGCCATGTGGGATCCAACTGCCTTAACTATCATTCTATCAGCTGGCTCTAAACAATTTACATATATATTTGTATATACAATATTATTTTCCAATGGATAATAATTAAATACCAAAAGCAAGAAATTTATAATTAGGAGCCGGCAGTTGGCATGTGGTTAAGGGCCCTGGATTCCCACATGGCTGACCCATGGTTTGAGTCCTGGACCTGGTGGCTTGCTCTCTTACATTCCCTCTCTCTTGCTCTGTCCCTCTCTGGTCAAATTAAAATAAATAAATAAATACATTTAAATAAAAATAATTCTTTTCTTAAAAAAAAGGAACAATTGGGACCAGCAGTTAGCGTAATGGCTATGTCGCAGGACTCCCATGTAGTCAACTGTGGTTTGAGTCCCAGAACCAGTGTCTTAAAACTCACGCCAGGCGCGTGTGTATGCGTGCCCAAGATCCCGAGAGGAGAATGGAGGAGAAGGGATTGCGGTGTGGCCATCTCCCCTGGGGAGTGATTTCTCGCTTTCTGTCTCTCTGTCTGTCCGGCGAGCACACATGCTCTATAGCAAAAACTTCTCAAAAAAAAAAATTTAAAAAAAGGAACAATTGACATCTATTGATACTATATTATCAACTTAGATAGATCTCTAGAACGTTATACTGAGTGAAAAAAGCTGATCTCAAATGTTACATATAAGAAGACTTGAAAAAGTTCATGTAAAAATAGAAGTATGAGTTCATACTGGTACAAAAAGAAAAAATGTAATCCATATTTTTTTTTCCGTAATATATACTTTCTAAGAATTCTTGGAGAACCTTTAGTACTGTATGATTCCATTCATATAATATTCTTGAAATGACATAAATATAGGCACAGGGAACATATTAGTTATTGCCAGAGAACAGATGAGGAGTGGGGACTGGTGTAAATATAAAGGTGTGCTATAGAGGGACAGCACTATAAAAGGGACCATATATACAATTAGTGTATGTAAAACTGGTGAACTCTGAGAAACATTAAAATATTTCACAGATGTCAATTTCCTGCTTTTGATACTGTACTATAGTTATGTGTAAGATGTTATCATTGGGGGAAGTTGCTGAAGTGTTTGCAATTTCTTGTGAATCTATAATTATTTCCCAATAAAGAGTGAAAGAAAAAATAAAGAAGAAAATAAAATATTTGCATATGTTTAAACATACACACACACACTGAGGCGAACAGGTGGCATGGTGGTTCAGGTGGCTGGACTCCCAATATGTCCAACTGGGGTTCAAGCCCCAATCCCAGCAGCTTAAAAATCACACCAGGAATGTGTGTATGCATGCTCATAATCCCAAGAGGAGAAGGGACTGTTGTGTGACCCTCTGTCCAAGGGGGTGATTTCTCACTTTCCCTCTCTATGTCTCTCTCCGAGGAGTATACATCCACTATGACAAAAACCTATAAAATAAAAACAAAAATCATACACACATATACACACCTACTGACTGTGCATGAATTTACAGATTACTTCCTTTAATTCTACAACCCTGAAATAGATGTGATGAACTCTACATTCTCAAAATTGAACCCAAGGTTAAGTAATTTGTCCAAGACATAACTACAGTTAGGGGCACATTATGAATCCAGGACAATCGAAACCCTACCCATAGGTGTTTTCATTGAATCCTAATTGGTCTTCCTTAAATGACACTGTTCTTTCTGTAAGCTATTCTCTTTAACAAAGATTGAAGAACTTACGATTGACATTTTCCGTTGTTTAAAGGAAATTAATCAGACTCTCAAATTCCTGTGAAGGAAGGAAGGAAATGGTTAGAAGAATCAGCTATGGGAGGGGGCCAGCAAGTTGCGGTGGTTAAGTGCACTGGACTCCCACATGGACAACTAACTGCTGTTCCCATTGGCTTGCTTTCTCAGTTTCTCTCTCTCTTTCTCACTCTGCCCCTTTCTGGTCAAATTATATGTAAACATATATATATAAAGACAGACAGACAGACAGGGACCAGCAGGTGGTGTGGTAGTTAAGGACGCTAGACTCCCACATGGCCAACCCTGATTCCAGTCCTGGACCTGGTGGCTTGCTTTCTCACTTTCCCTCTCTCTCACTCCTCTGTCCCCCTCTGGTCAAATTAAAATAAAGAAATAAATAAGGTTAAATAAAGTAATTCTTAAAAAATGAAGTTAAAATAATTCTAAAAAATAAAGTTAAATAATTCTTTAAAAAAGAATCAGCTATGGAAGTAAATATAAAGGTAGCCTATGCATAAAGTAAAAAATCAAGGCAAAATTTATTCTCTAAAGTTCAATAAAATATATTATTAATACCATCACATGTTAACAGTGACGTGTGCAAATTCCACAACCTAGGACTAAGTAAAATTCTTGGAAACCGGTCTCTTGGTCATCACTAAAACACTAAATCTAATTGCTAAGCATTTTCAGCTCCAAGAGCTTGCAGTACTTTGCCAAGAACCCTAAGAATGGAGACATACTTAACGTGCAAACCGGTGATGGCAGCAGAGCGGTGCCTTACACCTTTTACAGTAGCGCAAAAGAAGAAAGGTAATGAGGTTTACGATGAGCCAACTAATCCAACGGAATTACAGTTGGTCACCAGGTTCCCCGACGCTTCTTCCACAACGGTGGGAAAACGGAATACAGAGAAATCTGGCCTCTCTTGAGCGTCTCATTCGGTCTAGCAATGTGTAGACGCATGCGCTTCTCTCTTGAGCAGTTCATTCGGTCTACCGATACGTAGACGCATGCGCTTCTCCCACTGTCAGGCTTTTTTTTCTACCCGTTTGAGCGCACGAAGTGACCTTGCCTCCGTACGGAAGCTTCCTAAATTTCTGTCCTTCTCATCGTTTTCTGCACACTCAAAAAAGAGGCAACACTGCAACATTTCCAACCTAAACTCTGGGCACTGCCCTTCCACAGCACACCAACAAGGACTCCTGCACCTCACACTCCGCCTGGTAGTTTCGCCTGACGGCTGACCTGGGACTGGCGCAACCTGCAGTCACGTGGCCGTGCGGGGCCAATCACCGAGGCCCACGCTTTCCAGAGAGCCGCATGCGCTCACAGAGCTAGAGCGCCCACTGAGCCCCTCCCCGGCCTCACGGTGCGCCGGCGTTAAACCTCCCCCGAGGCCCGGGCCGCCTAGATTGCGGGTTCCCACCGAGTGTTGTTTGAGAACTCGGCCACCGAAGCATGTCCTGATTGGCTTCCTCCGGAGGCGGGGAAGGGACCTATTTGAGCCTGGCACCACTTCCTGAAGCGCGAGGCAGGAAGTTATCTGGTACTTCGCGTGTCCTGTGGAGAAAGTGCTCTTTGCCTGGTTTGTGGCGGCGAGCTAGAGGTGGGTCAGGGGACAAGCCCTTCGGTCCCGCCGCAGCTAGGAGCCCGTTCCCTTCGCAGCACCACGGCCACCACTTCCAGCCCCGAGCCCGGCGCAGTTGGCCGGGGAGCTCCTTCACGGTCCTTGTCACCGCTCCAAGGGCCATCTACCCAGGCATCGCCTGGGGCTCCAGCCGGTGGACTGGCTCCCGATTTAAGCACCGTGGGCCGCAAGAAGTGCCCTTATCGCCGGACGCCCTGCCTCCCTCCCTGAACCACCGAGACCCTGGTCCTGAGCGACCCGGGACTAGACTGATCCAAAACGCTAAGCCCCGGCGCCCCACAGACGGGGCTCTGCATCGTCTCCGATATGTCACCCACCATCTCTCACAAGGACAACAGTCGGCAGCGGCGGGCAGGGACATTCAACCACTCTATGGATATGAAGAGCGGCCCTCTGCCGCCGGGCGGCTGGGATGACAGTCACCCGGACTTGATGGGCGGGGAAGGGGACAGAGAAGCTCTTCTGAGGGATCCCGGCACTGATTTCTTGAAAACCCCGCGGAGCTGCCGGGCTGAACTAAGCAGCATTTTGTTACTGCTCTTTCTTTACGTACTTCAGGGCATTCCTTTGGGCTTGGCAGGAAGCATCCCACTCATTTTGCAAAGCAAAAATGTTAGCTATACAGACCAGGCTTTTTTCAGTTTTGTCTTTTGGCCCTTCAGTCTCAAGTTGCTCTGGGCCCCATTGGTTGATGCGGTGTACTTTAAGAACTTTGGTCGTCGCAAATCTTGGCTTGTCCCTACACAGTATATACTAGGATTCTTCATGATATACCTTTCCACTCGAGTGGACGATTTACTCGGAAATACCGATGGCAAAACACCTGACGTGATCGCTCTTACTGTGACTTTCTTTTTGTTTGAATTCCTGGCCGCCACTCAGGACATCGCTGTGGATGGCTGGGCGCTAACTATGTTATCCCGGGAAAACGTGGGATATGCTTCTACCTGCAATTCGGTGGGCCAAACAGCGGGCTACTTTTTGGGCAATGTTTTGTTTTTGGCCCTTGAATCTGCTGACTTTTGTAACAAATATTTGCGATTTCAGCCTCAACCCAGGGGAATCGTTACACTTTCAGGTAGGGTATTTAAATTGTTCATATACTATAAAGTTTATTTTGCTTTTATTAAGAGTGTGACATTGGAAGGAAGCTCATTATTAAATTTACTGGAGATCATTTTATGGGAGATGACTTGAGGTAAGTTTTCTGCTTCCTTAAAGGGAACTTCTTTGAAGTGTCATTAAAGCAGGATGACTACATTAGAGCAATCATAATTGGTCAATACTCTGTATTGAAGAGATAACCAAAACTCTTGAGGCTAAGGATATATGACACTTGCTTAATGCACAGATGTACTTTTTTTTTTTAAAGGTTTTTGCCATAGGGTGTGTGTACTTGCCAGGGAGAGACAGAGATAGAGGGAAAGTGAGAAATCACCCATGCACTCCACCACCACACCAATGGCCATCCTGCAATCCCTTCTCCATTCTTCTCTGGGCACACAAGCACATGTGCCCAATGTGATTTTCAAAGCACCCGGTTCAGGACTTGAACCCTTGTTGACCATGTGAGAGTCTAGTGCCTTAACTACCACACTACCTGCTGGCCCCTAGGTGCACATTTTTAAAAAGAAGTCCGGCTCACATGGTTCATATTTCTGCTTTTGTCTTTTATTGAATTGAAATTTCTAGCTTCATGTATTCTGATCTACTTCTAACCCTACTCTTTTAGCGAGACTGCTCAGCTTCTAGTGAATACAACGCGGTTAATGAATTCAAGCACTACTGAGTCAGCTAAGTGACGAATCCTGAGAGCCTCCTTTAGAATGAGGCTGAGTCCTATCCACAGAGAATGGGAGAATTAGTATTTTAGAGGAACTCAAGAGTTGCCAGTAACTGTGGGAGTCAGGTTTCACATTGCAGGTAACATTTGACTTTGTTCTTGAATAAGATTCCATGAAGCAGTGCATGGGCATTCCAGAATACACAACACCAGGTGAAAATGCACTGAGGCAGAAAAGTACAAAAAATACAAGACGTTGCCTGTGATACTCAAAATCCCTGAAGCAGTAATTGTAGAACTGGGTTTTGGAAGTGATGCTGAAAGAAGGACTGAGACTAAATTAATAAGATTTTCTTTAATTACTATGGGCAAGATCTAAGATTTAGTCTGAAAGAATTTGGATATAAATGCTACAGAATTTCCCCTTCTCTCTGAATGATTAAAATATTTATGATTTTTAATATTTTATAAAAATATTTTTCTGAAAGCTTTTTTTTAAGTTTTTGCTATAGGGTAAAACCAGGAGAGACAGTCAGAAAGAGAAGGAAAGTGAGAAATCGGCTCCCAGCGGGATGGCTGCACAATTCCTTTTCCATTCTCTTGTCAGGATTTTGGGCACACATGCACATGTACTCAGCATATTTTCTAAACTGTTGGGCCCAGGACTTGAACTGTGTAGTTGGCCATGTGGGATCCAGAGCCTTAACCACCATACTACCCGGCTGGCCCATTCTAAAGTATTTTTAAAAAAATTTTAAAAACATTTCTAACAATAGGAAGTAGAAGTTAAATGACCAGAATTAGGAATAACTTTAGTACTATAGCAGAATTTGTCATTCTGTTAGTGATGATGAATCTGTTTTGATACTTAGACAGTTAAACTTCTGCTCAACTTCTACAGTAGCTTGGAAATGCTCAGTAGGGTAAGTATTAGGGTATGCATGTGCTGAGGGAATTTATGTGGGAGTTGGGGAAATCACAACTTCTCTTCAACTTCTGGAATCTGTGTTTTTCACCTTGTCTACTTCAAAGTAAGTCACTTTCACTGATGAAATGATGGTGTACTTTTTGCTTGTTTGGGTTAAAAATGCTTGAGGGGAGATAATTGCATGTAGGCAGATTTATCTCAGGATGCTCTGTGGTTCCATACCTACTTTGTGGATAACTCTCTGCCTAGAAAAACTTTATCAGTGCATAGTATAAACAGCTTATTGCTTTTTATTTGTCTGCATTTTTTTTTTTTTTTGGAGAGGTTTTTGCTATAGGGCGCATGCGCTCGCCAGACAGACAGATGGAGACATAGAGACAGCGAGAAATCACCCCCCAGGGGGGATGGTCACGCCGCAATCCCTTCTCCTCCATTCTCTCGAGATCTTGGGCATGCATGCACACGCACCCGGCGTGAGTTTTAAGCCACCGGGTCCAGGACACGAACCACGGTCAACTACATGGGAGTCCAGTGACATAGCCATTACGCTAACTGCTGGTCCCCTATTTGTCTGCATTTTATTTCTTCTGGGACTGCTGTTCATATCACCAAAAAAGATTCATGAGATGATATGTCACTTAGAATGAGAAAATCTCAGAGAAATCAAGGTATAAAAGACTATGGAGACTAAATTGCTAATTAGGTGAATTAGAGTTTTTAAGAATTATTTATTCAGTTTTATTTATTCATTCATATATTTTAATTTGACCAGAGAGAGATACATAGAGAGAGAAAAAGTGAGAAAGCAAGCCACCAGGACCAGAACTCGAATTGTGGTTGGCCATGTGGTAGTGTCTAGTGCCTTAACCACCACGCCACCTGCTGATCCCCAGAGCTTTATCTTAAGTATAGGGGTGATTGATAAAACATCTTTCAGAGAATGCCATTATGAGTTTAAGAAATATCATATTTCCTTAGCCACAACTATTCCCCAGTGGATTAAAATTAACCCACTGGATTTTTATTTAGACTTATTCATTATTTTGCATAGATGCGTGTCCTGTGGAATTTGAACTTTGTTCTCTAGGGGATTCTAAAAAGAGTTTACTTTTTAATTTAACTTTTAAAATTTGTAGTGGACTCTTGTTTTTGGTTCAAACCTTTTAGTTGCAAGTTAAAGAGTACCTATGTTTTCTTTTTCTTTAGAGAGGTTTTTGCTGTAGGGCGCGTGCACTCACCAGAAAGACAGAGAGAGACAGAGAGACAGAAAGCGAGAAATCACCCCACAAGGGGGATGGCCATGCCTCAATCCCTTCTCCTCCATTCTCCTCTCGGGATCTTGGGCACACACGCACATGCACCTAGTGTGAGTTTAAGCCACCAGGTCCTGAACTTGCACCGCAGTCGACTACATGGTAGTCCAGCAACATAGCCATTACACTAACTGCTAGTTTCAAGAGTACTTGTTTTCATTCTCTTTTATGACTGCATGTAGCACACTTATACCCCACTGCTTTCTGGAACTTAACATAACTGAGAAAAACCAGTGGTTTAGAGGAACTTAAAGAGAAGAGAATTATATGAAGGAAATTTAATTGCTAGGTTAATTTAAAATCAGCTAAATACTAGAAAATCAGACTGTTGAAAGGAGGCCTAATTATTTAAAAATCCCAAAATAACACTATAATTAACACTGTTTTGAGTATTATAGATAAAGAGGTAGAATACATGAGAAAGAACAGTTTGAGGCATCTAGAAATTAATCCAAATAGTAAATTTAAAACATGAGGGATACAATGAAGATAAAATCCCTTAGAAACAAAACTTTCATTCTGTTGAGATTGTCTTTTACTTCCAAGGATCCAGGAAAGTCCAGAACACAGAAGAAGGCTTTTCCTATTCTCACTGCCTTTGTTTTTCAAGGATCTCTAGCAGCGAAGAAAGACCTTTTAAGCTAGAAGAAATGATGACAATAACATAGAAGAACATAAAGATTGTAACATAATGCCTAGTCTGGTGGCTTAGTCTGTAGCATACTATACTGCAGTCCGGAAAATCACATGGTCAGTTATGGTTTGGATTCTACTCCCTCTTGCTTTCTCTTTCTGTCATAAAGGAAAAAAAAAAAACAGGTCTGTGGCCTAGTGGTTAAGGCACTCAGATCCCACATAGCCAACCACATGATTGAAGTACTAGACCTGGCAGCTTGAGAGAGATGTACTCTTTTTTTTTTGGTTCGCTATAGGGCACATGTGCTCACCAAAGAGAGAAAGGGAAAATGAGAAAGCACCCCACAGGAGAGATGTCTATGCTGCATTCCCTTCTCCTCCTAGATTTTGGGCATGTATTCACAAATAGCTAGTGTATTTTTCAAGCCACTGAATCTGGGACTCAAATAGCTAATGTATTTTTCAAGCCACTGAATCTGGGACTCAGATGGTACAAATGTCCATGTGGTACCTTTATACCATCCTTTGGCTCCTGTACATTTTTAGTTTTAAAAGAAGCTGCCAAGGGGCCAGCAGAAGATGTAATGGTTACATCGCTGGACTCTCACATGGCCAGTGCAGTTCAAGTTACAGACCTGGTGACTTGAAACTCATGCCAGGTACATTTATGTGCATGCCCAAGATCCCAGGAGAATGGAAGAGAAGGGATTGTGGCATGGTCATCCCTTCTGATGGGATGATTTCTCACTTTCCCTCTCACTGTTTCTGTCTCTCTGGAGAGCACACCCATCCTATGGCAAAAACCTCTTTTAAAAAAAGAAAACAAAACACCTGTCAAGCTATATTCCAGAGTGCCATTTTTCAAAAAAATAATTATTTTATTTAACTTTATTTATTTAGTTAGTTAGCTATTTTAATTTGACCAGAATGAGAGAGAGGGAAAGTGAGAAAGCAAGCTGCCAGGTCCAGGACTTGAACCACGGTCAGCCATGTGGGAGTCCAGTGCCCTTAACCATCATGCCATCTGCTGGCTCTCAAGTGCCATTTTTATCTTCCTACCAGAAATGTGTGAGTGATCTAGTTTATTTGCATATTTGTTTGATGTTCTCACTAGTTTTCATTTTATTCTGATAGTTGTGTAGTCCATTATTTTGTATAGCATGATATGCATTGTAATAAAATGTTGAAATAATTATATAAATACTACTATATGAAGGAGGATGAAGTTGCTGAATGCACCTAGTGGCTTGTACCCTGGATCTTCATGTGATAGTTTAGAATATTCATTGTCAGCTGTTTTATAAAAGTCTGCATTCAGCTTACAAAGGCGATTTAGAGATGTCAGGACTTTAGTTGTACAAAAGTGGAATGCAAGAACCTTCTATCATTGCATCAGAATGGAGATATATCATGTATATTTAATTAAAATTAAGTTTATACCCAGGCACAACATACTAAAAAAAATACAAAGAATTATTCTTTTCCATTATTGTATTCATAGGTATAAGCCCCACAGTCAGTATAAGATGGTTCAATATAAGGTGGGAGCACTGAATCTGTTGGCCTCCTAACCTCAGGGTTGTGTACTGGGCTGAATTTAAACCTAGTATTTTGGGACAATGTGGCCCTTAATAGAAAGCCAGCTGTTTCATCTGCTGCTTGATTGAAGAAACATTAATATTTTCTATCTCTAAAGGAAAACATAACATTGCAGTTAATGAAACGGGATGTGATCTCAAACATGGCACCTTCTTAGGAAGTTAGGAAACATAAGGAACTAGGAAAATTTCAAAATTAATTTTGTATTTACCTTATTTTTTCATTACACTGTCTTTTAAAAACCTAATCCCTGAGCCAACCAGTGGCATGGTGGTTAAGGCAGCTGGATCCCACATAGACAACTTTGTGGTTTGAGCCCTGGACCTGGTGGCTTGAGAAACATGCTGGGAGTGTGTGTGTGTATGTCCATGTGTCCAAAATTTTAGAAAAATGAAGGAAGGATTGTGGCCTGGCCATCCCCCCAGAGGGGTGATGTCTCACTGTCTCTCTCTGGAGAGCATGTACACCCCATAACACTAAAAAACGAGCCAAACAAAAAACCCTAATCCCCAAATAAGATATTTCCTTGTATAACCAAAACAGTATTTGCTGTGTGTTCTCTTCAACAACTTGGATATTTTGTGCAAATTTACTTAAGGGAAGGATTTGTGGCATAGAAAGTTCTGTTTCTGCTGAGTCAACTGATGACCCAGGGCCAGACACATAATACAACCGTTTCAGTTTCCTCTGCCTTGGACTGCATGATGGATGTCTAAAGTCCCTTCATGCTCTAACTTGTGCCAAAAAGAAGGTGAAAGGAAGGCCGACAGTTATTTAAAACAGAAACTGTAAAGGTCTTCCCGCAACTGATTTCTGAAAGACAAATTAACTTAGATACTGGGAGAGAGACCTAGAGGGAGAGAGACCTGACCGGAGCCCAGAATGATTGTAACGGGTAGTATTTCATTTTTCTACCTCTTCTGGTGGTAGAAGAGTGAACCTACACCAAAAAGGGTCTGAGTGCCTTTAAAGGTTGGCTTTCGTGACATCTAATTTTTTGTCTTTAAAATTCTTAGACATTTTTGTCTTTTCCACTATATATTCTCATTAAAATATTTTCCTAAAAATTGTTAAGTAAAATGAATTATTTAGGGAGATGCAGTAAGTTTGCTCATCCTGTCCTTTGGCATACTAACACATGGGAAGTTGGAGACTGGAAGGAAGAATACAAGTTACTAGTTTAAAGAAGTATGATTAAGTATCTATGACAGAGAATTTCTGGTTAAAGCTTGCTCAGGAGAGTCTGCTTGATAGAAAAGAGGGCTTATTTGCTGTGGGTATACCTGAGCGTCTGGGAAATAGGTGGAAAACATTCTTGATTTAGAGCTAGACCTGAGTTTGAATTTGAATCCTATCTCTGGAACTTTCTGACTTGTGATCCTGTTTCATTGCATGTAGACTAGGAATAATAATGCCTATTTTGAAGAGTGATTTTGAGATTTAAATGTGATGTCCTATGTTTTTCCCCAGGATTTAAATAGGCACTTAAGTGCTAGCTGATACATCCTTATTGGTCACTGGTGAATCATTACACGTTCTTGACAAGATCTTTTAGACTTATTAAGCACTAGAGGAGACCTTGTAGATACTTCAGAATATTTAGCCTGTTTTTTAGTTCTATGCTCAAAAATCATATTTATGAAACTTAAACATCAGTTTCAACATATTTTTTTTTTTTTTTGCTAGAGGCTACTTATACTTGCTAGAGAGGGAGAAAGACAGGGAGAAAGCACGCCAATGGACAATGGTCAGGCTACAATCCCTTCTCCTCCATCTTTCCCTCTTAGGATTTGGGGCACGCGTGCACATGCACCTGGTATGATTCTCAAGCTTCTGGGTCTGAGATCCGAATCGGACAGTTAGCCATGTCAGATCCAGCCACCTCAACCACCAGACAAGGGGCTCACTCTGAAAAGAAGTTATTCTTTTTCTTTTTTAGAAAGAGATTTTTGCTATAGGGAGCCATGTGCTCACCAGAGACAGAGAGGCAAGCAGAGAGGCAGAGAGACAGAAAGCAAGAAATCACCCCCCCCCAAAGGGGGATGGCCATGCTCCAATCCCTTCTCCTCCATTCTCCTCTTGGGGCCTTGGGCACACACGCATATGCACCTGACATGAATGTTAAGCCACTGGGTCCCAGATTCGAACCATGGTCAACTGTATGGGAGTCCAGCAACATAATCATTACTCTGTCTGCTGGTCCCAAAAGAGGTTATTCTTAAGCAGATGGAAAACATTAGAAAGTTTAAGGACGAAAGGTAGAAAATCTAATAATAGTCTGTTGTCTAAATGGTCATAATTTAATAAAAATCTTAAATGGTGTGAGTACATAAGAAGCATGATTGATTGGGGCCAGCTGTTGGCATGATGGTTAAGGCATTGGATGTGTGTGTGCATACATGCCCATAATCCCAAGAGGAGAGCGGAGAAAAGATTGCAGTGTGGCCCTGGAAGTAATTTCTTACTTTCCCTCTCTCTGTCTCTCTCTGGCAAGCACATGCACCCTATGGCAAAAGAACTAAAAAAAGAAAATTATGATTGATGGATTTTATGAAACGTGAAAATAACCTCCTGCCCCTGCCACTTTTCTAGAATAAAATTACATTTAACTCTACATAAAATGTCTATAGCCTTTTTTTCCTAAGTATCACTCTCTATTTTGAGTCTTTGAAGCATATATTTAATTGAGTCAGAATTTCTCACCTGTTATGACTGGTACAGTGCCTTGAACATAAAAGATAAGCACTTAAATGTTGATTTTTTTTTAATGACATTTTAGTTTAGGAGAAATTATATAGAGAATTACTTAGTATCAGTCAAGCTATGTCATTTCAAAAGTTAATTATAAGTTTAAAACATTCTTAATTTCAGATTTCCTTTTTTACTGGGGAGCTATATTTTTAATAACAACAACACTAGTGGCTCTTCTGAAAAAAGAAAACAAAGAAGTGTCAGTAGGTAAAGAAGAAACACAAGGAATTACAGATACTTACAAGCTGCTTTTTGCAATTGTGAAAATGCCAGCAGTTCTGACATTTTGCCTTCTGATTCTAACTGCAAAGGTAAGAGATTTATTACACAAAACTTACCGTCTTGTTATAGTTACCAATATTATGGAATACGCTCAATGCTTTTTCACCACCATTAGAATTTAGTAGAAAAAGAACAATGTTTTCTGTTAATTAAATGTATTTTTAAAATGCAATGACATTGAATATAATTTCAAAGTAAGCCAAATGTCTTGGGATCTTGAAAAGAATTATGTCAGTTTGAAGAACTACTAATAAAAATAAAATTTTATTTAATGACAACAGTGCTTGGAATGGAAATGTGTGCCTTAAAAATATAGTTCTCAGGCCAGCAGGTGGCATGGTGGTTAAGGCCCTGGATCATATGGCCAACTCCTCAGTTTGAGTCCCAGACTTGGCAGTTTCAAAAACATGCCAGGCATGTGTTTGTTCGTGCCAATGATGTAACCATTATGCCCTCTGCTGGTCCCGTTAAGCATATATTTCTTTTTCTTTTTCTTTTCTTTTCTTTCTTTCTTTCTTTTTTTTTTTTGGAGAGGTTTTTTGCTATAGGGCGCCTGTGCTCACCAGAAAGACAGAGACATAGACAGCAAGAAATCACCCCCGAGGGGGAATGGCCACACTGCAATCCCTTCTCCATTCTCCTCTCAGGATCTTGGGCACACACATGCACATACGCCTGGTGTGAGTTTAAGCCACTGGGTCCGGGACTCGAACCACTCGGTTACATGGGAATTCAGTGACATAGCCATTATGCTAAGTGCTGGTCCCAAGCATATATTTCTTAATATCAAGACTGTTTAAAACACAACTGAGTGAAAAATCAGGAAAATTTAAATTAACATAATACCTAATTACAGTAAATAATCCTGATTCACCAGCTGTCCCAATACCAACCTTTGAAATTATTTTTTCCTGGTTTGGGATCCAATCCAGGATCATATATTGTATTTAGTTTGTATGAGCTTTTCTTTATCTTTCATAACTTTGGCATTTTTTTGAAGATTACAGACCAGTTACTCTGTAGAATGGCCTACCATTTAGGTTTGTATTGTTTCTTCATAGTCTAGTCAGGTCTTACATATGTGGCAGGAATAGCACAGAGGTACCATAGGGAGCCATATCATGTTCCTTTGCCTTAACTGGTACTTTTAACCTTGATTACTTTTTTTTAGATTTTTGTCATAGGGTGTGTGCACTTGACAGAAACAGAGAGAGAGGGAAAGTGAGAAATCACCTCCTCAGGGTGGGTGCCAGCCATGCTACAACCCTTTCCCTTTTATTCTCTCTGGATTTTGGGCATGCACACATATGCTCTCAGTACATTTTTAAAGTTAGCAGCTCTGGGACTCAAACCACAGAGTTGGCCATATGGGATCCTACGCCTTAATCACCATGCCACCTGCTGGTTCTTGATCAGTTTTTATAATCTACTGTAAGTTAGTTTTTCCTTTTATAATTAAAAACTAACTATTGGGAAATACTTTGAGAATATCTAAATATCTTATTTGCTTCAAACTTTTTTTTGAAAGCTGTTTTTTTCCCCCCTGAGAGTGTATGCACGTGTTAAGAGTACAACGAGAGAGAGGGGTTTCTTAACAAAATATTACCATTTCTTGATTCTTCCTACCACAGGCTCTCAGTCAGCTAGGATCGCAGGCCTATACCACCATTCCTGGCCTGTTTAGGTGGGTCAGGAACAAAACCTGGGCCTTGTGTCTTCAGCTATTGCTTAGTGATACGCCACCCACACTTGTGCCACCAGGGCTGGGCCTTACTTCAAACTTTACCCACTACTTTTAGCATTCTTACTCTTCGTTGTTATTTTAAAGAAGTAATCTAACTGTAGGCCAGCTGGTGGCATGGTGGTTAGGGTGCCTGGATCCCACGACTGACCACAGGGTACAAATTCTGGACCTGGCAACTTCAAAAACATGCCAGATTCATTTGTGTACATGCCTTAAATCCTGAAAGGAGCGAGAAGTGGAAGAGGGGATTACAGCGTAACCATTCTCCATGGGGAGTGCTTTTTCCCCTTTCTCTCTCTCTTTTGTTTCCAGTGAGCGCATGCACTCCTGGCAAATAAAAAAAAAAGAATTCACCTAACTATACTTTTTGTTCCCCTTCATTTTATTCATCCTCTCAGATATAGTGATTTTTTTCAGAATTACTTTTGAAGCATTAGATGATCTTAAGAAATTGTTGTGATCAGTCATAAATCATCAAAAATGTGTTTGTGTGGCAGTACTGAATGAGTCAGTTGAAACCTTTTAAACTTAAAAAAGATAAACCAGTCAGTTTGGATTTTTGAAACTGTTTATTATACTAGATTGGACTCTTGAAGTGGAAATTTAGTTGTAAAGAAAGCCACGTACAGTTCTTACCAGTACTGAATTTTCACTAAATATTTTTACTAAACTATAGGGCCAAGTATACCTCCAGTAACGTGATTATTGTACCATATATAATAATATAATACTGATTTGTAACTGGTATAGTCAATAATGAAATTGAGGATCTCGAAGAAGTTATGGGGTCAGCAGGTGGTATGGTGGTTAAGGCACTAGAATCCCACATGGTCAACTACAGTTCAAGCCCCAGACTGGGCAGCTTACTTTCTCATTTTCCCTCCTTGTCTCTCTGGTCAAATTAAAATATATATATATATATAGGGGCCAGCAGATGGCTTGGTTGTTAAGGCGCTGGATACTCCCACGTGGTCGACCGTGGTTCGGTTATGTTATGGGTGGAGGAAAATATTTCATAAGTCAAAAATTAAAATATTTTTTTGTTTTTATATTGCAGATTGGTTTTTCAGCAGCAGATGCAGTAACAGGACTGAAATTGGTAGAAGAGGGAGTACCCAAAGAACATTTAGCCTTATTGGCAGTTCCAATGGTTCCTTTGCAGATAATATTGCCTTTGATTATCAGCAAATACACTGCAGGTCCCCAGCCACTAAACATATTTTACAAAGCCATGCCCTACAGGTAAAAATGAAATAAAACCTTACTAAATAAGAAAGATTAAAAAGAGGACCATTCTTCAGTGTCACTAATATCTGAGTATAGAGTGTATATGGAAAAAGGCTTGAAAAGTGTCTTTAATTTTAATGTCATTTATATGTACTTTCATCTTTTTCTAACCACCAAACAGGTTTAAGAGACAGGCCTCTTTCATATAGTAGGCACACTGATTTCTTTTTTTTTTTTTTTAATTTTTTTTTTTGTTGTAGTTTTGTTTGTTTGTTTGTTTGTTGTTTAACTTAATATGTTCAATGTTCCTTTCTTCTTCTATAGATTATTGCTTGGGTTAGAATATGCCCTCCTAGTTTGGTGGACTCCTAAAGTGGAACATCAAGGGGGATTCCCTATCTATTACTATATTGCAGTGCTGCTGAGTTATGCGTTACATCAGGTAAGCTTGCTATTGATTTCTCAGAAAGTTTACTGTGTTGTGCCAAATAAAGAATAAATTTTTCTGTAATTGTCTTAAAATAATGATAATAAATTTTAAGATTTTATGCATGATTCTGACACTGAGGAAATTATTTGACACTGAACTTTAAACCTCGTGCCTTTTGATTTAATGAGTTCTGTTCATGGAAAGAGTTTTTAATTCTTTTTTTTTTTTTTTTTTTTGTTAATTCTCACTCAGCAAGTATTTCAAAATTGATTCCAAAGACAGTTCATTGTACTCTTGCTAAGTATACCTCAGTCTTCTAGATTTGGGTTTATTCTTTTTCTTTCTTTCTTTTTTTTTTTTTTGTTTGTTTGGTTTTTGGTGTTTTTTTGTTTTTTTGGTTTTTTTTTTAGCTTTTGCTATATGGTACATGAGCTCACTAGAGAAAAAGAGAGATAGAGGGAAAATGAGAAATCACCCCACAGGGGGATGGCCACTCCACAATCCCTTCTCTCCTAATCTCCTCTCAAGATTTTTTAAAATCATTTATTATTTTATTTTTACATTTTCCCACATTTACTTTACATGTCAAAAATTTTTTGCTCATACTCCATAGATCTTGACAGTTAATAAACAGTTTTCAGAATTTCAAAAAACTAAACTTTAAAGATAATGTTAGTAATATTTGTGACTTTATAACAACAGACAGTATGGTTTTAAATATTTTTGAGAAAATATTAACATGTCAGCTACTCAAACTGTTGCAAAGCAAACACCCAGCACACAATTCACACATAAACCTTCTCAATTCAGCCCTGCCTACCAAATATTCTGTGATATACCAGAATACTTTTCCTCCTTCAGAGTCTTCCTCAAGATAATTCTCTGGTTATGGCTATTCTTTTGCATTTACAATACTGGGCTGGAAAAGTCCAGGTTATTTTATGGCAGGAATTATTTCATATAGCTTCTTTTATTCTCTCTGCCAGGCAGAAGTGTTATGGTGCCAAGCCATCTTTCCAAGAGCTTCTGTTGGCTTGAGATCTACCTTAATTCCATGGTTTCCTGGTTTAATCTTCAGATATGACATTCTAGTCAAAGCCCTGTCCAATAATGAGTATTTCCAATTTCTGATTCAAGGCAGCAGGTATTACTGAACTTGTGCAAATAACCATTCTGCCACAAAATAAAAGTATTCTCAAATATTTTCCAATTTCAGAGGGGTCAGGAAGGGAGAAAAGGTTATGTTTTCATTTAAAGAAACAAACAAACAAAAACAAAAGAAAAAGAAAAAAACATTTTCACAAATTGTTGAATCTGTCAACAGCTCAAAAGAAAGCAAAATCCTCTCAGGATTTTGGGCACACACACACATGTGCCCAGCATGATTTTCAAGCTTTGGCTCTGGGATTAGAACTAACCCTCTATTTGAAAAGATGGAAATAAAGGGCCAGCATATGGCATGGTGATTAAAGGCATTGGGCTCCCACATGACTGTGTTTCGAGTCCTGGACCTGGCGGCTTGCTTTCACACTTTCTCTCTCTCCTCTCTGGTCAAAGTAAAAATAATAATAACAATAATAAAAATGAAGTTAAATAAAATAATTCTTAAAAAAAAAAGAAGATGGAAATAAGCCATGTTTCCAAAATAGTATTCCTGGGGCCAGTGGGTGGTATGGTGGTTAAGGCACTGGACTCTTCACGTGGCTGACTGTGCAGTTTGAGTCCTAGACCTGGCAGCACATGCTCTATAGCAAATAAAAAATAATAAATAAAATGAAATAATTCTTTAAAAATAAAGGTCATGAAAATTTTCAAGTTTTTTTATTTTGATGTTTTTCATTTAGACCATAGCTTTATAAGTCTAATTACATCAAAGGTGTTTTTCATTTTCCCTGTAGGTTACATTGTACAGCATGTATGTTTCTATAATGGCTTTCAATGCAAAAGTTAGTGATCCACTTATTGGAGGAACATACATGACTCTTTTAAATACCGTGTCCAATCTGGGAGGAAACTGGCCTTCTACTGTGGCTCTTTGGTTGGTGGATCCCCTCACAGTGAAAGAGTGTAGCATCAAACCAGAGTTGTCGAACACCTGATGGTATTGAAGTAAGTATGTTTTAATTTTAGATAACATTAAACTAGTGTCAAGATATTAATTTCCTTGTTTTACCTTTAGAAATATATCTTTAAAAAAAAAGAAATAGGCACCAGCAGTTGGCATAATGGCTATGTTGCTGGACTCCCATGTAGTCGACTGTGGTTCGAGTCCCACACCCGGTGGCTTAAACTCACGCTAGGCATGTGTCTATGCATGCCCAAGATCCCGAGAGGAGAATGGAGGAGAAGGAATTATGGCATGGCCATCCCCCCCCCGGGGGGGGTGATTTCTAGCTTTCTGTCTTTCTGGCAAGCGCACACATCCTATATTAAAAACCTCTCCAAAAAAAAAATGTTTCCCTATCTAAGTCCTCCTGCCTCAGCCTCCCAGGTTGCTGTTATTACAGTCACCTGTCACTGCACCAAGCCCTTAGATTAGACTGGGCATTGAAGCTGGCCTTCCACATGATTCCAGCCCACAGGGCACAGTGTCGTAGCAGTGTGCACCATGGCAGCTGGGCCCTAAAATTTGTTTTTTAATCCTGTCAGCTTTAGCAAGACTAAGATACAAACAAATTTTGCTATTGGGCGGGAATGAAATATTGAAATGTTTTTAACAAAAATTGTATGTATTTTAATTTTTTAAATAGTTTTTAATTGATATAACAGTTGTATATATTTATCAACAATGTATTTTGATGGATTCTTTAAATCACAAAGTAAAAACATGTTAATTATTGAATTCTGCCATTTTGAAATTGTGTAATATTTTTTTTTATTTTATTTTTACAGCTTTGCAAAAAAGTCGGTGGTGCTTGTGTTACAGTCCTGGATGGTTATTATGTGGAGTCCATTATTTGTGTTCTAATTGGATTTGGTTGGTGGTTCTTTCTTGGTCCAAAATTTAAAAAGTTACAGGATGAGGGACCATCTTCATGGAAGTGCAAAAGAAGTAATTAATGTATACTGGACATTCTAGGAAGGTAAATTTAGTTTTAATTCAGAGAGTTATGATAATTGGTGCACAGGAGTATAAAATATTATTTTAAATAAGGAAATTACTAATATAAAATGCCAAATGGTTAAAATAATAAAGACCTCTCTGTATATTTGATCATATTTTTCCTTGCCTTGTTGATGTATTTAAAGTTTACTTAAGGTCAGGAAATATATTCTGAAACAACTTTTCTGGCCTTGTTGTTTGATTTATATCTTTTCGATTTACTGACCAAAGCATGTTTTAAGCTGCAGTGTAGTAGTCATGGATGGCAACCATACAGTCAAGTATTGGTATTAGTACATATCTTTGAGCTGTATTTAAAATTTTGGCACAGTATATTAAATACAAGACAGCTTGATATTCAGGTACTAACTACAACTAATTTGACCTTGTTGGCAGTTAACATCTTATTTTGTTTTGTAAGTTGGTTAAATGTTATGTGGAATTTGTTGAGAAGAAAATGTAGACTGCTAATGAAATGCCATTTTAGTTGTTATTTTTCTGACTATAATCACATTGTACAAATGAATGTGTTAAAAAGACTATTTTAAATGTATTTCCTGCTTTTGTAAGCATTAAAGATTTATAAGGAGATTATTCAAACTATTTTTTATAAAACAAAACCTATGATTTTAATTTATTGATTCCCTCTACCCCCATCCCCTTTTTTGGGAATATATTTTGATTTCTTATTAACTTTTATCCTAAAGCTTACATATTTTGTTTTGTTTTTGTTTTTTCCACAAGTGCTTCATGACACACAAATACAGCTAATGAGGGGATCAAATATAGTGTTGTATGTATGTATGTTCATGGCAAAGTTTTGAAAATAAAAATTAAACATTATTCTTCAAGTAGTTTTTTTTTAATTACTAAGAGGAAAAAAAATAAAGCTTTCTGATTAAGTAAAGTTTAAATGAGTGATACCGTAATTTTAAGAGCTAATATTTAAAGAAAGAGACAAAGACACTTTGTGCTTTTGACAAATTATTTCATGTGGTGGAAAGATGTTTCCTAATTAAGCACTTTACTAATTTAAAAGATCTCACAGTTATTTTATGCCAAATCAGTTACCATATTTCTGTTCATTAAAATACAACCTGTGTTCATAAACTATAGTTTCCACTGGAGAATTTCCATTCCAAGAAGATTGAGCTTTTCAGTACTTAGCAATTTTCAACATATTATGTAAACCTGGGAATAAAGTTCTTTGCATATTTTGTATTATGTATTACTTTGACTCTTTAGAGATCATGTGCATTCTTCAAAAGTTAGAGAAAAATATGAAATTAAGAGTTTTAATAATTTTAACTTTATGAGAAAATATACACTAACTGCTCCTTTTGTTAATTTTATAGCATAGGCTGAATTTTACAGTGAGGTTTTTGTAAGTAATGGAGGATAAAGGGTGGGAGAAAATGGCATACGGCATCTGAAGAGAGATGGGGGCAGCAGTCTCTAGAACTGCCATTGAAAAGTTTGTGTCAACTCTCGAAGAATCACCTGGAAAAATACTCTTCCCAGAGGCAAGGAGGCTACAAAACCGTAGACTACAGGACCCTGTCACATGGTTGTCCATGATCATGTATTATAATCAAAATGTTTACTTGAATAAAAAAATACATTTAACTCTTAGTGTGTGAATTTTTGTTTTTTTAAAGAATTATTTATTTAATTTTACTTTTTTTCTTTTTGGTTTGCCACAGGGCACCTGCACCTGCGCCTCTACCAAAAAGAGACAGAGAAAGTGAGAAAGCAAGCCGCCAGGTCCAGAGCTCAAACCATAGTCAGTCATGTGGGAAACCAGTACCCTAACTACCACACCACCTGCTGGCCCCATGAGATGAATTTTAATTTTTGGTTTTTTGAATTAAGCTCAGATTGCCATAACTTTTTATTTCTTCCCATTGACCTGTTATAAATTGCACATACTTTCAAACTTAGTTTTAAGTTTATGCATGCCACAAATAACTTATTAATAGCTATGTGTAACTGTGTTATATACATTTATTACTAATGGTATTTAAAATGATCTTCCCAGGGACCAGCAAGTGGTGTGGTTAAGGGCACTCGACTCCCACATGGCCGACCCCAGGTTTGAGTTCTAGACCTGGTGGTTTGCTTTCTCACTTTCTCTCTCTGTCCCTCTCTGATCAAACTACAATAAATAAATAAATACATAGATAAAGTTAAATAAAATTTAAAATAAAATGATCTTCCTGAATTTGAGGATCTGTCCATTCTAAATCAATAATGTTAGAAAATAGTATCCTATATGTATTTTTTTTTAACTTAGGAATCTGTATCTGAGGTTCCTCCATGTCTTCGTGACTTAATAACTCATTTTTTTTTTTTTAAGAGAGATTTTTGCTATAGGGAGCTCGCTAGAGAGACAGTGAGACAGAAAACAAGAAATCACCTCCCAGAGGGTATGGCCATGCCACAGTCCCTTCTCTTCCATTCTCCTCCTAGTATCTTGGAAATGTACACACATCTACCCTGCGTAATCTTTAAGCCTTTGGGTATGGGACTCAAACTGCAGTTGACCCTGTGGGAGTCCAGCGACGTAACCACTTCGCCATCTGCTGGTCCTGAAAATAAACACACACAATCCAGCAGTTGATTTTTCACTTTCCCTCTGACCTGTTCTGTCTCTCCTGGGAAGGCACATGCCCTATGGCAAAAACCTCTGGAAAAAAAATTTACTTTTATAAGAACAGTTCAAGTACCTTTCAAAATGGCTATACCATCTTGCTTTCCCACCAGTGAGATGTGAGTTCCTGTTGTTCTGCATCCTTTTCAGCTTTCGATGTTTTCAAATTGACTTTTAAAACAGTGTTGTAGTAGAATCTCATTGTTTTAATTTGCTGTTCTTTAATGACATAAGACATTAAGCATCTTTTCATGTGTTTATTTGCCATGTGTGTTTCTTTGGTGAGGGATCTGTTCAGATCTTTTGCCCAGTACTTTTTTTTTTTTTAAGAATTATTTTATTTAGGAGCTGGCAGGTAGTGTGGTAGTTAAGGATTCTGGACTCCCACATGGGCAACCTCTCTGGTCAAATTTAAATAACTAACTAACTAAATAAATAAATAAACAAATAAATAAATAAATAAATAAATGAAGTGACTCTTTAAAAAATCTGGACTGTAAACAATTAAAAAGAATTATTTATTTATTTAAATTTCACCAGACAAGAGTCCAGCAGGTGGTATGGTGGTTAAGGGCACAGGACTCCCACATGGCAGACTGTGGTTCAAGTCCTGGACCTTGCAGCTTGCTTTCTTACTTTCTCTCTCTCTCTCCCTCTCATTCTCTCTCTCTCACTCTCACTCTGACCCTCTCTGGTCAAATTAAAATACATAAATAAAATAAAGTTAAATAAAATGATAATAATTACACCAGAGAAGGGCAGAGTGAGAAAGAGGGAAAGTGAGAAAGCAAGCTGCCAGTTCTGGGACTCGAACCACTGTTGGCCATGTGGGAATTCTAGCACCTTAACCACCACTGTACCTGCTGGCTCCCCTTGAAAATATCTTTTTGTAGAGCAGAAAAAAAATTTATTAATTGCCAGAGGGTGTGTGCACTTGCCAGTGAGAGAGAAACAGAGAGAAGAGAAAGGGATAGAGCACACCCCACCCCAACAGCACATGGTCACACCATAATCCTTTCTCCTCCATTTCTCCATCTTGTCAGGATTTGGGGCATGCATGCACATATTTCCAGTGTGTTTTTAAAGCCACCAGGACCAGGATTCAAACCAAGGTCAACCATGGCAGATCTGGCTTCCTTAACCACTCTAGGCTGTGGTTAACCCTCAGTAATTTTTAATTTTTAATGAAGTCCAGCTTATTTGCTATGATGTTAAATGTCTTCCCAAATTCATGTGTTAAAACTTGAGCCCCACTGTCGTGCTATTGGGTAATTAAGTCATGAAGGCTCCTGTCCTCATGAATGGATTAGTGCGTTATAAAATGAATGGAGGGAAGTAGCTTAGCCTCCCTCCCCCTTTTACATCTACCTTCCAACATGTGAAGACACACAGTGTTCACCCCTTAAGCCAGGTGACAATGCAACAAGGAAGCTGGTAGCAGAGAAAAAATGGCAGCACCTTGATCTTGGACTTCCCAGCCTCCAGGATTGTGAGAAATAAATTTTCTATTGTTAATAAGTTATCCAGGGGCCAGCAGGTGGCATGGTGGTTGAGGGCGTTGGACTCTCACATGGCTGACCGCGGTTCGAGTCCTGGACCTGTTGGTTCACTTTCTCACACCCCTCCCCCCACTCACTCTGTCCCTCTCTGGTCAAATTTAAATAAAGGTAAATAGTTTGTGGTTTTTTTTTTTTTTTTTTTAACTATCCAGTCTGTGGCATTTTTTACAGCAGCACAAACAGACTTAGACATTATCAATGATTTCTTTCATGTACCGTGCCTTTCTTGTGTACCTAAAAAGTCATCATCAAACCCGATTTTCTCTTATGTTACTTTTTAGAATTTTTGTTGTGGTTATTGAGACTTTTGCTATAGGGTGTGTGGACTCTGAGGAGAGACAGAAAACAAGAAGCCACCACCCCAGGGGGGATGGCTATGCCCCTATCCCTTCTATTCTCCTCTTGGGACTTTGGGCATGCACGCACACACACACGTGCCCAGCGTGTGTTTTAAGTCTCCAGGGCCAGGACTCAAAGCACAGTCCACTCCATGGGAGTTCAGTGACATAACTGTTACACCATCTGCTGGTCCCACTCTACAAATTTTATAATTTTGCATTTCATATTGAGGTCTATGGTCCGTTATGAATTAACTTTTTTTGTGAAGGCTATAACGACTGATTCTAGAATCTTTTTTTTTTTAAATGTGGATGTCCAGTTGTTCCAGTAACTTCTGTTGGAAAGACTATCTTCTCACTGCTGTATTGCCTTTGTCCTTTGTCAAAGACCGCTTGGCTATATATTTGTATGGGTTTATTTCTGGGCTCTTTAATCTGTTCCAGTGTTCTGTTTGTCACCTGTGTGGCAATCCAGATGTGCCAGGGAAACAACGTTTACTGAAAGTAAATTGCTGACGTTAGGGAATCGGTAGTGAACTCTTTTTTTGTACATTTGTTTTTATTGCTATAGGGCATGTGGGCTCATCCAAGAGAGAAGGAAGGAAGAGGGAGGAAGTACCAGAGGAAGAGAGAAATCACCCTCCATTTTGCAGTCCATCTTCTTTCATTTCTCTCTAGGGATTTAGGGCTTAAGTGAACCCAGCTTGTTCAAGCCTCCTAAGCTGGTATTTGAACCACGGTCGGCCACTTAGGGTCCAGCTTTCTATACACAGCACTTAACTGCCATACTACAGACCAACCCCTGGAGTAATAATGATAAGGCCTGTATTTTTCAGCACGCGCAGTGGAATTTCTCTCCAATAGCTCTCTTTGGCAGTTGGCGTAGGACACCTTCTATCGCCCCCTTCCTGTCTCTGGATTACCTCTCTGCACTTTCCAACCAGCCCGCCTTGCACTTGCTTGTCTCTGGGTCTTCTTTTCTTTCCTTTTTTCCTTTCTTCTTCCTTTCTCTCCTTCTTCCTTCTTCCTTCTTCCCTCCCTCCCTCCCTTCTTTCTTTTCTTCCTTTTCTTTCAGTTGCCATAAGATACATGCACTTGCAGCAGAAAGACCAGAGACAGAGAAAGCAACCCCTGGACCCCCAGTGCAGCCTAGTCATACTACAATCCATTTCTCCATTCTGTGGGGATACAGAGAGAGATAGAAAGTGAGAAATTGCTCCACAGGGGAGATGGCTACACTGCAATCCCTTCTCCACTCTCCTCTTGGGATTTTTGGGCACTCACGCCTGGAATAAGGTACAAGCTGCTGGGTCAAGGATTTGAACCATGGTTGCCCATGTGGAAGTCCAGCACCTTAACCACTATGCCATCTGCAGGACCAATTTCAGCATGTTTTTAAGCTACCAGGGCCCAGGCTCTGACCACACTCTAACCATGATCTGGTTATATGGGTTCTGGTTCCTTTGATTGTGAGGCTATGGGCCAGCCTTGCCTCAGGGTCTGATATTGGGAGAACCCAAACATAGACCTCACTAGATGACACCACCACCGAAAGGGTACTATTGGAGAATACTAGTGAACTAACTCATTATTTTGAAAACTGGAACTAAGAATCCAGCATTTAGCTGCCTTTTTTTTTTTTTTTTTTTTTTTTTTAGAGATTTTCACTGTAGGGCGCGTGCGCTCGCCAGACAGACAGAGAGAGACATAGAGACAGAAAGCGAGAAATCACCCCCCAGGGGGGATGGTCACGCCGCAATCCCCTCTCCTCCATTCTCCGCTCGGGATCTTGGGCACGCACGCACACGTGCCTGGCGTGAGTTTTAAGCCACCGGATCCGGGACACGAACCGCGGTCGACTACGTGGGAGTCCAGCGACATAGCCATTACGCTAACTGCTGGTTCCCTTAGCTGCCTTTTTAAAAAAAATTAATTCTTTCATGAGAGTGAGAGAGAAACTAGCACCTCCAACAAGGTCTCATGCCGCAATCTCTGATCTCCTCGCCATGCTAACCCTAGCCTAACTTTTCTGTGCAAACTATCACATAGGAACCAAGTAGAAAAGGGAATAGTTCTTTTTAAAGAAGTATCTGAGTTAAAGGGGAGATAACAGTATCAGAATTGTACCAGAACAGTGTCACCACTGAAACCCTCAAGAATTAATGGGTCTAGGTAAGGTGCATCAGCAGCTACTAATGTAACGAAATCAATTTTTTGCTTTCTGTCTCTCTGGAGAGCACAGATGCCCTATAGTAAAAAAATAAAAATTAAAAAAAAAAAAACTCTCTCTAAACAAAAACAGTATAAAGTCTCAGGGTCAACAGGTGGTGTAGTGGTTAAGGCGCTGGACTCTCACATAAACTACTGCAGTTCAAGTTCTGGACCCAGTGACTTGAAAATCATGCCTGGATGTCAGGAGCATGTTCATGTGAGACTAAAATCCTGAGAGGAGAATGGAGAAGGGATTGTGGTGCGGCAAGAAAAATCAAGCAAACTCATGTACAGTGGAGGTTTTGAGTTTTATAGAATCAGTGTGGCCTCCAGAGAGGCCGCAGATTGAGGTCAGTTGCATGGGCAGTCAACCATGATGTCCCAAGAACTCTGGACACGAAGGCACAGTTGAGCTCTCTTGGCTGGCGTCTTGTCCCACATCGTTCCTGGGAGGAGTCAGTGTCATCCGTAACTCCAAACTGAAGACATTGGAAAACCTTTAAAATCCTCCTGGATTCTGTCCCATGTGTATCTCCTCTTTGAAGATTTTAATTTGTTATCTTTTCCTTGTAACAAACCATTAACTGTGAGTATTATAACAGTTTTAAGTGAGTTCTGTGTCTTATTAGCAACTTACACCTGAGGGTGGTTTCCAGCACTCCTGAACTCCACAATCGGTATTGAAAGGATAGGCGTTCTTTGGACTGCTTTATTTGACTCTGCCTGAATTCACTGTATTACGTGTGTGTGTGTGTCACGTGTGTGTGTGCGTGCCCAAAATCCCAAGAAAAGAATGGAGAAGGGACTGCAGCGTGGCCTCCTCCCAGGAGATAATTTCTCACTGTCTTCTCCCCACCCCACCCCTCCGCCCACCTCTCTCTCTGGCAAGCACATTCAGCCTATGGCAAAAACCTAAATAAATAAAGACACATTTTATTTATTTATTTATTTAAGAGATTTTATTTTGCTATAGGGCATGCATACTCACAAAGAGACAAAAAAGGTTATCTTTTTTCCATCAAATTCTTTTTGCAAGTTTGTCAAAAATCAGTTGGTCCTATTTGTGGCTGTCTGGTTCTGGATTTTCTATTCTGTCCTCTGATCTGGTGTTTCTGTCCCTTCAGGAACACCACATTCCTAGTTCTTTAGTGAAGGAATCTCAGAAAGCATGCAGATGGTGGATCCCCTGGTTGTATGCAGGAACTCCACTCTAACAGTCCAACCCCTCTTCTGATCTATACCTTAGTACTCTTCTGCCCAAGCGGTTCCAGCGTTTCCCCTCAGTAACTGCAGGGAGCCATTGCGCCCTTGCTGTAAGGAATATCTGTCACACTGTGTAGTAGAGCTGACTCTAGGTGGCCTTCCCAGGGTGCCCTTTAGCCTCTGGCTTCCCAGTCAGAATGTACAAGATTCACTACAAGATTTAAGCACCTACAAAATTCACTCCAACTGTGTTCTAAATCCCTGCTGGTACATTAAAGCTGGTCCTCTAGTTATCTGTGTGAATAAGATATTTTCTTCCAGGACCAGCAGATGGCGTAATTGTTACATTGCTGGACTCCCATGGATTTGACCACAGTTCAAGTCCTGGACCTGGCAGCTTAAAAGTCAACCTAGGGATCAGCAATTAGCGTAATGGCTATGTTGCTGGACTCTCACATAGTCGACTGTGGTTTGAGTCCCGGACCCAGCAGCTTAAACTCATGCCAGGTGCGTGTACGTGCGTGCCCAAGATCCCTAGAGGAGAATGGAGAAGGGATTGCGGCGTGGCCATCCCCCCTGAGGGGTGATTTCTCACTTTCTGTCTCTCTGTCTCTGTCTTTCTGGCGAGCGCACGCGCCCCTCTGTCTTTCTGCAGGGCACACGCGCCCAATTGAAAAAACCTCTAAAAAAAAAAAAAAAAAAAAGAATAAAGAGAAGAAAAAAAAAAACTCAACCTGGACACGTGTGCGTGTGTGCCCAAAATCCTGAGAGGAGAATGGAGGAGAAGGGATTGCAGCATGGCCATCCCCCTGGAGGGTGATTGCTTGTTTTCTGTCTCTCTGGCAAGTACACGTGCCCTGTAGCAAAAATCTCTCTTTAAAAGAAAAAAGAAAAAGAAAATTTATTTTTCCTTTGCAATACAGTATTTCTCCACACTTACCTTGTTAGTGGCAAAGACCCAAAGCTGGGCAGACCCCTGAGGCAGTTGCTACACTGGGTAAGCCGAAGTTATGAGGAGCAGAAACTAATAGGCATACACTGTGAGGCCAGTAATAGGGTAATCGTGTTTTCTGTGTCTACGATAAGAGTTTATGCTTGTGGCCCTGGCAAGATTATTGACAGTGCCTCTTTTCACACTCAAAAATGTCCTAGCTTATATCTTAAATTACACGGCCACTCTAGTCATAGAAGACAAGGAAGCCAAACCATTTTTGTCGTGAGAAGGAAAGTCTAAATGGAAGAGAAAAGCAAGGTTGTATTAGTAGTGAAGGATTAGCATCAACAGTCAGAAATTCTTGATGATGTGACTCGCAAAGCTTCTTTTCTGTTTACTTTTTAAAAATTTAATTTTTTAAAGTTCATTTATTTCATTTGAGAGAGAGACTGGTGGGGTGTGGGAGGGAGAGAAGGACAAAGAGAGGGAACAGGTACTCTGAACAGGGTCTTCAGGCCATGACCTTCCCTGAGCCGTGCAGGCAGCCAGTGATTTCTGGTAGATGTGGGATGTGAACCTAGGAGCTCCTCGTATGGTCTCCACTGTCACGCAGCAGTGCCCCTACTGCCAGCATCACCACAGCTACTCCCCTCCTAAAACTCCTCTGGGGCCGTTTCCTGCCTCGGAGTCCCAGCTGTGTGGAGGTTCCTGGTATGAGAGTTTTATTTGGCCCTTTGTCTCTCACTTCCATCCCATATATCAAGTGGGGGCATTTCCTTTGGAAATAGACAACTCATATCTCTGTTCTTGGTCAACAAGAACTCAATTAAGTGATAGGTGTTAATATTCAGGATTTCATGGGACAGCTGGTGGTGTGATGGTTGAGGTGGCTGGATCCCACATGACCAACTGCACGGTTCGAGTCCTGGACCTTGAAAAACATATCGGATGCATGTGTGTGTATGTGTGTGTTCAGAATTCTGAGAGGAGAATGGAGGAGAAGGGTTTGTGATGTGGCCATCGCCCCTTTCTCACTTTCTCTTTCTGTCTCTCTGGCAAGTGCACGTGCTTTACAGCAAAATTACAAACCAAAGAGAAACGAGTATTTCAGGTGTTGTTTGCATATAGTTTGCAATGACCTGTCAGAAATTTCTTACATAGTCTTAATTGCCAGATTATTGCCCTGAAGTGAAAGTAAACCGTGCGTGTAAATTAAGTGCTAAATCCTGTAGAAAGAACCCCAGGAGGCAAACATTTTAGTTTCCCAAATACAGTTTATTTTATGATCGAGTAGAATGACAGAGCAATGGGCTATAAATAGCACAATGCTGTAAGGACTGAAGTCCAAGTTTGATTATATGACAAGGATTACAAACTACATTACAGAAATGCATCTAGGGACCCGTGATGTGGTGGTGAAGGTGCTAGATTCCCACATGGCCGACCACGGTTTGAGTCCCAGACCTGGTAGTTTGCTTTCTCACTCTCCCTCTCTCTGGTCAAATTGAATAATAATAGTAATAAATAAAATAAAATAGTTGTCAAAATTTTTAGAAAAAAGAAATACATCAATAGATATTTTTATATATTATAGATATTATGTTAGTGAACTTCATGGTCTTTATATCTTACTTTGATTAAACAATTTATTATCAGCAAAGTGCACATGTACAAAGAACAGTAATTTTCTTTATATATCTTTCCCCTTTAGGAGTTCATTATTAACTGAACAAATTTAAAAAACGGAAAAAAACAATTATTATTATTATTATTATTATGATTATTATGATTATTATTTTAGGAGAATGCCCTGCAGAGGAGGTATTCTCTTCTACGTTCCTGCTATACCCTCTTCCTAGGGCAGATGCCATGCTCAGAGCCCAGAGCCCAGACTGAGCAAAACAACTCAAACATTTCTGTTTTAGATTTTTTTTTTTTGCCATAGAGTGAATATACTCGTGTGTGAGAGACAGAGAGAAGGAAAGTGAGAAGTCGTCCCCAGCTGTAATCCCTTCTCCATTCTCTTCTTGAAATTTTGGACACACGCACCACAGGCCATGGACGCCAACGTCAGAGTCAGCCACGTTGGATCCGGTGCCTTAAGCACCAGGCCACCTGCTGGCCCCATTTTTCTTCAGATTAAGCGGATGTGTTCTTGGCCACTTAACCTTGTCAAAGTATTGTAGTTAATTGTGGCAGAAGAGTGAGCCCCTGAGAGAACAATAGCTAATTTATATATCAGCCATCTGTCCATTAGGTGACCTAGCATGAAAACTTTGCTTGAAAGGAGTGATAATGAGTAGACCAATCACTGTCTTTTAGGAAGTTGTTTGGGAGAGGTATTATGTGGGTGCTAGTAGTGGGAGAAGAAAAGGACATACACAGTGAGGAAAAATAGAGTTGCTGGAGATGGGTTAATAATAATACTCACAAAAACACACCTGGAACAATGCCCAGCATGTAGTCAGCCAGACGCCAGACCCATGTGTTAGCTACTGTTAGAATTTTCCTCTAGGACAATAAAGGGATAATATATTTCATGAATACATTCACAATATGTGTTGTTAGGAATGCAACGTGTTGTATTAATATTTTGACTTTTTTTTTTTTTTAATTTACTAGAGGGGGTGTGCACTTGCTGGAAAGAGAAAGGGAGACAGCAGCCCTCCTCTCCGTGGGAGGTGACCATGCCACGGTCCCTTCACTCATTTCTCTTTTCCAGATTCTGAGCACCCAAGCATGGGTGTGTCTTTCAAGCGCTGGGTCCAGGACTCTAACTGTTCAGCCAGCCATGTGGGATCCAGATGGGCCAACCACCACACACTGTGGGCCCTCTATTTTGACTTTTAAGAGCTAATCTTTGTTTGTTTGTTTGTTTTGGAGAGGTTTTTGCTATAGGGCGCCTGCACTCGCCAGAAAGAGACAGAAAGCGAGAAATCACCCCCCAGGGGGGATGGCCACACTGCAGTCCCTTCTCTCGGGATCTTGGGCACGCAAGCTCATGTGCCCAACGGGAGTTTAAGCCACCAGATACAGGACTTGAACGCAGGGGACTACATGCGAGTCCAGCGACACAGTCATTATGCCAACCGCTGGTCCCATAGAACTTTTTAAGTTTATTTTTTTTTAACTTTATTTATTTATTTATTTTAATTTGGCCAGAGGGACACAGAGAGAAAGTGAGAAAGCAAGCCGCCAGGTCCGGGACTTGAACTGCAGTCCGCCACGTGGGACTCCAGCGCCCTTGACCACCATACCACCTGCCGTCCTGATATACAACATTTCTATTCTTGCAAAATGTTCTGTAAGACAGAGCCGGAAGGTAGTGCCCTTTCCTTCCCTCGGGGCAATCGCTGTTACAGGTTTCTTGTACGGCGTGTCTTTCACGGCTCACGCACACACAAACACACGCAAATTATTTCTCCCAAGTGTCATCTGCAACCTGTTTTTGTCTTCTAAAACTCTTGGCTGTACTGCTTCCTTGCCTACGGCAGCTCGTTACGTTTACCCAGCTGGCCGTTGGAAGAGCCGGAGCGCTGATCGCTGGGGCAGGTTCCCCGAGCAGCCCCGAAACCTCCCACGCGCCCTGCGGTGGGACAAACGCACAGTTACGTCCGGACGCAGGTGGGAGGGACCAAGCACCTCGGGCTCCTTTCCCATGTGGCTCCTGCACGAACCACGCTGAGCCGGGCTAACCGACGTCCCGGTCACCCCACCTGCACCTGCACCTGCACGGAGGGCGTCCTTCAGCCGGGTGGCGGCGCGCAGATCCCGGGGCTGCGGAGCCCCAGGTCGCTGGGAGGGGCGCCCCCTGC
>NW_006159754.1:6385190-6414112 GCF_000334495.1 Tupaia belangeri chinensis | reverse complement strand
CGGGGCGAGCCCGAGGGGCGCGTCCGGGGAGGCCTCGGGCGGCGAACCCCGCTGGGCCGGGAGGGCGACCTCGCGGGGGTGGCCAGGGCCGGGCTGCCTGGTCACCGCAGGGCCGTGCTGGGCCCCGGGGACAGCTCAGGCTGCGACACTAGCCGGGCGCTGGGAGGGCACCGAGGCTCGGTGGCTTGGGAGCGGACGTTTCCTCCGTTTAAAAGCATGGGGGAGATTGTAAGAAAGGCCGCGCTGCTGTCCCAGAGAACCCCGACCGGGAAAAGAAACCCCCAAAAGAACTTAAGATGAGGTGAATCGTCCCCAAATGTCCCTCGCCCAGAAGGAAGATCGCGTAGCCCAGAGGCAAGCTTCCTCAGAGCCCAGGAGCCGGCTGCTCAGATGAGCAGCCAAACCGAGCTATGCTCTATCGAGAGACCTCAGAGAAAGACCGTAATACACTTAACAACAAATAAAATAATAAAATAGGGAAGCGAGCGATCTCTAGTTCAGGCAAGCGAGGGTCCTCTCGGGCCACCAGGCAAACAAGGATGACGAGGAGAGAGCACTGTGGCTAACACCCCTGAGGTGGTGTGGATGGTCAGATGTGGGGTGCACAGAAAGAGGAATCCAAGGAGCTGCCGTTGGGTTAAGGGTGGTGGTAGAATTAACGATTTGTTGGGAAATCGAGAACAAAAAAAAAAAACCACCCAAGCTTGTGAACTCGAAGATGGCATTGGACTTGTGAGCAGAGCAGAGATGGAGATGCCACTCTAGGCAACCGGATGTAGAGCTGGTGTTGAGGACTACCAGGACTGGGCATAGAACTCTGGGAATGAGCTGCATAAACCCTAATTAGTATTTAATGCCTGGGTTTGAATGATATCTTGGAGCAAATGGGAAAAGCTGCTGAAGGAGCTTAGACTGGGGGATTCTAACTTGGAATTCGGGCAGTGAAAAGGAGGAGGTCAGTAACGACTAGGAGCAGCAGACAGTGAGGGAAAGGAAAGCCGTTTATCCTGGAAGCCAAGAGAGGAAGCTGTTTTCCAGAAGGAATGGTTGACCTTTTAAAATTCTATTAAACTGAGTAAGATGAGCTTGGCAGATGTTCTGCAGGTCTAAGGCCCTGCCTGCTGTCACTCACCATCCTACCCCCAGTCCTCGGTGGAGTGCCTGCCACTTAGGAAGTGCTAGGTAAATACTTGTAAGATTAATGAATGGTGGATTGACACAAGTTAATTGACAAGGCCTTCTTCTTCCATTAAGCACGACTAGACGCATGGGTTATTTCAAATTTCAAAATGACCTCAGAAAAATTGTGGGAGCAAACAATGTCTAAATTACCCCAGGGGTGGGGGTTGGGGGTTGCTGGCAGTGGCATGGTGGTTAAGGTCCTGAACTCTCACATAGCTGACCACAGTTGAGTCCTGGGCCTGGGGGCTTGTTTTCTCATTTCCCTTTCTCTGGTCAAATTTAAAAATGATAATAACAAATAGAATTATATAAATAATTATTTTTTTTTAAATTAGCACTTGGGTATATTTTTCCAAATAACCCAATCACAGAACCCCAAAATGTATCCAGGTATACAGTTTCTGTTCTTCCCCCCTCCTTTTTTTTTTTTTTTTTTCTATTTTTAGATTTTCTTTTTTGCCATGGAGAATGTGTGCTCACCAGAGAGAGAGAGAGAGATTGATAAATCACCACTCAGAGGAGATGGCCATGCCATAATCTTTTCTTCTTTCTCCTCTTGGGACTTAGGTCACACACACATGCGCCTTAAGTGTTTTTCAAGCCACTAGTCCAGGATTCAAACTGCGGAATCAGTCGCCTGGAATCCCGTGCCTTAACCATGCCGCCTGCTGGCCCCACCCTGGTGTATTTTTTCAACATTATTTCTCATATATCTCACTGGATTTAGTGGAGGAAAGTATGTTAGATTATCACACCTTTTTTTGTTGTTGTTAAGTTTGGTTATAGGATATGTACACCAGCCAGAAACAGAGAGAAGAAAAGTGAAAAAATCATCCCCCTTCTTTATTCTTTTCTCAGGATCTTGGGCATTTACACACATGCACCTGGCATGATTCTCAAACTGCCAAGTCCAGTATTGGAATGGTACAGTCAGCCATGTGGGATCCAGCCTTAACCTTCATGCAACCTGCTGGTCCAGATTATCACACTTTTTGAGGAAGTTGCAGGACTCTAAATTTTTTTAAGCTCCTTTAGGCCTACCTTAGTTTAAATGAAACTTTAAAAATATTATTTAATTTTATTTATTATTATTTTTTAAATTTGCCATAAGGCACATGCATTCACTAGAGACAGACGAAAAGTGAGAAAACAAGCCACTAGGTCCAGGACTTAAACTGCAGTTAGCCATATGGGAGTCCAGACCCTAACCACCACGGCACCTCCTGGCCTCAAAATGAAACATTTAAAAAAAAAAAACCACTAAGTTTTTTCCCAACCATTTCCCTGTAAATTATAACATATATTAGCATTTGCCAGTAGGACCAGCAGATAGTGTAATGGTTATGTCACTGAACTCCCACATAGTCACCCACAGTTTGAGTTCTGGACCCGGTGGCTTAAAACTCACACCAGGCATGTGTGCTCACATGTGCAAAATCCCGAGGAGAAAGGATTGCAATGTGGCCATCCCCTGGGGGTGGGTGGGTGGGTGATTTCTTGCTTTCTGTCTCTCTCTCTCTCTCCAGTGAGCTCACATACCTAATAGCAAAAATCTGTCATGAAAAGAAAAAAATTGCCAAGGTCCTTTATTTCAAGGGTTAATGATGTTTTCTACCAAATTCCCACAGTGGGTGCAAGGTTTTGCTAATTATTGTGGGCACGTACAAGAAGTATTAGAGTGGTTCGTGCATTTAAAATACTCAAAGTAATACAATCAGTAGAGAATAATATGATATTGTGTATACCTATGTATGCACGCACACGTGCAGGCACACACACACCATGACTGTGCATGCCACATTGTTTGGAAAGACTGGGAGTGTTACAACGTTAAAAGAAGGGAGTGTTAGTGAGTGGGTGGACAAAGTTTTTGGGAAGAGTGGGCCTTCATTTGAAGGATATGCGTTTCTTAGATAGATATAGGGAGTACACTTCCCCCGCTTCTAATTAGTACTGTGACTACTACAATATTAAGTGGTGAGAATTAATCATTCAATATCTTTCTGTAGAGCATCAGCACTGGAATGGCCATAGCTGGAATATTGTTATTTCTAAAGAGTGTGCGACTGGTAAGTTAAAAAACAAAAAAGGTATTATGATAAGCAATCATTTGTTTCCATTTGAGATCGTTTTTACTTCAAGCAAGCAGTATATCATTTTGTTTTCACATCAGAAGCTTTTAAGTATATTTTAGAACAATGAACATATTTTTTAAGTTCTTGGTTTAAAAGTAACAGATCCATAGGATTTGGGAAAGTAATCGTATTGCCTCTATTTCCATAATCACCCTTTTTTATACTTGAAAAGGAATCTGAAAAGAATTTCATTTTTTTCTCTTTCTCTCATTCTTTCTTTTTCTTTCTTTCTCTTGTTCTCTCTCTTTCTCTCTCTCTCTATCTCGCTCTTTTTCTCTCTCTCTCTTCCTTGGTTTCTTTCTATTTGACCAGAGAGGGATACAGTGAGAGAGAGAGGGAGAGAGAAAGGGAGAAAGCAAGCCGCCAAGTCTGGGACTTGAACTGCAGTCAGCCATGTGAGAGTCCAGTGTCCCTAACCACCACCCACCTCCACTTATTTTTTTAAAGAATTATTTTATTTAACTTTATTATTATCATTTTATCAGAGAGAGACAGAGTGGGGGGGAGTGAGAAAGTAAACCATCAGGTCCAGGACTTGAACGATTGTTGGTCATGTGGGGGATTCAGTTCCTTTAACCACAACGCCACTTGCCAGCCCCTCACCTCTACTTTTTAAAAATATAACTTTTGGGGACCAGCAGTTGGCGTAATGGCTATGTCGCTGGACTCCCATGTAGTCGACCACAGTTCAAGTCCCAGACCCGCTGGCTTAAACTCACGCATGTGTATGCGTGCCCAAGATCCCAAGATATATATATATATATAAAGTTTTTGTCTCTTATGATACAATTTTTTGGAGTCTAAGCCATTTGTAAAATGCACCCATAATCTCAATTTGTCCATTTCCTGATTAGATTTACCTAAAAATTTTGGCAAGGTGATGGTGTGTACTTCCTATTTTATTGTATCAAGATTCAGAATGTCAGTTTGTTTTATATTATGACACCTAATAAAATTAAGAATAATCTCTTAGCTACTCAGCGGCATGGTGGTTAAGGCAGCTGTATGGTACATGGCTGACTGCGTGGTTGAATCCTAGACGTGGTGACCTGAAAAACATGCTAGGTGTATGTGCTAGTGTGCCCAAAATCCTGAAAGGGAAAATGGAGAAGGGATTGTGGCATGGCTCTCTCCCCAGGGTATGCTTTCTAATGTTATCTCTCTGTGTCTTTGTGACTCTCTCTGTTTCTTTGTGTCTCTCTCTGGTGAGTGCAGGCACCCTCTATCAAATTTTAAAAGATTAAAAACAGTAATCACTTAGTATCATCCAATACCCAATCCATTTCTGGATTTTTTTTTTTTGATAGTCACAATGTTTCATTTTCCTACTTGTGTGTGTGGGTGTGTGTGTGGGTGTGTGTGTGTGTGTGTGTGTGTGCATGCGCACAGGACTTAGTCATGTTGTGATTTTCCTGCCCCAAAGCAAACCTCAGCAAGGCCCACAGGCATGTGCCACTGCAGAGGGACTGGTGCCCCCACCCTGCCCTTTAAATGAATGATCTATTTAAATCAGGATTCAGCTGATCCATAGATTGTATTTGTTATATCATTTTTTTAAGAGGTTTTTGCTATAGGGCACGTGCGCTCGCCAGAAAGACAGACAGAGACAGAGAGTCAGAAAGCAAGAAATCACCCCCACGGGGGATGGCTACGCCACAATCCCTTCTCCTCCATTCTTCTCTTGGGATCTTGGGCATGCACGCACATGCGCCCGGTGTGAGTTTAAGCCACTGGGACCAGAACTTGAACTGCAGTCGACTACATGGGAGTCTAGTGACGTAGCCATTACACTAACTGCTGGTATTTTTTTAAAGAATTATTTATTTATTTAATTCCATTTGTTATTATTATTATTTTTTAATTTGACCAGACAGAGATAGAGAAAAGGAAAGCGAGAGAGAGAAGAAGGGGAGAGAGAGAGGGAAAGTGAGAAAGCAAACCTCCAGGTGCAGGACTTGAACTGTGGTCAGCTACGTGGGAGTCCAGTGCCCTAACCACCACACAACCTGCTGGCCCTGAGTAAGGGTTCTAATTAATTTGACTTAGGTTTTCCCAGCACTACATGTATGAACAGATGGTACATATGTAGAATAGGATGTGACTAACCAAATTTGTGTGGTTCCTGGCACAAATAGGTGCCTTTTGATGAATTATGTCATATTTTGAGATTGTAAGATTTTAAGAATTAGGAGTTTGCCTATTTTTCTCTATATAGTGGCTTGAAATAGCAAAATAATGAATAACGTTTCTTTAAATACTTTTAATTAAGTAATTTTAAGGTATACATATAAAATTAAGAATCAAATTAAAATTTTGATTTTTTTGATAAATATTAAATAATAATTTGACATTTTAAATTTTGAAATGAAAATAACAAAAGGTCATATTTTTCTTTTTGTAAATCAACAGACATCAAAATTTACAAGCTCTTCAGATATTCCAGTAGAATTTATAAAAAAGAATGTTAAACTACGTGGACGATTACGCCGAATAACTGAGAATGGTTTAGAAATTGAACATATTCCTATTACTTTGCCTATTATATCTTCATTGAAAAGTAAGTAAGGTACAAAAATAATAGTTCTTTTTTTTTTCTTTTTTTGGAGAGGTTTTTCTTATTGGGTGCATGTGCTTGCCAGAAAGACAGAGAGAGACAGAGAGATAGAAAATGAGAAATCACCCCCCAGAGGGGATGGCCATGCCGTAATCCCTTCTCCTCCATTCTCCTCTCGGGATCTTGGGCACGCACGCACATGCACCCGGCATGAGTTTAAGCCGAGATGCAAAACGCGGTCGACTACATGGGAGTCCAGCGACATAGTCATTACGCTAACTGCTGGTCCCTAAATATAATAATTCTTGTATGTTCTTTACTAAACATTGTATATAAATAATCATTTTATGTCTTATTTTTTATTTTTAGGTTTTTGCCATTAGGTGCATGCACTTGCCAGAGACAGAGGGGCAGAGAAAGAGAGAAAGTAAAAATCACCCCCCTTGGGGCCTGTGTGGTGATTAAGATGCTGGACTCCTACCTGACTGACAGCAGTTTGAGTTCCTGACCTGATGGCTTGCTTTCTCACTCTCCCTCACTCTGTCTCTCTCTGGTCAAATTCAATAATAATAATAAATAAAATTAAATATTTTTATTAAAGAATTAATTAATTACTTAATTAATTTAAATTTGACCAGAGAGAGACAGAGTGATAGAGAAGAGAGAGAGGGAAAATGAGAAAGCAAGCCGCCAGATCTGTCACTCAAACCACAGTCGGCTATGTGGGAGTCCAGTGTTCTTAACCACCATGCCACCTGCTGGCCCCTAAATAAATAATTATTAAAAAAAGAAGACTTCAAATAAAAGGAAATCCTCTCCCATCCCCAAGAGGGGATGGCCATACTGCAATGCCTTCTCTTCCAGTCTTCCCTCTGGAGTTTGGGTACACATGTATAAGCGCCCGGGCAGTTTTCAAACTGCTGAGTCTGGGACCCAAACCATGGTCAGCCATGTAGGAATCCAGCACCTTAACCATCATACCACCTGCAGGCCCCATATCATGTAATTTTAATTATTTTATTTTATTTTATTTTTTTAATTTTGCTATAGGCTGCATGTGCATGCCAAAGTGAGATGGAGACCCAGAAAGAGAGAAGGTAAGAAATCACCCACCGGGGTTGATGGCTACACTGCAGTCCCTTCTCCTCCATTCCCTTCTCCATTCTTCTCTTGGGATTTTGGGTATGTGTACATGCCCAAAAAATTAGAGAGGCCATGTAGGAGTGTCCAGTGCCTGAACCACCATTCCACCTACTGATCCCCTCCTCCTCCTTTTTTTAAAATTTTTGCTGCAGAGTATGTGCACTAGCCAGAGAGAGAGGAGAGTGAGAGTGAGACAGGGGATGGGGGGGCGGGGTTGTAGTGGCAGGGGGGGTAAGAAGGCACCATCTATGGGAGATGGTCCAAACGCAATCCCTTCTCCATTTCTCCCTTCTTTTTGGATTTGGGCATGCTTACACGTGCACCCAGTGGGTTTTTGTTTTGTTTTGTTTTTTGTTTTGCACCCAGTGTGTTTTTCAGGCTGCCTGATTTGCACTCGAATCACAGGGTCAGCCACATGGGATCTGGCCACCTTAATCACCACACTAGGGCTTCCCTGGCAATTGGTTCTTTTAACGAAACAAAGAGACTTTGCACAGTTTGGCTGATGATACGCCCTGAAGATAGATTACCTAGAATTTTTTTTTTTTCCATTTCAGCTCTAAGCAGGATCTATACGCGTAAGTTCTTTGGCTTCTGAGTTGCCGTCATAATTTAAATCTGTCTTATCTGAAGTGGTAATGATTCTTTAGAGCTTTGCCAGCAGGGCCACCACCTGCCGTTATGCTCACAGGATTCTAGGCAGCATGTCACTGAGTCTGCCTCCCGAAGTCACGCAGTGCCACAGCCCTGTCATTGCCTTATATGTTTATTATTACGAATGTGCTCATGTCAAAACAAGATATTTATGTAACTTGGTACCTTGGATCAAAATTTTACAGCAAAAAGGAACCTCGGAAGCTTTAATTCCCTCCTTACTTTTCTTCCCCCTTTCTTAATGTTTTCTGTAGGGATTAAATACCATGTAAACAGGGACCAGCAGTTAGCGTAATGGCTATGTCGCTGCACTCCCACGTAGTTGACTGCGTTTCGTGTCCCGGACCCGGTGGCTTAAACTCACGCCAGGCGCGTGTGCGTGTGTGCCCAGGATCCCAAGAGGAGAATGGAGGAGAAGGGATCGTGGCGTGGCCATCCCCCCTGGGGAGTGATTTCTTGCTTTCTGTCTCTCTGTCTCTCTGTCTGGCGAGCACACATGTCCTATAGCAAAAACCTCTACAAAAAAAAAAAAAAACATGTAAACAGCTAGCTAGCTATCTCATAATTGATAAAATCAAACTGGAAAACAGATTTTCTGCCACTAAGTTCAGACTCCATGTACACATATGTAAAAGTTAAAAACAGGCAGACATATGTGTTATACCCCTTAGAAAACGTCGCTATAACCATTAACAATGGTACTAGTACCTTTTTGTGACTGACATAAATCATTATCAGCTGATATGAGAGAGATTATTTTGTACTTTCAGAGAGGAAGCCTATTTACCTGTAAAATAGTTTTATAACTAGAAAAATTGCTACTCAGGTACCATTTTGAATGACTTAATAATGCCAGAGAAGAATCTTTTCATTTTATTATTTAGTCCTAAAAGTGTCTTTCCATCTTTCTCCCATGAGAGCGAGACAGACAGACATAGACAGACAGGCACTCTGACAGACATCCCAGTGCATGCCATGATCCACTCCCGACTCAGTCAGCTGGCTTCACAAGCTGAGCAAGTACAGGGAAGCCTTGAGCATGAACTCAGGACCTTCCCACGTGGCTGTAGCATCACAGATTGCATTACCACTACGTTACAAGAACGGGACAATCTTCTTTATTTTGAAATAGCTATTAATTAAAAGTTCTTTATGCTCTTGTCACTATATTTTTTAAAGAATTATTTAATTTAGCTTTATTTATTTACTTATTTATTTTTAATTTGACCAGAGAGGGACAGAGTGAGAGAGAAAGTGAGAAAGCAAGCTGCCAGGTCTGGCACTTGAACCACAGTCAGCCTGTGGGAGTCTAGTACCCTAACCCACCACGCCACCTGCTGGCCCCTCTTGTCACTATTTTTACTATCTAGCTTATATGATATAAATGGGCTTCTGATTGTGTTGTGAGGAGGATTAAGATTCAGGCCCTCAAAAGTGAGACTATTCATACTAAGAAGGTTTGGTTACTATGGCTCTGCATTGGGGCCAGCAGGTGGCATGGTGAAGGAGTCTGGACTCCCACCTGGCCAAATGTGGTTTGAGTCCTGGACCTGGCGGCTTGCTTTCTCACTTTCCCTCTCTCCCACTCTGTCCTTCTCTGGTCAAATTAAAATAACTAACTAAATAAAGTTAAATAAAATCATTCTTTATTAAAAGAGTAGCTCTCTATTATACTGGAGGCTGTAGTGTGGCAGAACATGTATTAGTGTGGAGAGAGATGTTCTGTCTCTAGTTCTGGTCTGTTTCCCACCACCATTAAACAAGAGTCTTTATGATTTACTCTCCCTTCTGTGATCCTGGGTGTATATGAGTGAGGAGGCATGGACACACACACACAGACCTTAAATTTTTTTCTTTTATTTAGTTTGCAATAGGGGACATGCACTCAGCCAAAGAAAGACAGAGAAAGAGAGAGAAAGGGAGAGTGAGAAATCAACCCCCCTGCCCCAGGAAGGATGACCATTCTGTGATCTCTTCTCCAGTTTCCGCTCAGGATTTTGGACATGAATGCACAGGTGCCTGATATGTTTTTTAAGCTACTGGGTCTGGGACTTGAACCGCACAGTCAGCCACGTGGGATCCAGCCATCTTAATTATCACACTGCTGGCTGGCCCCATACCTTAAACAATTTATGAAATGAGATCAGCTCAGGGCAGCTGGATTTCACACGATCAACCCTATGGTATAAGTCCCAGATCCCGCTGCCTGAGAAATACACTGGGCAACGTGTGTGCAAGCCGAAATCACAGAAGGAGGGAAAAACAGAGGACAAGAGATCCTGGTGTGACCTCAGGGGGTGCTTGAACATATCTCCCTCTCTCTCTGTGTCTCTGGTGAGCGCACATGCCCTCTGGCAAAATTTAAAACAAGATACACAGTAAAACTTTCAGAACACTCATTCTTTAAAAAAAAAAAAAAAAAGTATTACTGTTAAATTCTTATTGAGTTTCAGCTGCAGTGGTGTGCACTGCTAAGACACTGTGTTCCACAGGCTGGGAACACATGGGAGGCCTAGGTTCAATTTCTGGTCCAACCTGAAAGATTAGACACAGTGGTGTGTGCCTGTAATTCCAGAGAGTCAGGGAGGCCGAAGCAGGAGGGTCACAAGCTCGAAGCCTGGCCTGGGCAATGTAGGAAGACTGTTTAAAAAAGCCAGCATGGGGCCAAAAATGGCAAGTAGGTTAAGACGCTGGCTAACTGCATGGTTCAAGTCCTGGACCTGGCGGCTTGGGAATCATGCTGACTGCTGCACATGAATGCATAAGATACTGAGAGGAGAATGAAGGAGAAAGGATTGAGGTGTGGCCATCCCCCAGGGGAGTGACTTCTCTCTCTCTCTGATGAGCACATACACCCTAGAGCAAAATAATAATAATTAAGAATCCAATGGCCAGGACCAGCAGAAGGCATAATGGTTATATCACTAGACTCCCACATGGCCAACCGTGGTTCCAGTCTCAGATCTAGTGGCTTGAGATTCATGCTGGTCATGTGTGCGTGCATGCCCAAGATTCGGAGAGGAGAATGCCTCTGTCTCTTCAGTGAACACACACCCAATAGCAAAAATCTCTCTCAAAAAAAAAAAAAAAAGAAAAAAAAATTCAATGACTTCTGCCAAATGAGGACATTAATACTTAAGATGACAGTGTTAAATTAGATTCATGGATGATTTACTTCAAATTTTTGATTCAAAAGACTTGGTCTCAAAATGTATGAGATATCTTATTGGATGATGCTGGACTCCTTCATGGCCGACCACAGTTGGAGTCTCCTGACCTGGTACTTGAAAATCACAATGGGCACATGTGTGTGCATGCCCACAATCACAGGAGGAAAATAGAGGAGAAAGGATTGCAGTGTGGCCATCCCCCTTTGAGGGGTGATTTCTCACTTTTTCTCTTACTGTCTCTGATGAGTGTGTGCTCCCTATAGCAAAACCTTAAAAAAACAGGAAAGAAAAGAAAAAAGAGAGAGCTATCTTATTGGAAGCTGGTTGATTGTATTGGCAACATTAAAGAATTGTAGAAAGACCTCATATTATTTCTAGAGATTAGATAAATTAATCTTTATACTTTGTTGTACTTTGTAAGAGCTTAACATATGTTAAATTTTATAAGAGAAAGGCCCTGAGGTGTTTTTTTTTGTTTGTTTTTAGTAAGCCATTATCATTTTTTGAAAGATATAAACTTTCTCTTAAAAAAAAATCTTGTTCAAATTAAATTGGTTAAAATTCTACCAAGGATTTGAGTAAACAGATCTTCATACTATGTTATTTTGAATATAAATTGGTAATATCCTATATGGAAGTCAGTTTTACAGAATGTATTATAAAAATGATGTTTATCAATATTCGTTGATGTGGTGAGATACCCTGTTGTTAGATGAAAAAGTTTCTATTGGTAATAGCAGCTGATATTATTAAGCTCCATGTCTGTAGCCTTGTGAGTCTTTGTATAGATGTAAGTGTGGAAGGTTGAAAAAAGGTTAAATCGATTAAATCTCATTTTCTGTTCTGGAGTTTACTGAAACGATTTTTTGAAATTACTTCATTCATAATACAGTTGTGTTGTTTTTAATGAAATTTAAATATAGGAATAAATGAACCTACATTTAGAGAGTCTGGGAATTCATAAATAAACATAACGTTTTTGGTGGCTTTGTGGCAAATGACTTTGGAATTTGCTCTGACAGTATTCTGTTAAAACTGAACCCTTTCCTCCCTAACGTTTGTAGAAGAGCCGTGTGGTGCTCTACTGGTTAAACTGGCCGGAGTGGAACTTACTGAGACCGGGAAGGTCTGGTTACAGAATGAGCTAAAGCCGTCCCAACTGCTATGGTTCCAGCTTCTCGGAAAGGAGAATTCAGTGCTCTTTTGCTACCTTCTAGTGAATAAGGTAAGTAGTGGGAAGAGATAATTAGCAATATTTTATCTATGTGTGAGCACTTAATTCAAACTTCTAATATACAGTGGGGCACTGAATATTCTCATTTGTTTTTTAAATACTTAGTAATAGAGTATAGAGAGAACCAGGTGTTTCATATATAATTTTTTTTATATTTTAGTTATACATGTAATATATGTTTATAAAAATAAATAGAAAATTAAGGGAAAAACTTTTAAATTATTAATGACCCTGGGCATGCTAACTGAAGAACTCTCTCTCTCTCTCTCTTTTTTTAGAATTATTTTATTTAATTTTATTTATTGTCATTGTCTTATTTTATTTTATCTTATTTTATTGAAGTTGACCAGAGAGAGAGAAGGAAAGTGAGAAAGCAAGCTGCTGGATTCGGGACTCAAACTACAGTCAGCCATGTGGGAGTCCAGCTGCCTTAACCACCATACCACCTGCCGCCCCCTAAGGACTCTTATACATTTGTTTATGCTGAGTATATTATGTCATGCTCATGATTAGAAACCACTTGTGAGGGCCAGCAGGTGGCATGAAGGTGAAGGTGCTGGATCCCACACAGCTGACCATCTGGTTTGAGTCCTGTACCCAGTGACTTGAAAATCATGCAGGGTGTGAGTATATGTGTACTCAAGATCCTGAGAGGAGAATAAAGGAGAAGAGATTGTGGCCAACCCCTGTGGAGTTTCACTCTTCCTATTTCTGTCTCTCTGTCTCTCTCTGGTGAGCGCACATACCCTATGCCAAAACTAAAAGCAAAAACAAGCGAACAAACAGATAAACCCCCCCCACTCCAAGTGAAATAACACTACGAACACACCGTACCTATTTCCTTTACTTAGCATCATTTAACATATTAGAGAACAGCTTTAAAAAAGAAGAAACCACCATACTGCTTCTGTTGTTATAGAGTCATAAAATTATACAAAATTATATGACTTATTTTGATCATTATCTTTAAAATTCAGTATTTTGAAATTTTGAAAGTTGTTTGTAAACTGTCAAGAATTATGGATTATGAGCTAAAATTTTTTGCTATGTAAAGTAAATGTTTGTGGAAAAATGTAAAAATAAATAAATGAAAGGAAAATAAATAAAGAAAGAAAGAAAGAAAGAAGAAGAAACCACTGTTGAGTGAAGCTTATCATCTGGAAAGCATGAAGGGAGGCAGGGGTGTTTTCTGGAGGTAGATATTCCCAGTCTGCTCCGGTGCCCTGCCCGTAAGTGTGTGTCAGTGTGTAGGTCTGAGCCCTTCAGCTGAGCATCTTCAGTTTCTGGTGAGCCATCTGAAAATGCTCAGAGCTTTCTTACCTTTATGATTAGACACAGCCAGCATGTAACTGGGAATGACACACTTTAATTTCTGTTGCTATAGGGTGCATGCCATGCATTCACTGGAGGGAGACAGAAAAAGCAGGAAAGTGAGAATTCACCCCTCAGGGGAACAGCCACACTGCAATCCCTTCTTCTCCAATCTCCTCTCAGGATTTCGGGCATTCACACAGGCTTGCTTGCAAATTTCCAGATTCAGAATTCCATGGTTCAGAATCCTAGGGTTGCCTTGCCATAAATTTCTTTTGGTGGGCTGTCAAGTAGATTTTTATTCTTTAGTCACTTCAGTGATGTACTTACTAAAATTACAATTATGATGATTACAAAAACATGCTTAAAAAAAATTTCTTGACTTAATTTTTTAGAAAGCAGAATACAGAGCCAGCCAGGTGGCATAGTGGTTAAGGCAGCTGAATCCCACATGGCCAATGTGCAGGTTGAGTCCTGGACCTGAAGTTTAAAAGGCATACCACGTGTGCATGTGTACATGCCCAAAATCCCGAGAGGAGATTGGAGAAGAAGGGATTGCCGTGTGACTGTCTCCCCGGGCGGTGATTTCTCACTTTCCTTCTTTCTCTGTCTCCCTCCAGGGAGTGCATAGCATGCACCCTATAGCAAAAATGAAAGGAAAAAAAAATGCACAATACAGAATTTTATCTAGACTGATTTCTAACTTTCTAACTATATTAAAAAGTCTATGGGGCCCAGCAGGTGGCATGGTGGTTAAAGTGTTTGACTCCCACATGGCTGACTGTGGTTCAAGTCCTGGACCTGGCTGCTTGCTTTCTCACTTTCTCTCATTTTCTCTCTGGTGATCCCATGTACTCTGTAGCAAATTAAAATAATATAACAATGATTTAAAAAATTAAATAGGGGCCAGCAGGTGGTATAGTGGTTTAAGACACTAGACTCCCACATAGCCAACTGTGGTTCGTGTCCCAGACCTGGCAACTTGCTTTCTCAATTTCTCTCTTTCTCTGTCACTCGCACTCTCATGCTGTCCCTCTCTGGTCAAATTAAAATAAATAAATAAAGTTAAATAAAATATTTTTTTGAAATTAAATAAATAATTTTAAAAATAGCGTGTATGTGGTGATTATTGAAAAGTGAAAATTTTAAAAATAAATGGTTTAAGTGTTATTATGACAGGAGTAAAAGCAATTTTTTTAAGTCCCTTTTCGTATAACAAGAATAATCTGAAGAAGAAAATTCATATAAAAATGATTAGAATTTGAACTATTTTAATTCTCTCTCTTTTTTTAAGAATTATTTTATTTAACTTAATTAATTCGTTCATTAAAATTTGGCCAGAGAGGGACAAATAGAGAGAGAGAGAAAGCAATCTATCAGCTCCAGGACTCGAAACACAGTTGACATGTGGGAGTCCAGTGCCCTTAACCACCATACCACCTGCCAGCCCCAAACTATTTTACTTCTTAGAAGCTTCCAGACTTAGTAATAGAGAGCCTAATGAACTCATTAATTTCCGATGTCCAGATCATATTCAGTTCTTTCTTTTCTTTTTTTTTTCTTAATTGCCAGAGGGCACATGTGCTGGCCAAAGAGACAGAGAGAGTAAAAGCATCCCCAGTGGGGTGTAATCATGCCACAATCCCTTCTCCATCCCATTTGGATTTGGGGCGCATACACCCATGGGCCCGGCGTGATTTTTAAGCTGCTGGGGTGGTCAGTACGTGGGATACAGCTTCCCCAACCACTATTCTGCAGGTTGGTCCTCATCCTATATCTTTACCTTATATCGCTTCCCTGGTGAGCAAGCTATGTTTTTTGGAGAGATTTTTGCTATAGGGCACGTGTGCTCGCCAGACCGACAGAGAGAGACAGAGAGATAGAAAGCGAGAAACCACTCCCCAGAGGGGATGGCCACGCCGCAATCCCTTCTTCTCCATTCTCCTCTCGGGATCTTGGGCACGCACGCACACACGCCCGGCGTGAGTTTAAGCCACTGGGTCCGGGACGCAAACCGCGGTCGACTACGTGGGAATCCAGCAACATAAGCCATTACGCTAACTGCTGGTCCCGAGCAAGCTATGTTATACGCATATTGTGATCATTCACTTCTCCTATTTGGATTTTACTGATGTATGAGTTTGAATTTTAATTACTATAATTTTGGTTCAAGGGAATAAGATCATAAAATTGAAAAGATTGAGAAAAATGTGATAAACCTTTGCTAACATTTTTTACTAACTTATCATCACATACCAAAAGTTATAACATTTAGAGGAATAAAATTCATTCGTCTTTTAAGATGTTGTATTTAACAGATTAAAAGAAATGCTTGAGGAGGCACATGCTCACTGGAGAGAGACAGAGAGAGAGAGAGAGAGAAAGTAAGAAAGTACCTCCCATGGGGATTGGCCATGCAAGAATCCCTTCTCCTTCTTTTCTCTCTCCTCTTGAGATTTCAGAGACACATGCACACGTACCTGGTGTGCTTTTCAAGCCACTGGATCTGAGACTTGAACCATGCAGTTGGCCGTGTGGGATACAGCTCCCTTAACCATCACACCACTGACTGACCCTAACAATAAAATTTTTTGTGAAGATTATTTCTTGAAATGAACTTAGGAAATGTTCCAGGCCAGCCTGTGGCCTGGTCGTTAGGATGACTGAACCCCACTCGACCAACTGTGTCATTAGAGGCCAGGATCTGACAGATTGATAAAAATTCTGGGTGCTTGTGTGTGTCCGCCGAAAGTCTTGAGAAGAAGGAGAAATGGAGGGAAAGGATGTTGTGGTGTGACCATTCCCCATGGGGGATGCTTTTTGCTTTCCTCTCTCTCTCTGACAAGTGCCCTTACCCTCTGGCAAAATAAATAAATAAAATGAAATGTCTCCTGGCTTAAACTTGGAATTTTCCCCTTTTTTAAAAAATATTTTTTAAATAATTTTTTTTTTTTTTTTTACTTAACATTTACTTATTTTAATTTCAACAGAAAGGAACAGAGAGAAAGAGAGAGAGAAAGTGAGAACGCAAGCTGCCAAGTCCAGGACTTGAACCACGGTTGGCCATGTGGGAGTCCAGGGCCCTCAACCATCATGCCACCCGCCATAGGGTGTGTACACTCACTGGAGAGAGACAGCGGGAAGGAAACTGAGAAATTATCCCCCAGGGGAATAACCACTCCACAATCCCTTCTGCACTCTCCTCGGGATATGGGGCACTTGCACATGTGCACATAGTAGAATTTTCAAGCTGGTAGGTCCAGGACTCAAATGGTGTGGTGGTGTGGGAATCCAGTGTCTTAACTACCATGCAACCTTCTGGCACTGAATAACTGATTTTAAAATAAACCAGATCTCATGGTTATTATAACATTTCTTGAATAATTGGTTTGTGTTATTTTTTACTCAAGGGTGGATATTTTAATGTGAGTCTGAATGAAGAAATTTTGAGAAGAGGACTTGGCAAAACTGTTCTCGTGAAAGGGCTAAATCATGATTCTAAAATCTACTGGAAAATTCACAGAAACTTACTTAAAGCTGAATTAGCAGCATTAAAAAAGAGAGAAGGAATATGGAAGGAAGAATCAGAAAAAGAAAGTTATTTGGAAAAATTCAAAGACTCCTGGAGAGAAATATGGAAAAAAGACAGTTACTTAAAAACAACTGAATCAGACGTCAACATGAAAAAAGAACGTTATTTTGACAAATTTAGAAGGACTTATGAAATGTGGAAAGACAACATGAATAATTCCTCCTTAATGCTGAAGTTCAGAGAACTTATGAGTCGCATACACTTTCATAGAAAAGGGTGAAATATCCAAGACATCTAGAAGGGGCCTACTTTGAAGAGTAAGATATGTAAATACATATGGATATTTTATTGAGTCAAAATGGAAATTTCCTTAAAGGATCCAAATTGTAGTCTTTTTCAAATATTAAAATAAGATGATTATTATGATTGTAATATCACAAAAACAAATTATGATTACTGTAAGATGTTTTCAGGACGATGAAACACACTATAAAGCTTCCAGATTGAAGGATTTATATATGTAGTGCTTATGTTTGAAGAAAACAGTTACGGACCAATGCATTATTTTGGGTATTTTGGGCCACGGTATTTAATTTTGTTTGAAGGGAATATTTATTGTTTCATTGTTATCCATTTTCATTACTTATAATAAAGAAGCCTTTCATAGCTTATGTCTGAGACTATTCTTTCCTCCCAACTGCTGGTGAATTTGGAGCAATTCTACAAGAGAGGGTCACATATCCCATTCCTGGTAATGAAGGGTGGCTGGTGGCTCCCAGTGTTAAATGAGGGGAACCATCTTGAGGAGAGAGACAAGAGGCCATGTGGAGCATAGAAAAGACAGGGTTGGGACCAGCAGTTGGCATAATGGTTATGCTGCTGGACTCCCATGTGGTTGACCATGGTTCGAGTCCCAGACCCAGTGACTTAAACTCACACTGGGCGTGTGAGTGTGTATGCGTGCCCAAGATCCTGAGAGGAGAATGGAGGAGAAGGGACTGTGGCGTGGCATCACCCCTGGCGGGTGATTTCTCACTTTCTGTCCGTCTGTCTCTCTTTCTAGCGAGTGCTCGCGCCCGATAGCAAAAACCTCTCCCTAAAAAGGACAGGGTTGGGGTTACCTTATGACATTATTGAGCCTCTGAAGTAGCCCTGCTTCTCAATTCCTTGTTATTTGAGATAGTAAATTTATTTTCCAAGTCAATTTGAGTTGGTTTGAAGATTTGGCACACACACACACTTGCTGCTCATATCATCCGGACAGTATAAACATGTCTCCCAAACTCAGCAATAATGAATGAATAGCCACAAAGTCCAGAGAAGATTTTGTTGTTGTTTAAGGATTTGTGCTACCGAGAAAAGTCAGACCTATCATCCAGTTGATCAATTTCCGTTAGAATCAATAGTACGGAATGAGAGATTTTACTGCTGCTGCTGGACTCTTTCTTAAGACTTGAGAAAATGGACTCTAGCTTTTAGAAAGCTCTTTCTTTCTCTTTCTTTCTTTCTTTCTTTCTTTCTCTCTTTTTCTTTCTCTCTTCTTTTTCTTTTTCTTTTTTAAAGAGATATTTGTACAAGAAGGGCACGTGTGCTCACTAGAGACAGACAGAAAACGAGAAATCACCTCCTGGGGAGAGGGCTATGCTGTAATACCTTCTCCATTCTCTTCTCAGGATCTTGGACACACATGCACACATGCCAGGAGTGAATTTTCAGCTGCTGGGTCCAGAATTTGAACCGCGATCCACTATGTGGGAGTCTAGCAATACAACCATTGCACCATCGGCTGGTCCTTCTGGAAAGGTATTTTAGTGAGGTCCCAAATATCCCAACGATTCTGTATGTAAATGTGGTTTTATTTCATCACCATTTTGGTGATTAGGATAGGAAATTACTTCTTAGTTTTTAATTTCCTGGTTCCAAGGCTTTAACCTTTTGTCTTGTTTATGGGAATGCTTTATTTTGTATTTACAGAGAAGTTAACAGAGTACACTTAGGCTAGTCTTGTGTCAACCTCTGGAGCCTTTGTACTTGCCTGTTTGGTGAACCACAGGCTCTGGACCTTGCCTCGCGATGTTGGATCTTAGCTCGGACATCACCGTGACTGGTTCTGCTGGCCCGTGCCGGCTCACCCTGTGTTCTGCTGTCTTTCTACCTAAGCCATGTGAAGGTAAGCTTGGAGCAGGTCTTCTTGCGACCTGGTCTAAACTTCCTCTTGCTAATGTACTAGGGACCTCTAATTTTTTTAAGATGTATTTTTTTCTTCCATGAAAAGGGGAGACAGAAAAAAAAGAAAAAGAGAGAGAGACGAACACTTCCAACAGATTCTTCACACCATGCTCCACCCAGTCTCATCCAGCCCTGGTCGTGGGCATGTATGCACACACCCAGCAGGGGGAGTGCTCAGGATGTGAACCTGGGTCCTTGTGATATGGCCTCAGCATCGTGGAGCCTTTCATTGCCTCCGTACTACCACAGCTGACTGGGAATCCTGATGGCATGGCAAGGTGAGCAAGAAGAAATGTAGATTAAGTGCCATTCTGCCGGCCCCTTACTCTCCACTCGGGCAGTAGCAGTATTCGCACTTACTCGGGGAAATCCCTTTGGCCAGCTGCTTTCTTCTGGGCCAACAACATCCACTTGTCTTAGTCTCTGGTCTTTATCATAGACCAACTTGTTTGGTGGCCCAAGGGTGAGGTGAACTGGATAACTGGAGATCTTTGTCATTGGAGATGTTTACAACAGGGCCATCTGAGACAGTGAAAAAGTCCCTTTCAGGCTGGATTTCTGACTAGAGCTCAAGGTCTTTGCCTTTCTCCAGTAGAGGATTTACTACTTCTCAGTTTTGTTGGGGCTCAGAACATAACAACCCCAAAAAAGCATACTGGCATACTGTGTATTTTAGGCTGAGGGAAATTATGAAAACAGGAAGGTCATTCTCTGACCTCTCTCCCACCTTTCCCCCCTGAAGTGGAACAGAAAGAATCCTGTGACCCACCTTCCTGGAAAGTAGGCCAGAAGATCCTCATTCCAGAGAGGTCTTGCTCTGGAGGCCACGAAGAATCTGAACACACAGGCCTTGCTAAGTCCCTCCAAGTTTATTACCATTAAATCTTAAATCTTCCAGTCATACTTCTTTTTTTTTTAATTTTATTTTAAAGAGGTTTTTACCTTATGGCATGTGGGAGTGGGCGGGGGGGGGAGTGGGCAGAGAGAGAGACAGAGACAGTGAGAGGGAAAGTGAGAAATCACCCCCCCCTCACAGGGAAATGGCCAGGTCACAATCCCTTCTCCTCCATTCTCCTCTTAGGATTTTGGACACCCACGCACATGCACCTGGTGTGCGTTTCAAGCCATCGGGTCTGGGACTTGAACTGAGATCGACCGTGTGAGTCCAGTGCCTTAACTACCAGGCTGCCCACTGGCCCTTCCAAGCATACTTCTTATGGATGAAATGCTGACAGAAACACCAGTTTTATTAAAATTGATAAGCAGAACTTGAGAGAAGAGTAAAAAAAACGCCCATATGTGTGACCCCGCACAGTCATTATTTGGCTGCTAAAAGCATATTTTGGCCGTTCCCAGCAAAGACAGACAGCCAAGGGCTTCTCACATTCTGTTTTGTTGTCTCGACATTTTTGTTGGTTTCCTCCTTGAGGCAGGTGTCCAAATGCTGGCACTTCTCTAGCATGTTTGGTTAATGTCTGTTCTGGGAGGGCTCTCTAGGGGCTCCCCATCGCACTCCCCAGGCTTGGGAGATTCTTGCTCTTTATATCCCCCTCTGCTGAATTCCCAAGGCTCTCCAGTCCATCACCTCTTACTGCTGGATCCCCACCATCCGGGAGAGCGAGGCCGCAGGTTTGCTTGTGGACGACATTGGGCCGAATCACTCCATCACTGGGAAGGGAGGAGGGTCATAGCAGCAAGCTGGCTTGAGCCTTGCCACTTTTCTTTTTATTTTTTAGAGATTTTTGCTATAGGGCAGGTGAATTTGCCAGAGAGACAGAGAGAGACAGAGAGACAGACAGCAAGAAATCACCCACCAGGGGGCATGGCCATGCCGCAGTTCCTTCTCCTCCATTCGCCTCTGGGGATTTTGGGCACACATGCACACATACCTACTGGGTCTGGGTCCCGAACTGTGGTCGGCCATGTGGGAGTCCAGCGACATAACCATTACGCCATCTGCTGGTCCCACGGCTTGCCATTTTTCATGTTACCAGTTCAATGTAAATGGAGCTCTTGTGTTCTCAAACTAAGCGATCGGAATGCTGTCTCCTCCAGGCAATTTCTCCTCCTTTCTTCATCTTTTCTTTCTAAGTTTATCTCTTTCACAAGAGAGAGCGAGAAACAACGATGGGGAGACAGGCACCATCAACAGGGTCTCATCATGCCATGATCACTCCTCGCCCCATTCCTCAGCCTTCCAATCAGCCAGGATCTCAGGCACACGTGCAGGAGTGCCTGGGTCAACCTGGGACCCGACTGCCAGTCTTCCATGTCACCTCCAGTATTGCAGAAGAACCCCTGAAAACATGCATTGCTGTGGCTGAGCCTGTTGCATTCTTTTCTTAAAAAAAAGAAATTATATTTTGGGGGCCAGTAGGTGGTGTGGTGATTGAGGTGCTGGACTCCACATAGCTGACTGTGGTTTGAGTCTTGGATCTGGCGGCTTGCGTTCTCTCTCTGTGTCTCTCTCCCTCTCTCTCCTTCTCTCATCAAATTAGTAGAAAATAATAAATTAATTAAATAAATATTTTTTAAAATTATTTTTATTTAACTTTATTTTATTTATTTTAATTTGACCAGAGAGGGACAGAGAGAGAGAGTGAGAGAGCAAGTTGCCACGTCTGGGACTTGAACCGCAGTTGGCCATGTGGGAGTCCAGCGCCCTTAACCACCATGCTACCTGCTGGCCCCTTGCCACATTCTTTTTATCATGACTGTTTTTCTCAGGACAACGAAGTGCTGGCAGATCCTATGACTTGGCAAATTTCAGAAAGAGACCATCATTATTTCCCAAGTTGGTGGGCTGTATGGCACCCTCAGCCACACAGAAAGGGGAAAGTACCCACATTAAAGCTTCGTCCCCCATGTGACCCGAGAGGGAAGAGGTGGCCGCTGCTTCTCGGCCAGCATTCACACTCCCCCTCATTCCCAGAACTCTACCTCTCTGCTTGTGAAATCTAAATCCACTGGATTTTTCCCTCCACTGGGAAAAGCTGGGGAGTCTGCTGCCCAAAATGCCGTCTGTTAAAAACTTGGCTTGAGGGACCAGCAGTTAACGTAATGGCTGTGTCGCTGGACTCCCATGTAGTCAACTGCGGTTCGCGTCCTAGTCCTGGTGGCTTGAAACTCACGCCGGGCGCGTGTGCGTGCATGCCCAAGATCCTGAGAGGAGAATGGAGGAGAAGGGATTGTGGCATGGCCATCCCCCCTGCTGGGTGATTTCTTGCTTTCTGTCTCTCTGTCTCTCTCTGTCTGTCTGGCGAGCACACGCCGTATAGCAAAAAAAACAAGCAAACAAACAAACAACAACAACAACAACAACAAAAACTCTCCAAAAAAAGAAAAGAAAAAAAAAAACTTGGCTTGAAGGGAAATTAGGATCACCAGGCCCAACAGGGCTACTGTAGCTCTTCCTGCTCCATTTGGAAACTCCGGGTCTGGTGAAGATCCCAGTGGGTACCTCCCACCAACAAGACACAAGGCCAGCTTCAGAAGTCGCTGTGTCTAGGGAACCAGCAGTTAGCGTAATGGCTATGTCGCTGGACTTCCACGTAGTCGACCGCGGTTCGTGTCCCGGACCCGGTGGCTTAAAACTCACGCCAGGCGCGTGTGCGTGCGTGCCCAAGATCCCAAGAGGGGAATGGAGGAGAAGGGATTGTGGCATGACCATCCCCCCTGGGGGGTGATTTCTCGCTTTCTGTCTCTATGTCTCTCTCTGTCTGTCTGGCGAGCGCACGCGCCCTACAGTGAAAATCTCCAAAAAAAAAAAAAAAAGAAGTCGCTGTGTGTAAGGCACACAGATAAGGCTGTGACAAGAGCTTTATCCTCCTCTGCATTTCTCCAGCATCCTTGGTTCCTCATCAAGGTAAGGCCTGCATCTTTGAAGTAAGAGCCCTCCCCTGGCATAATCTAACTCCAGTGCTCTAAGGGCCTACCGTTGACACTGTCTCTCAGATCCAGTGGTGGCATATGCTAGATACCATTGACAGTGGCTTTTCATAAAAACAATACGGTTCAAGTAGCCAAGAAATAGCAAGATTTTAGAAATCTGGGCATTAAAGTATCATTATTGCTTACCTACCGTGGAAAGGGAGAGCAGATGTACTATGGGGGCAGCCACTGCTGCTGGCATAGTGGGAGGAGATGGCTTCCTGGCTCTCTGTGATGTGGAGATTTCTGAAGCTACTACCAAGACAGCGAATTACCGAAGACGGTAGATAGGTTTATTAAGAGACCAAAGAAAATAAACGCAGGATTAAAAATTTAAATGGTTAAGAACGGAAAATTTTAAAAAATAGTAAAAAAGAGCTTTGAAAATGAACCAAGTAGGGGATGACAGATGGTTAACGGCACTAGATTTCCACATGGCTGACTGCAGTTCAAGTCCCAGACCTGGCGACTTGCTTTCTAGCTTTCCCTTTCTCTCAATCTGTCTCTCTCTGGTCAAATTAAATAATAATAATAATAACAAATGGATTTAAATAAATAATTCTTAGGGGAAAAAAAAAGAACCACGTATACTTTTTGCTTACTTTTTTTTTTTTTTTTTAGAGAGATTTTTGCTATAAGGCACATGCACTTACTGGAGGGACAGAGAGAGATAAAGAGACAGAAAGCAAGAAATCACCCCCTGGGGGGATGGCCATGACACAATTCCTTCTCTATTCTCCTTGTGGGATTTTGGGCACACATGCCTGGTAAAAGGTTGAAGCCACTGGGTCCAGGACTTGAACCACAGTTGGCCATGTGGGAGTTCAGCAATGTAACCATTATGCCATTTGCTGGTCCCCAAAATGAACCAAGTTCCCTCCTATGTCAAGGTAGCAATTTGAGCTCATTCATTTGACTCTCATTCCTCCCATTAACATTACACTGAAATGCCACATAAAGGGGACCAGCAGGTGGTGTGATGGCTAAGGTGTTGGGCTCCCACATGACCAACCATGGTTGAGGAGTCCCAGACCTGGCGACTTATTTTCTCACTTTCCCTCTCTCTCTGTCTCTCTTTGGTGAGTGCATGTGCTCTACAGCAAATTAAAAATAATAATAATTAAAATTAATAAATCATTCTTATTTATTTATTTATTTTTAATTTTTTTTGAGAGGTTTTCGCTATAGGGCGTGTGTACTCGCCAGACAGACAGAGAGAGACATAGAGACAGAAAGCGAGAAATCACCCCCCAGGGGGGATGGTCATGCCGCATTCCCTTCTCCATTCTCCTCTCGGGATCTTGGGCATGCACACACACGCGCCCAACGTGAGTTTTAAGCCACCGGGTCCGGGACACGAACCGCAGTCAACTACGTGGAAGTCCAGCGACCTAGCCATTACCCTAGCTGCTGGTTCCCTTTATTTTTAATTTGACCAGAGAGAGAGAGAGAGAGACAGGGAGAGAGGGAAAGGAGAAAGCACCTTTCTCCTCTAGTCTCTTCTTGAGATTTTGAGCACATGTGAACACCTGCCCAGTATGTATTTAAAGTCACCAGGTCTGGAGCTTGAACCATGCAGTCAGTCACGTGGGATTCAGTTGCCCCAACCACCATGCCATCAGGCTAGCCCAATTTGCTAGATATTTTAAAGTTTTGTGGACAATTACGTAGTGGAATTGGATTAAGATAGTGATGATTCTGGAGTTGAATAGTGTTCAAGAAAGAAAGAGGTGTTTGTCTAGGAGGTAAGGGAGATGGAATTACCCAATAAAGTCTTCAAAAGTCTATACCCTTTTCAGGATCTGAGTGACAGAAGTTCCTTTTCCTCAGTTAGTACCTTCTGATATGGGCGCTTATGGCCAAATGCTAATGTGTCCAATACACAGTGTAGAGGGACTGTAGGGAGCCACTGGCTAATAGCGTATGTCCTATCTGGCTGGACAGGAGCTTGTTTTCTCAAAGATTGCTCTCGTCCTCCATGCCTCTTCAAAAGTCGGCATTGGGGCAGATCCACCAATGACGGCTGGACAACTGGAGAAGCACTGTTAGTGGATGTGATTTGAAAAGCCTGGGGATGGGTGCAGGGTTGAAGAATCACAGGCCTTTTTTCTTCCAGAGATTTAATCTTGTCTGACTGTGGATTCTATCAATTTACTGGGCAGGATGTGTGCGTGCTTTTGGGGTCTTGCTGACGTCACTCGGTTCTGTTCTGAGCACTGCTTTTTTATTTCTGTAAGTTTATTTATTTTTTCCATGGGAGGTGGGCAGCAGGCAGCATAGTGGTTAAGACATTGGACTCCCACATCGCCAAATGCGTTTGGAGTCCCGGACCTGGCAGCTTGAAAATTACTCCGGGCGTGGGTGTACACGCTTACTTACAGTCCCAGGAGGAGAATAAAGAAGGGATTGTGTTGTGGCCGTTTCCCTGAGGGGTGATTTCTTGCTCTCCCTCTCACTGTCTCTCTCCAGCAAGGGCACACACTCTATGGCAAAAGCTAAAAAAAAAATAAATAAGAGGGAGAGAGTGACAAACTGCACCTCCAGGGACTAGCAGTTGGCATAATGGCTATGTTGCTGGACTCCTATGTAGTCGACCTTGGTTCGAGTCCCGGACCTGGTGGCTTAAACTCACGCCGGGCATGTGTGCGTGCGTGCCCAAGATCCCAAGAGGAGAATGGAGGAGAAGGGATTGCAGCATGGCCATTTCCCCTGGGGGGGTGATTTCTTGCTTTGTGTCTCTCTGTCTCTCTCTGTCTTTCTGGGGAATGCATGTGCCCTATAGCAAAAAACTCTGAAAAAAAAAAAGATTAATTTGTCTTAAATAACTTGGAAGAACATTTCAGGACCAGCAGTTAGCGTAATGGCTATGTCACTGGACTTCCATGTAGTTGACCGCGGTTCCCGTCCTGGACCTGGTGGCTTAAAACTCACGCCGGGTGCGTGTGCATGCGTGCCCAAGATCCCAAGAGGAGAACGGAGGAGAAGGGATTGCGGTGTGGCCATCCCCCCGGGGGGTGATTTCTCGCTTTCTGTCTCTCTGTCGTCTCTGTCTGTCTGGCGAGCACACATGCCCTATAGCAAGAACTTCTTAAAAAAATAATAATAATAACTTGGAAGAAAATTTTATAAACTTATCAAGTTTTAAAATATTTATTTTGGATAATTCAAGCACTCATAATACACATTTCATTTAACTATACAAATAAAAGAAAGAAAATCTAATGGACACTTTTTAAAATCAATTTTTCCTTTTACTTGGTTTGTGTGAAAAAAACTAGTCAGTTGATGCCTGGTTAAAAAAATAAAGATATTGAGGGAAGCTAAGCTCTAAACTTCATCTTCTAGACTCCCAAAATATTCAGACAAGGTAGGGCGACCTCTGCCCTCTCGCTGTCTCTGGCCGTCTATCTCTCTGTCTCACGCTCTCTTCAAATTTTATTTATTTATTTATTTTAATTTTTCAACCACTTCTCACCTTGGGCCTTTTCTTTTCACTTGCTAATTTCAGAAGCCATTTTAAAGCTGAGGTGTGTCCTGGCCTGTTCACGCAGTGTGAATGTGTAAAATAAAATTTTTTCCCCCCTTTTGGTAATAGTTTTCTAGTTTTTTTTTTCTTTTTTCTTTTTTTTTAACCTTACTTTCCCACTCTAAGCTTCACTCTCCATTCACTGAATGTCTAGAGAGGCCCTTGTGCACAGTAGCCAAGTGTCTTAATACTTTTAGAGTCATTGAAATCCTCAATGCTTATTGAATCTTCTGCTTTAAGGAAGAAATTTCTGTTTTATAAATTTGAACTAGTAATCACTTTCTGTGGTTACCACATTGCGAAGCACAGTGGAGGAGAGATTTTGTCACAGAATGACCAGAAACTACCCCAGAGGCACAAGAAACATGAGAAACCAAGACAATATCTCCCCCCAAGGGAAAAGAACAATCCCTCGTCATCCACAGACAGTACAGTGGAACTCGTGGAAAGGTCTGACAGAGAATTCAGAATATTCGTAGTGACAAAACTAAATGAGATGCAAGAGCTGATAGATAATGAACTCCAGAAGATGCAGAGAAAAGAGACGAGTTCCAGGTGTTGAAGTTCTTCCATGACCTGAAAGAATCAAATGGGACCATTAGAGAACTATTTCCTGCCATTCAGGAAATCAAAACCTCCCTTGAAAGTATTAAAAGCAGATTAGTCCATGCAGAAAATCAAATCTTGGATGTTGAAGGTAAAACCTCTGATCTAGAAAAAACAACCAAAAAAAATGAGAAAATAAGCCTAAAAAAAATGAGAATAGTATATTAGAAATACTAGTCAGCATTAAGCACCCAAACATCCAGATAATCAGTATCCCAGAAAGTGAGGAAACTAATAAAAGCATTGATAAGCTATTCCATAAAATCTTTGAAGAAAACTTTCCAAATCTAGAGAGGCATTCAAATATCCAGACTCAAGAAACACAAAAGACCCCTAATAAAATCTACCCAAGAAGATCTTCTCCAAGGCACATCATAGCCAGACTGGCCAAATCTACAAAGACAAGATACTAAAATTGGCAAGAGAGAAACGTCAGGTTACTTCCAAAGGATATCGAATCAGGCTAACCTCAGACCTCTCATCAGAAACAGTGTGAGCAAGGAAAGAATGGGAAAATATATTCAAAGTGTTAAGTGAAAAAGTTTCAACCAAGAATACTTTACCCGGCAAGATTATCTTTCACATGGAAAGAAAGGATAAAAACATTCTCAGATAAACGAGACCTGAAAGAATTTGCCAATAGCTCACCCACTCCTGAAGAAGTTCTGAAGGAGTGTTCTTCCAGGAAAACTAAAGACACATACAGAAATAAGAGAACAAAAGGCAACGAAGAAAATGACCAATTTAATGCTATGGACAAGAAATATCAATAATAACGTTGAATGTTACCTTTCAGAATTTAAATGGAAAGATTAGACCATAGCAACACTGCATATTCAACAGAAGAGTGTTTGAACGTAAGACTGAACTGGTGAAATAGAATTTTATGACTTTTTGAATGAAATATTACTGATTTTTTTAACTATGCTTTGTTTTCTCAATTTAAGCATTTTACTTTCTTTTGAGTTATTGATAGGTTCAGCAATTTGTTAAAATGTTTTTCTTGCTTGTTTCTTTAAATGGAAACATAAACTTTTCTACTTTCCTGACCCCTCTGTAATTGGAAAATATTTGGGAGTATTCTTATTTTGTGGTAGAAGGGTTATTTGCATAAGTTCAATAATGTTTGTTGCATTGAATCAGAAATTGGAAATACTCATTATTGGACAGGGCTTTGACTGGAATGTCATATCTGAAGATTAATCAGGGACCAGCAGTTAGCGTAACGGCTATGTCGCTGGACTCCCATGTAGTCGACTGCGGTTCGACTGGGTGACTTAAACTCATGCCGGGTGCGTGTGCATGCATGCCCAAGATCCCGAGAGGAGAATGGAGGAGAAGGGATTGCGGCGTGGCCATCCCCTCTGGGGGGTGATTTCCTGCTTTCTGTCTCTCTGTCTCTCTCTGTCTGTCTGGCGAGTGCACGCGCCCTATAGTGAAAACCTCTCCAAAAAAAAAAAAGAGTAGGTAGCCCCCTTCTCATGGGGAATAAATCCTCCCTGACTCCAAGTAGCTCTGACTCAGCAACTATGCCCAGTAGCCCACCCCCTTCACCACAGGAGCTGGTGTATATTCAAGGCTTGGCCATGAACACTCTCTGGTTCTTGTTGATCACAATAATTAACCTATGGATGGGCGCATGACCTGAGCCGGATCAATTAGAGAATACTTCCCAACAATCTTATTTACAGATGGTAAGAGCAAGGAGGTCACTCT
>NW_006159754.1:6379272-6385159 GCF_000334495.1 Tupaia belangeri chinensis | reverse complement strand
GGATCGCTTTGTTGAGATCATTGAAGCCTGGAGCTGTCCCTGTTCAGTCTCCCCTCCCTCACCAGCCTATGTAGGAAGCTCACGTGATATAGGAGAAGTTAGGATCAAAGCACTGGGCGGAGGGCTTAGCCATACGGTGAGATTCTCTGAGAAGCTGATCCACACGGGAATGCTCCAAGTTCACGTCCCGAGACCTCCCTGAGTAAGCCAGGCACACATATGTCTATGATCCAGAGTTGGCTGAGGCTGGTGGTGGGCCACAGCATCAGGCCTCTGTTAGGAGTGCTGTCTGTCTATATCTCTTGCTTATGGAAGAAATAAATCAGTGCACTTAAAACAAACAAATAAAAACAGAGAGCCCAGCCAGGGTGGCCTGACTTTCTAAGACTCTATGCTCCACAGGCTGGGACCACATGAGAGACTCAACCTAAAGGCAAGGGATAGTGGCTTATGTCTGTAGGAACCTCAGCAACTCAAAAAGCTGAGGCAGAAGGATCAAGACATGGCAAGACTCTGTCATAAAACAAAACAGAACAGAACAAAACAAAAACACTGAGAAAAGCAGAGAGCGAAGGAGTAGGTGCAAAAGCAAGAGTGAACGTGAGCGAGACAAAGATCTTTGGCCAAACTTAAGACAGGTTTCCGAATTTTCCCTAGACATATCTATGTGCTTCCTTGTACAACCTAACTTTGGCAGAGTCCTGTTAAGTTAGTTTAGCAAGAACCTCCGCCCTGCCAATATCTGATCAGGACTCTCATCTTCTATTTTCCCTCAGGTGAGGTCTGATCACCTTGGCCTTTCTTGAGCAAGAATCCAGTTAGGTCAGTTTAGCCAGTCCTCCTCACCCCGGATGTTTCCTCTTAGCAATTTTCCATCCACTGATCCCTACCCTGCCCCATGGCCATAAATCTCACTTGCCATGCTGTATGTGGTTGGGGTTGAGTCCAATCTCTCTCCCCACTGTGAGATCCTGTTACAGTGGCTTCTTACCTATCTCCATGGCCCTGGAAAAAGTCTTTCTTACCATGCTTTAACAAATATCATTGAATAATTTGTTCTTTAACATGAGAGAAAATGATGACTCTGAATTGCTGGACCCAGTCATGTCTGGTCTTTATCCTTCTCCCATTTTAAGGTGGGAGTCAATGGCTTTTGCCTCAAGTCAGTTTGACTTGGAATTTTGTTATTTGTTCCTAAACATCTTGACCAATACAGATTATAGCCCCCTACGGACTGGTGCTGCTCTCCTCTTCAGGAGTGTTACCTATATTTTAGTAGAGCCCGACCCCCTAGAGCAGTGCCCAGTACATAGCAAATACTTAAGAAATGTATGTTGAGGGGCCGGCAGGTGGTATGGTGGTTAAGGGCACTGGAGTTCCACATGGCTGACCATGGTTCGAGTCTTGGACCTGGTGGCTTGCTTTCTCACTTTCCCTTTCTCTCTCTCTCTCACTATGTCCCTCTCTGGTCAAATTCAAATAAATAAATATAAAAAAAAGTTAAATAAAAAATGATTATTTATAGAAAAAAAGAAATGTATGTTGAGGGGCTGGCAAGCGGTGTGGTGGTTAAGGTGTGGACTCCCACATGGCTGACTATGGTTCAAGTTCTGGACCTGGTGGCTTGCTTTCTTGCTTTCCTTCTCTCTGGAAAAATAACGAAAATAATAATTAATAAAGGGACCAGCAGTTATCATAATGGCTATGTCACTGAACTTCCATGTAGCCCACCATGGTTCAAATCCCAGACCCGGTGGCTTAAACTCATGCCGGGTGCATGTGCATGCATGCCCAAGATCCAGAGAAGAGAATGGAGAAGAAGAGATGGCGGCATGGCCATCCACCCTGGAGGGTGATTTCTTGCTTTCTGTCTCTCTGTCTCTCTCTCTGTCTTTCTGGCGAGCACATGCTCCCTATAGCAAAAACCTCAAAAAAAGTACTTAATAAAGTTAAATAAATAATTATTGTAAAAAATGATTAAGAAATGTATGTTGAAAGAGGAATGAATCCTCCTTGATGTGTTCTTTGCTCATGGTTCACTTGGCTACTTTATCCTTTAATTAGTATAGGGATAATATACATGTCTTTCACTCTTTTGCTAATGAACATAACTCTAGATCATTGCTGGTTAAATCTAAGTATCTTAGATATGGCTGTTTTTTTGCAAGGGGAAGCACCATTTTTGCACAGCTAGGAAAAATTCCTTCTAATACACGGATTCCTAGTGCAGTTTTCTAAACAACCCCCTCCAACAGGCAGCACAGCGGGCTCCCCACAAGGCACATCAATCATCCCACGGCGTATCAGGCACCTCTTACAGGATTTTCTGTGATCCTGCTGTCAGTGCACATTCGCCATCAAGGCAGAGGTGATGTGGAGAAATCTGGCAGCTATTTAGAAGGGAGGCCGGGCAGTGAGGTGCCAGTATAATTAATGGAGTCACTGCGGAGGGAGTGAGCAGCGTGGGGGCTGGGAAGCATGTCTTTCACCAGTCAATGGCATTTTAAGAAAAATCAGTGTTTTCTTTGCCCTTTTACTGCTGGTAGGACGTTAAGTCAAAGGACTGCTGTAAATGGCTTTCTGCGACTACTGTACAGATGGAGGTCCTCCGCCTGGGGAAAGGGAGGATTCCACCCCAGACTTTCCAGCAGGGCAGATTTCAACCTTGATTTGAGCTACCAGCAAAAGCCCTTTCCTCTTAGGAAAGTGGTAAATCCTTACTGAAAGATTAAATTTGTGTGATCAAGAGACCATCCGAGAAGAGTATTTTACTACCATATGGGCATTTGTTTTACCTGCCCGAAGAAATTGTAACCTAGATCTTCTTTTCTCGAATTCTCTTTAACCAGTGAAGGAAAGGAGTATTATTCCTTTTGTTTTTCTACTGACTCTGTGGTAACCATGGAAGGGTTTGTGTAACCTAGAGAGGCTGTTTACTACCCACTGTCTAATCCCTTTGTCATTAGTCCCTCTCATTGTCACAAGCAAGGAAAATAGCTCTATCCTGCTTCCAAAAATTTAGCAATGTAACAATAATGTTTTCTAGTTTTTTAAATTAAAAGAAATTTTTTTAAAGTCAGTGATCTTTCTTTGATTAATAGTGTCTTTTTTTTTTTTTTTTTTTTTTAAGACTTGGGTGGGAGGGGGCAGCAGGTGGTGTGCTGGTTAAGGGCACTGGACTCCCACACGGCCAACTGTGGTTTGAGTCGTGGACCTGACAGTTTGCTTTCTCACTTTCCCTCTCTTTCTATCTGTCTCTCTGTGGTCAAATAAAAAAAAAAAATGATACTAAACAAAATTAAAAAAATAATGATATGTATTTTTTAAAGACTTAAAGGGAAAAGCTACATTAAAAGATAATATAGAGGGCTGGCAGGTGGCATGGTGGTTAAGGGTGCTGGATTCCCACATGGTCAATCGTGGTTCAAGTCTTAGACCTGGCAGCTTGCTTTCTCACTTTCCCTCTCTCTCTTTCTCTCTTTCACTGTCCCTCTCTGATCAAACTAAAATAAATAAATAAATAAAATAAAGTAAAAATAATTCTATAAAAAAGATAACATATACTATGAGCGATTTTCAAAAATTTATGGAAAATGTGTATTAAGAAATAACTGTCTGGGTGGGGGGGGCTAGCAGCTGGCATGATGATTAAGATGCTGGTTTGAGTCCCAGACCTGGTGGCTTGCTTTCTCACTTTCCCTTCCTCTCTCTAGTCAAATTAAAAAATATATGAATAAAGTTAAATAAAATAATTCTTAAAAGAAAAAGAAAGAACTACCTTTAAAAAAAAAGTAACTGCCTGGATTTCACATTTTTTGCACTAATATAAAATTGTACTTGATTTTCATTGTTGGGAACTTTTTGAAATGCCCCTTATGTCCTAAGCATTTAAGAACATGCATCGGTATGAGTCACACAAGCTACAGAACTGTTACCTTTGGGAAGGGCTGGGGGTGAGGAAAAGCAGGAGATGGGGTTGTGGCTGTATCTGTAATGCCTTCTTTAAAAATCAGAGGCTGTGGGGAGCTGGTCTTTTATATAGTATCTGTCCTGTTTTGGGTACATCGCATGATTTAAAAAATGTAAAAGTTCACAGAAGAATGGTATTTGTTTAAAACTACCAACATAAAGAATGTATAGCAAAACAGAGCTTTTTTTTTAATGACCTTTATGTTTGAGTTTATTTTAACATGTGCATTTTTTTTTTTTTTTTCAGATTTGAGAAAGACAAGCACAGGAGGTTGGGAGATGGATAACCTTGGTTGACGAGGGGTTATCTCCGTATGATTTTGTTTGTTTTGTTTTGGGCTTTCCTATTTGCTATGGCAATTACCAGCAAAACAAATCTCCAAAAAGCACGTCTACAAAACAAAAAACAATTTAGAGACAAAGGGTTATCTATTTCATTTTCTATACAATGGGGATTTGTGTGTAGGTATGTAAAAAAAAATCAAGAACAAAAATAAAGAAAGGAATGAAAACTTGGGTAAGTTTCTTTCTATGGAGCCCAAACACCTTATATGTATTTTTTTACAAATTGATTTCTTCCTGGTACCCTAGCAGGAAGAAATCCAAGGGACTATTCCGGTATTTTATTTTCCTTCTGAGAGTCCAGGATTGCTTTTGGGATAAAGTTTCTTCTTGCCCATGGTGCTTTGCTGGGACATTGTAATTGCCTCTGTTGAACTGAATAATACAAATGGGTTGTTTCTATGGTATCGCTAAGTGGGATGAAAAGGTGAAACCCTAGATCTTGCTCTGGGAGGTCACGATGCTACCACCCCCCACACTAACTGTCCATCAAAGCAGAGGGGCAGCCCGGCTGACTCACCAATCTCAGGCACTCATTTGTAACTTCAGAGTAAATTCACGCATGACAAAAGAAAATGACTTTGGTTTATGTTGTCACTAAGCCCAGAAAATCCCTGCCAACCCCATGCTGCCAGCTTTTCTAGGACCTTCTTATTGGAGGAGAATTTTCAACTGTAAGGTGAGTGAGGAGCAGCCTCCCGGGTTCCTCCCAGCCAGGCTTTGAACTAACAATAGAGCAGGTTGAATGAAGGCTGATAAATGCAAATCCTGGAATCCCCGAAACCGGATTCCACCGCGCCTGCCTAGGCCGGCGGCTGTCAGCGTTCCAGCCTCTGCCCACACGGATCACTTCCCACGTCAGTGCGTTCAGTGGGTTCACCGTTTCGTGGATGTTGAGTGCGGGCTCTGGGCAAGCTTTCCCCCGCCCGGGCGGTGCTGTCCTCACGGCAGGTCCGGGGCTGATTCCGGCGGTTCCTAAACTGATGCGATGCCACTGCCCAGGAGTAGATTCGGAAGCGACTGGGGAGGTGTTATTACCTACGCGCTCTCCCTCGACTTTAGCTGCACTTTACTCAACAGCGACTTTTGTTTGACAGCAGGAACAATGTTCTTAGGCTGGTAAAAAAACGGGAGCGAAGGTGGGCGGTTCCGAATTTTCTTTAGTAGTGCTTTGAACACTTTTCACTTTGGTTCAAGCTGTACACGGGTCCCACTCCGGGCGCCCCTCACTTCCAGCTTCCCCACCACCACGGCCGCTCCCGCTACACCCCAAACTGCCTAGCGAGGGGATGTCCCCGGGCTTGGGAACCTGTGAAACTTGTAGAAAGGACTTCATCCCGGTGCTTCTGGCCCTTGCCCCCCCGGGAAGCCCGCAGACCGAGGAGGGCGCGGTCCCGGGTCGGGCTGAGGTCCGCGGAGGCAGCGGGCACTCCCGTCCAGCGTCCGCGGCTCCAGTTCCTGGTTTCCTACGGAGCTGCGGGCGGGGAGGGAGGGCCGAGGGTGAGCGTGAGGATTTGAATGAGAAAGCAGGTTGTGGCGGGGGGGGCCCGCTTCTTTCACCTCGTTTTCGGGGGTT
>NW_006159754.1:6366585-6379241 GCF_000334495.1 Tupaia belangeri chinensis | reverse complement strand
CCAGCTAGTGTCGGGGTTCCTGCTGGCTGGTGGGGCGAAGCGCCCTTTTGGGAGGCTTTTCTAGCCCTCGGCAGGGGTTTGGAGTTGGGGCTCACCGGGGCCAATAACTCCTCACCCCAGCAGGGCGGAGGCTGCTCCTGAGCGAAGGACTCCTGAGCCCCTCATCTGCCGAACGCTCAAAGCCGAGGTCAGTGATTTGGGGGGAAGAGAGGGGACCAGGAAAAAGTGGGTGTGCAGAAAAAAGAGGACTTGGGAGCAAGTGACCTGAAGCCTCCATCCGCAGTCCCGGCAGGGACACGCTCCTTAGGACTGCGTGAGTGTTGGGCAGGGGGTCCCCCAAACTCCTGTGCTGGAAACGGGAGCAAAGCTGCTCCTTGGGTTCCATGTACAATTCAGAAGGATGTGGGGGTGTGTGCCCGTGCAAGAATTTAATGCCCGGGTCCCTTGCGGGGCTGAGTGAGGTTTCGCCCCGTGGAAGATCGAGCGTCGCTGCAGGATGCTTCCACCCCCATGCGGGTCTCTGGACCCGGCTCTGGCCGCGGGAGAGTGGTGCCCGTTACACTCGGGGAGTCCCACGGCTCTTCCTGTGTCCAGTGACCCCGAGAACCCTCTCAGAGAAGACTCGGCGTGCTGAGAACGGGAGGATTTACTCCGCTGCCCTTCCTGGGATAAACGAGGGGCGCTCGGGCGACGCCGGCGGTCCGGGCAAGCCCCTTCCGCGCGGTCGCACGCTCTGCGCCTGCGCCGCCGTTCCCATGGCGACCGCGCTGCAGTCCGAGACGCCACCCCGCGCGCCTCCAAACCCTGCTCCCTGTGGCGCGTCCGGAGGGCCCCCTCTTCTCCTCCCTGGGACTCGCACTGTTTGTCTGTGAGGCTGAATCAGTTTATGAACCTATTTTGGCCTTAGGAGTTCAGCACTGAATCAACAATCAACTAAATCTAAAGAAAAACTTTTCCTTTCCCGCGTTATCATTTTTATTGTATCAATAAAAGGAAGAACGTCATCATTGGGGCAGTAATCGAAATTCCAGCCCTATTATCCCATTAAAGAGGATATAAATGGGAGACTGGCTGGTGGTGCGGTAGTTAAGGGCGCTGGGCTCCCACATGGCCAACCACGGTTCAAATCCTGGACCTGGTGGCTTGCTTTCTCACTCTTCTTTCTCCCTCCCTCTCTGGTCAACATTAAGAATAAATAAATAAAGTAAATAAAGAAGTAATTCTTAATTTTAAACTATGAATACAATAATTTGGAATTAAAAGAATATGAATACAACATTTGCTTTCTTTTTATGAAATAATTATTTTATTTAACTTTTATCTATTTCTTTATTTTAATTTGACCAGAGAAGAACAGAGAGAGAGAGGGAGAAAGAGAGAGTAAGCAAGCTGCCAGGTCTGGGACTTGAACTGCCATCATCTATGTGAGAGTCCAGAACCCTTAACCACCATGCTACCTGCTGGATGGAAACATTTACTTACTTTTTTTAAAAGAATTATTTTTTAAAAAATAATTATTTAATTTTATTCATTCATTCATTCATTTTAATTTGACAGGAGTGAGAGAGAGAGAGAGAAAGCAAGAAAGCAAGTCACCAGGTCTGGGACTTGAACTGTGGTCGATCATGTGGGAGTGTCTAGCGCCTTAACCATCACCCCACCTGCTGGCTCCCTTAAGAATGATTTTATTTAACTTTATTTATTTTAATTTGATGGGGGGGGGGGTTGGGGGGCATGGAGCAAGTGAAAGAGCAAGCCACCAGGTCCGGGGCTGGAACCACTGTGGGCCATGTGGGAGTCCAGTGGCCTTAACCACCACACCATCTGCCAGCCCCAACATTTACCTTCTAATGAATTTTTAAAACATTCAGTGAGGTGATTCCTCTTGAACGTTGGGGAGACAGACGTATACTCCGCTGCCCAGGTGGAGAGCCACATTTGTACAACCCAGCACACTTGTGTCCTCTTAAGGGTATGACAACAACTTGCTCTCTGCACCAAAACCGAGCTAAGCAAAACACCAATAAAGAGAAACAAAGGTATACCCAGAAAAAGGTTGTTTTTCCAGTTGCTCCTGAGCTTTGGTCACTGTTGGGGTTAATATCTTCTGCAGGGAATGTTTCAAGAAACCTTAACACAAACCAGTTTTCTCAAGCCGTCTGTTGGGAGTCATTTTCATTTTTTTAAAATTGTTGTGACAGCCCCATCCTGTGTTTTAAATCCCATTTGTTTACGCGCAGGGTAGCATTTGGCAAAGGTACACATCTAGAAGAGTATGTAGAAGGAACTGTAACTTCTTGTTGCTTATTTTTCTTAGACTGCATCAATATTTGGCAGCATGATTGGTACCTATATATGCTATTAAATAAGCATTCATTAGAATTAACATAACTGCTAATAAAACTTTAAATGGAATTACTCTTCCTGGGAGAGTATGGGGTAAAATACCTTGGATAAAGTAGCGTATTAGTACTTCTTACTCCCCTACTTTGGGATGGTTTGCTTTCAAGAATAGCAAGTTTTTATTAGTGGTAGAAGTTTTTAGATCATGTCTTTCCACTATCAGCAAATAAATAAACATTTTCATTTTCAAATGATTAGCAAATAGTGGACTGCTAGTTATCTTTCCCATTTCACTGGCTATGCATACCTATTCATTGTGCAATCCATCTAGCACAATTTAAAAAACAAGTGCAATTGAATTTTCTTTTCCCATAATTAAAAAAATAGAAAAACTCTTAATTCTCAGGTTCAGATACTGTGTGACCCTATTAGGTGATTTGAAACTGGCTTCAGTTTCCTAGTTCTCAGTGACATGTGTTTCTGCTGCTTCCAGGAGGTAAACTGCAGTTTTAGCAGATCGTGGGCTAATGAGATTGCTTGGGGGAGGCTGGGAAGTGCAACAAGAATACGACAAAGGGAGAGAAGTTTGGTGGCAGAGCCAGGATTTATAGCTGCACCAGAGTCACAGTAAAATCTGTTCAAGTCATTGCTTTTGTTTGATACGTTTTCCCATGCCATCAACTTCAGTTAAATTTATTTTAAAAATGAATCTTCTAAATAATTATAGGGGTAGCATTATAAAAATAGACTCTCATAAAGGTAGTTCCTGTCAGCTGTCATGTAAAATACTGTGAAAATTCTAATTGAAGTGTTTCTATTACATTTTTTCATTTAAGCAACAAATATTTACCAACAACTTCTGTATGGAACACTAGATAAATAAATCCAGATTCCTGCCTTCAATGAGCCAAGAGTTGTAAATTCTGATATATAATCCTAATGTTACTAAAAGTTTTCAGGGTGAGTAACTTGGTAACTCTTAAAACAGACTTCTTGACTCAGAAAAAAAAGAACATAGTTTTGAGCAATTTAGATAAGGGCTTAAATACACAGTGGGAAGCTTTGTGTGCATCTATCTACTTACATTTTTGTAGCATAGACTTAACTCTAAAACTTATAGTCTTGGCAACGGTAGCACTGAGTTTTGGAAGAAACGTAGAAACTGTAATTCTCAGGTTTCTTGGACCAAGATAAGGTGAGTGATTCAGTAGTCCTTTGTTCTGGCTCCGTGTTTCATGACATAACGAACCAGCTACAGTCCTGAGAATTGTGTGAATCTGCATGCTCGAAAGATCATAACTGCTATTTCCCTGAGGGGAAAAAAAAGAAGGGTGTAACATAATATATATTCAGTGATAATCTGACATTATGATTCAAGGATAAAAGGAATACAATAGAGCATTTAAATATTTCAACTCTTGAGCTGGTCATTTCTAGACCTTTTGAGACTCTATCAAAATCCATTACAGCCATGACAGAGGTCTGGCGTAATATTGACCAGGTTGGCAGACATTTCCTCTGGTCATTCCTAGGGCATGGGAGGTTGGGGAGACTGGCCATCTTTCCTTCATCTCCTCATTGGTCTGATGACCATGGCAAGCTCAGAGAAGCTTGCTTTTTGGTTATTGCTCTTTGTCTAGAAAACCAGGCTGGGCTGTGAACTGTGGATTAAGTGGTGCAGAACTCATTACTTCAACAATGCCTCCTCGGCCTGGGAAGCATGTTCTGTCTTCTCACTAGCGGGGGCTTATTCCAGACTGGCTTTGGTCACAAGGAAAATCATTTAGACACAGTTCAGCGGACACTCACTCACATCTCTTTGACACCTGTGACCATTTTTGTTTAAAGAGAAATCCAGTACTGCTGTGCAAGGATGTGCCGAATTATAAGTGCATTTTCAGAAACCTGTGGAAGAGTTTACACAGCTTTGTGTTGTTATCATCAAGGTCTCTTCTGTGCTTCAAAGTGGAACGAGGCAGGCTGGATGCCAACGGGACACGCTAGAGAGCTTTTATAGCTATGTTTAAAGTGTGTTTTTTTTTAATTTTTAACATTTTTTTAACTCTATTTTAAAAATGCTAAACTAAGTGCCTCTGCCTTATTGTGGTCTTTAAGTAACAGAGGAAAAGATGAATCCACCATGTTTATTCTGTAAGTGAGGTAACCTGGACCCAAGGTTGCTAAATGATTTTCTTAAAGTTATGAAGCTGGCAAGTGGCAGAACTGGAATGAAAATGCAGATTTACTGATTTCTAATAATCTTGCTATTTCCATGAAACCAGGGGAGGGAGGCAAATACTCCAGATTTGGTATTTGCAACCAGATGAAATGCCGCAGTTATAAAGTGGTCAAACATCGGCAATTTCATGTGGTTTAACCTAATATCATTGAGTGAAACAGAGTTGGCACCTGCTGATGGATTCGGTTATAAGCATGTGAGTGAGCATCATGAAAACACGTATGCATGTGTAGAAATACAATGGTTCTTTTTCGGTTGCTATCTATTTTAAAAATAATTACTAATTTTATTTTATTTATTATTATTACTTCTTAATTTGACCAGAAAGAGACAGAGGGAGAAAGAAAAGAAAAATGAGAACACAAGCTGCTAAGTCCAGGACTCGAACCGTGGTCAACCATTGTGGGAGTTCAGCACCTTAACCATCACAGTACTTGCTGGTCCCAAGTGGGTATCTAGTTTAGCCTGAAGAATTTAGACGTGGCTAGAATTTAATACAAAGGGTAATAGTTTTTCTGGTTATTTATTGTTCAGTAAATCTCTTAAAGTTTCTGGAAGAAAGGAGGTAAAGTTTAATGTACCCTTAACATATGACTGGGCACTTACTATATGTCTCTACAATGCACAGTAATCAGGAAAGGCAAGAATTATGATCTCATGTTTAAAAAAAAAGGGGGGAATATAACATGATTGAATGTCTGGCATAATATTGACCAGATTGACAAACCCTAAGGCTCAGAGAAGTTAGTCTCTTGCCCAAGAACTAAGCAAGTTTGGAAAAGACATCGAATTTGAACCCAGGTCTGTCTGCCTCCACATTCTATTACATCATTTTGCCACTCAGGAAGGTATGACTAAATTTATGAGAAACACTGAGTGGGGGGCCGGCAGGTGGCATGGCTGAGGGGCTAGACTCCTATAGGGCCGACTGTGGTGGTTTGAGTCCTGGACCTGGACCTGGCAGCTTGCTTTCTCACTTTCACACACTCTCTCTCTTGCTGGTCAAATTAAAAAAAAAAAAAAAAAAGAATAAAATTAAGTAAAGTATTTCTTTAAAAAAGGAAGAACACTGAGTTGCTTTTATCTTCAAATTCTTTATTTGTGCCACGCACACACAGGTAGACATGTTTCTGATCAGCATTTTGGTGAGTGGAGAAGCTGCATTCCCATATGGAGTTTCGGAGGTTAAATTCAAGTCTGGTTCCAGAAAAACAGTCAAGCCTTTGTTGATAAACTGTGTTGGCTATTTGTTTAGAAGTGAGCAATGTTTAGGTTCTGTTCTGCAGAGGCCTTTCCACATCAAAGTGGCCCTCTTATCACTTGAGGATTGCTGTCAAGGTGTGATGGGCCTAAGGACCTTTTACAATTTTAGTGTGTGTTTTCTGGATCTCGAGACTTAGATATTGGTTTTATTTTATATAAACTTTGCCCACTTACTTTTTTGAAATAGTGTTGAGAGACAACGCTAGCATGAGCTAGGTGTTCTCTTCCCATAACAGTTTCAAACGGGGGATCAGCGTCACGGTGGACCATTGCTGCAGTTGGCAAAGTTAAGGTAGAAGCTGAAGTTTTGTGCTCCTCACTCTGCTCGCTGTGGTACTGGGCAACTGCAAGTGGATTGAACTGAGCTAGTTTCACACTGGCAGTGTTTTCGAGCTAGTTTACTCATAAAGAAACTGAGGCTCGGGAATGTCCACACTTACACAGACAATTCGTGGCTGAGTTGGGACTTGAACTTACCTCAGCAGTAGTAGCACATCCGACCCTAAAAGTATACCTTTCTTCTTGACCTTCTTTCCTCCCTACATCTTGATTCCAAGGTAGAAGAAAAGACTGAGGATTTCAAAAAATTGAATGCTGGACTTCAAATTGGAAATTCAGCCTGTTTTAACACAGTATAGGTTCTTGGAGGGTTCTCTGTGTTTTGTTCTTCTTGAATTGTTTTCTAAGGCTTATGCTATAGGCAGCCTCTTTTCTCTGTGACTAATTCTTCCGAATTTAGCAAGAGCCTTATGAACTTGTCCAGCCATTGAGGTGTTCATGCTTTACCTGTTAGGTTACTACTGGAAGGCAGAAGGATCTGGTTTAGTGGGAGTTACTGATTAACTGCTCCAAGCACTCAAGGTTTCTCTTTCACCTGTCTTCACTTCCTTGTTGCTGTTCCACTAGAACCAAACATTTAAATTCAGCTTCCCGCTTCCCTCTTCTCCTCTACTTCAAGTTCGTTGAAGGGGCCTCTGGACTGTGGGACAGATCTCCATGGAGCGTCTATAAAACCTCTGCAAAACTATCTCTGATAGGCACCTGGAAGATTTCAACAGATTTTTCAGGGCTGAGAATTCTGGATCAGAAGTAAGTGAGTCGATGTGCTATATAATTTTATGCAATTTAGCTCCCTAGGCATCCTATTTCTTTTTGCCAAACAGCTTTTTCTTAATTTTGAATGATACAGTAGGTAATAAAAATAGATTTTAAAAAAGATTTTTTTGTAGAAAAGAGTAATGTGTTTATATAATGAAGTTAAGATTATGCACAGACCCTTTGATTTTTATATCAACTTAAATACTTTCGGTTCCATATGCTATTTGTGTGAAAAAGGGAGAGATGAGGGGAGAAAAAAGTCTTTTCTGTGTGCACATAAAATACCATATTGCAGACTGGCAAGTGGCGTGGTGGTTAAAGTTGCTGGATTCCCACATGGCTGACTGGTTCAAGACCCAGTCCTGGCAAATTACTTTCTCTCTCTCTCTCTGGTCAAATTAAGAAAAAAAAAATAACAAAATAAAATAAAATAAATTAAAAAATACGATATCTCTAGAAGGATACACAAGAGGTAAACAGTTCATTGTATAGACTTTTCATTTGAAAACTGTTCATAAATAAAACTAAAGTTGAAAAAGAGAATACTTGGGTTTAAATAATACCAGGATACATAAGTAACAGTCTTTTAGTTCTGAAGTGGTATAAGTTGGAGACCGTGAAGCAAATTTAAAAAAGAGAAAAGCAATTCTCTTTCTTACACTTTTTGTAAATCTCATCAAAGCTTACATTTAGTCATGTTTTAAAACCAGCATTCTTTGAGCTCTTCTGGCTTTAGCTAATAGGGCTGGAGAGGATTTTGCAATTTTTCATAGTTTTTTTCCTTCTCTTTAAACATTTCTATTGGCTGCAGACAGCCTTACTGGACCAATGGGAATCAGACTCACTCAACTCCTGAACACTAAGCCTGTCTTATGCTGGGAGCACGTTTATGTCATGAAGGCTGGAGAGGGAATCCCCTTCCCTCCCAACTGTTTTGTTCTCCCTAGAAAAATCATTGTAGTGTGATTTATTTCTGTATTTTACTGAGCAGTGTCTGACTGTGAATGTCAGAGCAATCTTTTCTTCTCAAATAGAAAAAAAAGTTTGTATACAAATGTTTTATTCTAAACCACAGCTTTTTTGTTGTAAGTTGGTTGTGAATTGAAGTATTTTTCTGTTTACGAAGTAAACCATTAAAATACAGCCCTGGAAGAGAGTGAACACAAACTGTGTACCAACTTCTTTTTCATTTGTCAAAAGAGAGAAATGTGAGAACTATTATTGAGAGTCCAAGTTTCAGTCAAAAGTAAAATCTCAAGTCAGGACCAGTTCTCAGCACATTGTTGAAAGGTACTCTGCTTGAATTTGGTGGAGTAAATGGAAAGTATGTATTTTCTCATGGAATTATTCTTAATGCTATGTGTTAATTTTTGTACTTTGGGAAAGAATAACTGAATAGATCATACATTCTCATGGTTACAAATTTTAAAAGCTTAAAAGGGCATTTAGTGAAGATTCTCTCACCTCTGTCCCTCTGACATTGAGTCTTTTTTTTTTTTTAAAATTTAATTCAATTTGTTATTATTATTTTTTCATTTGACTAGAGAGAGAGAGAAAGAGAAAGTGAGAGAGGAAGCTGTCAGGTCTGGGACTCAAACCATGGTCAGTCATGTGGGAGTCCAGTACCTTAACCACCATGCCACCTACTGGCATCCCATTTAGTCTTTTTTAAGAACCATTTAATTTAATTTAATTTATTATTATTATTTTTTTATAATGTGACCATAAAGAGAGAGAAAGAGAGAGAAAGTAAGAAAGTAAGCTGCCAGGTCTGGCACTTGAACTGCAGTCAGCCTGTGGGAGTCCAGCTCCTCAATTACCAGGCCACCCACTGGCCCCATGACATTTAGTCTTTAAAATTTTTCAAAGATGTCATGTATCTTTGTATCTATATCTCTATGCAAATATGTACAGAGATAGCAAGTGGTATACTGCTTAGGGTGCCTGGATCCCAAATCCAAATCCAAATCCAACAGCATGGTTTGAGTACCAGAGCCAGTGACTTGAAAAAACACACTCTGTGTGTGTGTGTGTGTGTGTGTGCGTGTGTGTGTGTGTGCATGGGCACATGCACACATTTCCAAAATCCCAAGAAGAGAAATGAAGAAGGAGCATACTCCATGGGGGGTGCTTTCTGACTTTCTCTCTCTCCAGTGAATACATGTGCTCCTTAGCACATCATAGATGAATGAATGAATGTAGTGGATTGAAAAAAATATGTATATAGGAACCAGCAGATGGCATAATGGTTATATTGCTCATTTCCCATGTAGTCAAATGTGGTTGGAGTCCCAGATCCGGTCGCTTAAAACTCATGCTAGGCATGTGTGCATGTGTGCTAAAATCCCGAGGGAAGAATGGAGGAGAACGGATTGAGGCATGGCTGTTCCCCTTGGGGTGGGATGACTTCTCACTTTCTGTCTCTGTCTCTCTAGCAAGTGCCTGTGCCCTATAGCAAAACTCTGTCTTAAAAAAAATACATATGTGTGCTTTATGCTGTTTCCCTTCTCTCTCTCTCTCTCTCTTTTTTGTTTTTGTTTTTGTTTTTTGAAATTGCCAGAGAGCACACATGCTCACCAAAGACAGAGGACGAGGGAGAAAGCACTACCCTTTTGCCATGGGGCTTGGTCATACTGAAATCCCTTCTTCATTTCTCCATCCCAGTGAGATTTTGCAGCATTAATGCACAGGTGCCCAAAGTGTCCCTTAAGTCACCAAGTCTGAGATTTGGACTGCATTGTTGACTGTGTGGGATCTTCTTTAAGAGCATGGGGCTGGCTCAGTGTGTGTGTGTGTGTGTGTGTGTGTGTGTGTGTGTGTACCAGAGGCACATATGCTCACCCGAGAGAGAGGGAGCTAGTAAGAGAGGAAGAACTCCCAGATGGGATGTGGTCATGCTGCAGTCCTGTTTCCCTCCATTCTTCCTTGTCATGAGTTTGGGCATGCACACACACATGCCACGCATGGTTTTCAAGCCACTGGAAGCAGGATTTAAACTGTGGTCAGCCCTAAAGGGTGTGGCTCCCTTAACCACTACATTATGGGGCCAACACCTTCTTTGAAAAATCGAATGGTAGCACATCATCTATAGGATTTTGCATTTTCCTTTTTTTGGGGATAACAATATATTTGTGTATAATTTCATATCAACATAATGGAGCTTTATTGTTTATTTAAAAATTTTGTTTTAAAATGGACAAGTAAAAAATGTATATATGGGGCCAGCAGGTGGTGTGGTGGTCTGGTGGTTAAGGTGTTGGACTCCCACATGTATGACTGTGGTTCAAGTCCTGGACCCATTAGCTTGAAACTCACATGGGGTGCCTGTGTGTGCATGCCCAAAATCCTGAGAGGGGAATGAAGGAGAAGGAATTGTGGTATGGCCATGTTCCCCAGGGGGTGATTTCCTCACATTCCCTTTCTCTGTTTCTCTCTGGCAAGTGCACTTGCCCTATGCCTTATCGCAAAAATCTAAAATAAAATAAAACAAAAACAAAACTGTATATATTTACCATGTACAATATCTTTTAAAATACGTATACATTTATGGAATGACTAAATGGAGCTAGTTAACCTTTGTATATAACTTCACATGCCCTTTTCTTGTGATGAGGACACTTAAAATCTACTCTGTTATCAGTTTGCTTATTTTTAAAGAGAGATTTTTACTATAGTGCATGTGCTATCGCCAGAGACAGAAAGTGAGAAATCAACCCCCACCAGAGGAGATGGCCACGCCACAATCCCTTCTCCTCCATTCTCCTCTCAGAATCTTGGGCACACACACATGCCTGGTGTGAGTTTAATTCGCCAGGTCTGAGACTCGAACTATGGTCAACTATGTGAGAGTTTTCAACCCTGGATTTAGTGGGCGAGTGTTTCTCTTGTACATGGCCTTCCTGGAATACATGGCAGATTGGGAGTATCTGCTGATGCCCTTTTTCTGACTGCCTTGGTTTTGGCTGCAATGGGGCTTCGCCTTTGTGCACCTTTTAACCTTGCGGGTCACCCTGTTTAACCTTGCCACTGGCATCAGCCTCCTTGGCTTCAGGTTTCTTCTCCTTAGTATCCTGCTTCACAGCTGTTTCACTTGCCATCTTGGATGGTAGGAAAGACCCCATTTTTTTTAAAAAGAGATTTTTTTCTGTAGGATGTGTGCATTCGCTGCCATCTTGGATAGTAGGAAAGACCCCATTTTTTTTTAAGAGAGATTTTTTTCTGTAGGATGTGTGCATTCGCTAGAGAGACAGAGACAAAGAGACAGAAAATGAGAAATCACCCCCCAAGGGGGATGGCCATGCCACAGTCCCTTCTCTTTCATTCTCCTCCTGAGATTTTGGGCACACACGCACATGTGCCTGGCGTGAGTTTTAAGCTGCCAGGTCTAGGAATCGAATTGCAGTGGACTACACAGGAGTTCAGCGATGTAACCATTATGTCATCTGCTGGTACTCCTCTCCCATTTTTTTTCTCTTTTTAATGCTATTTTGAGCGTGAGAATTCTTGTGACCAAATCAGGTTTAATACTTTATTTCCTTCTCTATTTTTTTGAGGATCTTTACATTTCCTTCTTATAATTTCTGATATTTTAATACTATTTTAAGCTGATATTGGGTTAACAAATGTCTCTGCTGGCTTTAAAGAAACTAATTTTATTTCTTTTTTAAAAAAGAATTATTTATTTATTTATTTATTTATTTTAATTGACCAGACACATGCACACACACACACACACACACACACAGAGAGAGAGAGAGAGAGAGAGAGAGAGAGAGAAAGTGAGAAAGCAAGCCACCAGGTCCAGGACTCAAACCGTAGTCAGCCATGTGGGCGTATTCAACACCTTAATCACCATGCCACCTGCTGGTCCCTAATTTTAATTCTTAACTTACTATTGTCTTAAGTTAAAATATTTGCGACAATGATTTTTATTATTACTATTATCCTACAGAGAGATCTATCTCAGGACTTTCATTCTGAATAAAGTATGTTTAAGCATTCCTTTTTTTTTTTTTTAAATGCCAGAGGGCAGTGTAAGGAAGAGAAAGAGAGAGACAAACAGAGAGAAGAAGGGAGTGAGAGAAGAGGCCTTTAATAGGGTCCGACCATGCCACAATCTTTTTTTCTCCAATTCTCTGGTCCATTAGGATTATGGACAGCATATGGATGGGGCATATAATTCACAAATTTATTTTAGACAAGTATAGTCTTTTATACCTCTAGGCTCTTGACCTTCTATTTTGGGGCAGAGAAAGGGGAGCTGTTTCTCCCACTTACCCTGCTATGCAGTTGGGAAGGAGGAGAGGCGATGTTCGGAGGCTTAGTTGCCTAGTGCAAGGCAGATCTCATGTTGGAGCTACACACCTCTCATTCCTGGGTAGAAGGCTAGGGAAAGCAGACAGGAGGAGAATCCATAGGTTCTCTGGGATAAACTCCCTTCCTTCACCAGTGGGGAAATGGACAGAAAACTGGGGAAACTGGGAGATCTGCCCTTTTGTGGGGGATGCCCTTCCTGAGACTGAATTTTGGGTACCCTTATGTATTGGGGGCAGAGCTATTTTAAAAAAATGTACACATTTAGGGCAGAACTATATATATTTATATATATATTTTTTGAGAGGTTTTCGCTATAGGGCGCGTGAACTCACCAGAAAGACAAAGAGAGACAGAGAGACAGAAAGTGAGAAATAACCCGCAGGGGATATGGCCATGC
>NW_006159754.1:6358372-6366554 GCF_000334495.1 Tupaia belangeri chinensis | reverse complement strand
TCTTGGGCACGCATGCACACACGCCCGGCATGAGTTTAAGCCATCAGAACCGGCACTCGAACCGCAGTCGACTACACGGGAGTCCAGCGACATAGCCACTACGCTGACTGCTGGTCCCTAGGGCAGAACTATTCTGAAGTCCATTTCTAATATTTAAAATGTTTGGACATCAGGCTTGTCTGTGGTAGTGTACAGGTAGCATCAACAACTGAGAGGCTGGAAGTTTCATGGGAGGGCCTGGGTTTGGTTCCTAGGCCAAGCTGAACATGCTGCTGTCATTGCTCATGCTGGTAATCCTAGCTAACTGGGAGACTGGGCAGGAGTCTTGTGACGTGGTGAGACCTTGTCAAAAATACTTATTTCTGGGGCCGGCAGGTGGCATGGTGGTGAAGTTCACTGGACTCCCACAAGGCTGATTGCAGTTTGAGTCCTGGACCTGGCAGCTTGTTTTTTCTCTCTCTCTCTTTCTTTCACTCTGTTTCTCTCTGGGCAAATTAAAATAAATAAATAAAATTAAATGAAATAATTCTTTAAAAAAAAAACCTATTTCTGTTGCTCTCTTCTTCCCTGTCTCTCCTTTTTCTGTCATCAAGGGAAAAAAAAGCAAAAAGGTTTGGAAATCATTAGTTTAGAGACAATTAGTATGAGTTAAGGATTTTGGGGGATGTTAGACCTACATCTAAGTTACTAAAATAAGAATTGTTAAAAAAAATCCCAAACCTGCATGTAGGAGCTGGCAGGTGGTGTGGTGGTTAAGGGCACTGGACCCTCACATGGCCAACTGCAGCTTGAGTCCCAGACCTGGCAGCTTGCTTTCGTTTTTTGGAGAGAGTTTTGCTATAGAGCATGTGTGCTTGCCAGAAAGACAGAGAGAGACAGAGAGACAGAAAGTGAGAAATCACCCCCCAGGGGGGATGGCCACACCACAGTCCCTTCTCCTCCATTGTCCTCTCGGGATCTTGGGCACACACGCACATGCACCCGATGTGAGTTTAAGCTACTGGGTCTGGGACTCTAACCACGGTTTACTACATGGGAGTCCAGCCATATAGCCATTACGCTAACTGTTGGTCCCGCTGACAGCTTGCTTTTTCACTTTCTCTCTCTCTCTCTCAAACACACACACACACACACACACACACTCTCTCTCTCTCTCTCTGTCCCTCTCTGGTTAAATTAAAATAAATAAATAACGTTAAATAAAATAATTCTAAAAAAAAAAAAATCTATGTGTAGTGACTGGCAGGTGGCATGGTAGTTAAGGGTGCTGGATTCTCACATGGTCGACTTAGGTTTGACTCCCAAACCTGGCACCTGGCTTTCTCGCTTTCCTTTTCTCTCTCCCTCTCTGTCTCTCTCTGGTCAAATTAAAAAATAGTAATAACAAATAGAGATAAATAAATATTGAAAAAAAAAAAAACCCTTAAAACAAATCTGTGTGTCATCAGGAAGAGTCCTTAGATGTGACCAAGTACATTAAAATAAGGCTAGAGTTCAAGACTGATGGTTACCGAGAATTGAAATTTAATGACTGGGTTAACCGTTCATTCCTTTGGTTGTTGAGTTCCCATGTGGTCTGAATTTCTAACCTGCACTCTGAGCCTACTTTTGAAATGAAGGAGTATGGAAAAATGGTGGAAATATGCCCCTCATGACATGAACACGGAGCTGGGAAGGCCTGTCGATGAGGAAGTGTGGGTTCCACTCCTGACTGCCATACTTAGTAGGATTCTTGTCTTTCTGTCTCTCCTCTTATATTCATTATTTGCTGGGAAGCAAAAATTATACAGATCTTAAGGGGGAAATCTTTGGAAGTAGATTTTTTTTTGAGTTCAAATTCCATGCCGTCACTTGCTATTTCGAGACTTAGGCAGTAAACCTTTCTGTGCTTCAGTTTCTCTACCTGTCAGAAGGGAATGATAAGTGTCTGGTCCTTGGGAGAGCTGTAAGGATTAATTAAGATTATATGTGGTGGTCAGCCTGTGGCATAGTGGTTAAGGCAGCTGGTTCCTACATGGCCAACTGTATGTTTTGAGTTGTGGACCTGGTGGCTTGAGAAACATGCTGTGTGTGTGTGTGTGTGTGTGTGTATATGTGTGTGCGCGCGTGTATGCATGCATGCCCAACATCCTGAAAGGAGAGATAAAAGAGGAGGAGGGATTGCAGGGTGACTGTTCCTTATGGAGGGTGCTTTCTCACTGTCACTATCCCTTTCTCTTTCTCTGACAAGTACACATGTGCTCTGGAAAAAATAAAAAAAAATACATAAAAAGGTAACACTGTGATACCTGGCACATAGGAAGTAACTAAAAACTATCAGCAATGGTTATAGAGTGACAGGCACTAAACTAATTCAGTTTTGGGCTAGATCAGATGCCAATTCGGCTGTAAAACTGTATGACTCGGGGCCCGGTAGGTAGCATGGTAGTTAAAGGCTCTGGATTCCCACATGGCTGACTGTGGTTTGAATCCCGGACCTGGTGGCTTGCTTTCTCGCTTTCCCTTTCTCTCTCTGTCTCTGGTCAAATTAAAAAAAAACAACAAAACAAACAATTGGAATTAAATAAATAAATAATTCTTGGAGTAGGGGGCAACAACAACAAAAAAACTGTATGACTCTGTGAGTATGAACGTGAATGCCCAGGGATGAGTTTGTTTCAGACAACATTCTTACTGAAATAATTTTAAAATTCTGGATAAAGTAGAATACATTTTTAAAAGAGTCATTTATTTAATTTAATTTTATTTATTCATTCATTTTATTTTAATTTGACCAGAGAGAGACAGAGAGAGAGAAAAAGTGAGAAAGCAAGCCACCAGGTCTGGGACCAAAACCATGGTTGGCCATGTGGAAGTGTCCAGCACCTTATGCCACCTGCTGGTCTCCGAAATACATTTTTTTCAAGATAATGATTATATTTATTTTTCACTGCTATATCAGAAATGAGAATAAACTGTGGAAAGCTGCAAAAGCATGCAGCTTCATGAAGATTATGGAGAAATGGAGGTGCCCAGTGTAGACAGTTAAAATGAACTTATCCAGTAGGTAGTGTAAGGACTACATACACAGAGGTTAATCAATAGTCAGATTATTGACAGCATTTGCTATATGGAATTTACACACTAATGGTTAATTTAAAAACAAATTTAGGGGCTGGTAGGTGGCATGGTGGTTAAAGGTGCTGGAATCCCACATGGCCGACCCTGGTTCAAGTTCCGGACCTGATGGCTTCCTTTTTCACTTTCCCTCTCTCTGTCTAGTCAAGTTGAAAATAATAATAATAATAAATAGAGTTAAAATAAAATAATTCTTTAAAAAATCTTAAAAAAAAAAACCCCACAAAGAACAAATTTAAGTGAACATTGGCCACTTCTAACCCCTTAGCTAGAGAATATAGGTGAAAAGACATCAGAAGATGCCTAAACTCTCTACAAACACATAGGCTCACAAAAAGTAAGATTAAAACCAATATTCTCAGACAGTGTTGTAATTTTTCTCTTGGAAGAAGATCTTACTTTTTGATGTTTGAACACACTTTTTCTCCTGCTGGACAGTTTCCTTTGAGGGGAATATGTTTTTTTCTTCAGTATTAGCTTTCTTCAGTTTTGATCTGTCAAACTTCTCCACTTCTGAGAAGTCTGGCTTATCACTCCTCTTGACTAAAAGACTGACTGAAAGCTTGGTGGCTACTGAAAGGCTGTAAGCCTGGCAGGGAACGCTGCTTGCTCTGGACTAGTTTTGAAATATCACTTTCTTAAATTCCATGAATCAGTAGGAACGTATTGAATCTCTGGAGAAATAAGTGAAGAGTGGTCAATTGGCTTTGCCTTGAGGACTTTTTCCAATCCAGGTTAACTTGAACTTTAGTTTTCATGGTCTGAGGGCATAGGGATCAAGAGACAGGATGAGAAACCTGAGAGGGAGCCCACTGGTTGTAAAGCTGAAACTTCATAAAGCTTCTCCCTCAATATAAAGGTGAATTAGGGAAAAAAAAAGCCACACACACACACAAAAACTACTTTCTTTCCAATCCTAAAAGACTATGAGGAAGTCGAAGTTGGAAACTTGTTGCCAAGCAGATAGATGCCTGTGGAAAGCTGCAAAAGCATGCAGCTTCAGCCACACACACACACAAAAACTACTTTCTTTCCAATCCTAAAAGACTATGAGGAAGTCGAAGTTGGAAACTTGTTGCCAAGCAGATAGATGCCTGTGGAAAGCTGCAAAAGCATGCAGCTTCATGAAGATTATGGAGCAATGGAGGTGCCCAGTGTAGACAGTTAAAATGGACTTATTATTTGGTTATTTGGTCTTACAAATTTGTGATCCTAGATGAGTTTTTAAAAAATAATTGTTTATTTAATTTTATTTATTCATTTATTTTAATTTGACCAGAGAGATGCAGAGAGAGAGAGAGAGAGAGAGAGAGAAAGCAAGCCACCAGGTCCAGGACTCGAAACATGGTCAGTCATGTGGGAGCATCCAGCGCCCTAACCACCACACCACCTGCTGGTTCCCCCCATCCTAAACCAGTTCTAATGTAAGTGTCCATCTGGAGTTCATATACTGTAAATAGATGCAGATATTGTAAATATTAAAAAGATAATAATATCATGAACAACTTTATGCTAAAACATTTCAAAACTTAGGAGATATGAATACATTTCTAGACAAAAATAACTTACCAAACTGACTTAGAAAAAATAGAAGTCTGAATTTTTATAATTTATTTATTTATTTATGTATTTTGCTAGAGGGTACATTCCTTCACTAGAGAGACAGAGGAGAGGAGAGAGCACCCTTTACGGATGATGATCACACTCCAGTCCCATCTTCTCTATCTTTCTTCTTTTGGGACTTTGGGCACACACATGCCCTTTGTGTTTTCCAAGTTGCTGGGTCTAGGACTCGAACCTTGCAGTTGGTGATGTTGAATCTGGCTGCCTTAGCTACCAGGACATAGAGCTGGCCCACTGCTATAATTTATAAATAAAATAAGTAGTCAAATATTTAAAAATAAAGGAAACTTAAGGCTCAAATGGGGTTATCAGCAAATTCTACTGGACATTTAAGGAAAAAATAATTTCAAATTTGAAAAAAATTCTTCCAGGTAATTAGAAACTCTTAAAAAAAATGATCAGAGGGCATATGTGCCTCTGTAGAGGGGGAGAATGGGGTTAGCAGCCCCCCAGTGGGCATAGTCATGCCACAATCCCTTCTCCTCCATTTCTCCTGCCCTTCAGGATTTTGCACACACATGCATATGAGCCTGGCGTGTTTTTCAAGCTTCCATGGCCAGGATCTAAACTGCAGTTGGCCACGTGGGATCTGGATCCCAAAGTATTGCACCATGGGGCTGGCCTAGAAACTCATTTATGAAACTGTGATAGACTCAGTACAAACACCTGTCAAGAGGCAATTGGAGAAATGCAAATTATAGGTCAACTTTACCTAGGAACATACAGTCTAAAAATCATAAACAAAACATAAGCAATCCAAATCCAGCATTGTATAAAAAAGATCATGTATTGATTATGGCCAAATTGGACTTAGCTTGGAATTGGTTTAACATTAGAAAACTTTCAAAATAATGGGAAAATATTTTATGATCATATCAGTAGATGCAGAGAAAATGTCATAATATTTAATATCAAATAATGCCAAAAATGTTTATAAAATCGGAACAGAAGGAAGATTTTTTTGTATTATTATGATTTTTTTCCTTTAAAGTTTATTTATCATTATTATTATTTTTCCATGAGAAAGAGAAAACAAAATGAAAGGAGAGTACCCTGATGGGGTCTTGATGCCATGAATCACCCCTACCTCAGTCAGCCTGGGTCATGTTCATGTGCACACACGTGTATATACAGGGAGGTGCTGGGAAAGGAACTGGGGGCCTGCCCTTATGTCTGTTGTATTACCACTGTGCCACCATCTGGCCCCAAAGGGAGCTTTCTTAACTTTGTAAGGACATTTGCAATTAACCTACAGTAAACATTACACTTAATGGAAAACATGAAAAGCATTTTGGTTAAGGTCCCCCATTATTCTGTGCAATATTTTCAAAATTGATTTCATACTCTATCCTTTTTCTTTTCCACATAGCATTATATCATGAACATTTTCTCGCGCTTATTTACGAATTCTTTGTGAATGATAGTAGCACACAACATTCAAGGCTTCTTCAGTAATTGGGTAATTATTATTCTAATTTTTCTGTGTCATAAAAAATGCAGTGAATAATTTTATGCATTCAGTTTGATCTGCATCTTTAATGAGTTCTTTTGGAAGTATTTCCAGAGGTTGAATTACTGGGCCGAAGTATGAACTATTTCCAGAGGTTGAAATACTGGGCTGAAGTATGGACCATCTCAAGCTCTGGATACACATTATATACCTGAAATCGGCCCTTTCAAATGCTGCATCCCTGGGTCTTTGCAGGGTGGATTGCATCTCATTGCTCAACTAGCTCAGAGCGTTTTCGGCTCCTGACTGCTTTAAAGAAAAGAAAACACACCAGGAAGTTGGGGTTTAGTGGTGTCTCCTGTGAGCCTTAAAAAATGAACAAAGTACCCTTTTATTTCTTTCCCTTTGTGTACATAGCTGGGAGGGGGGTCGGCTATGGATTAGGCTGTTTGCAGAGGCCTTTAACAACCAGTTTGGTGGTGCTTGGAAACCTGCGGGACATGGGGGAGGGGGCTTATGGTGGGAGAGGCCATCTGCCGGGTGGCATGGAGCCCCTCTGACCAGGGCGCTCAGAGCCAGACCCAGGCTTCTGAACTGCTTTAGAAGCTGTCAGTCTGGGCCTGGGCCAGAGGAAGAGGAGCCCTGTCCTGCCCAACTCTGCACTATGCAGTTCTTTTAATTTGTTTGTCTTTAAACTAGTGGAGAAAGGACAGGAGCACTTTTGATATCTTAACTTTGAACTGGACTTAGTTTGAACTCTCAGTTTTTAGGGCTACCTAGACATAGCAGTTTCCAAACATGTGTTGCATCCGAGGCTGCGAGGTACAGGAGAGAGTACTGAGACCTTTTTACCTAGACCTTTCTGTTTTTTTTTTTGGAGAGGTTTTTACTATAGGGCACATACACTCGCCAGACAGAGAGAGACAGAGAGACAGAAAGCGAGAAATCACCCCCCGGGGGGATGGCCACGCCGCAATCCCTTCTCCTCCATTCTCCTCTCGGGATCTTGGGCACGCATACACATGCGCCCGGCGTGAGTTTAAGCCACTGGGTCCGGGATGCGAACCGCAGTCAACTATGTGGGAGTCCAGCGACATAGCCATTACGCTAACTGCTGGTCCCTAACCTTTCTGTTTCTAAGTGCTCGTTATTTTATGACTTACTGTCAGAGCCTATTACATTTCCCTTTTAGCTCTCAGCAAGGCTTAAAGTGAAGGAAATCAGCACATTTTGCCATGTAAGTTAAATGCTAAGCAGTTGATACCTGAGAGTAAATATTGTAGTTTCTCAGGGTTATTTTAATTCATAGTTAAAGATGAGTGGACTGGGATTTTAGGGCCGAGGTGTCTGTAATCCTTATTGAGAGAATGTGGAGGGGTCAGTAGGCGGTGTGGTGGTTAAGAGTGCTGGACGCCCACATGGCTGACTGTGAGTCGAGTCCTGGACCTCGTGGCTTGCTTTCTCACTTTCTCTCTCTCTCTCACTCTCACTCTGTCCCTTTCTGGTCAAATTAAAATAACTAAATAAACAAATAAAGTTAGGGGACCAGCAGTTAGTGTAATGGCTATGTTGCTGGATTCCCACGTAGTTGACCGCGGTTCATGTCCCGAACCCAGTGGCTTAAACTCACGTCGGGCGCGTGTGCATGCATGCCCAAGATCCCGAGAGGAGAATGGAGGAGAAGGGATTGTGGTGTGGCCATCCCCCCTGGGGGGTGATTTCTCACTTTCTATCTCTCTGTCTCTCCCTGTCTGTCTGGCGAGCGCATGCACCCTACAGGAAAAACCTCTCCAGAAAACAAACAAACAAACAAAAAACCAAATAAAGTTAAACAAAATAATTCTAAAAGGAAGAGAATGTGGAATATTCAAGTTGGAAACTTCTGAGAGAGTACTTCATTCACCATCACCCTGTTTTTTGTTCCGTAGACAAGGCAGCTGAGGCTTGGAGCTGTGAAGAGTTACCTGAGACAGCATTCGTTAGAAGCAGGAA
>NW_006159754.1:6355188-6358352 GCF_000334495.1 Tupaia belangeri chinensis | reverse complement strand
CTGGCTTTTGACTTCTAGTCAGATATTTTCCCATTGCTTAGTGATTCTTCACTATATTGCATAGACTAGCTATTCATTTAAAAAAATTTTTTTTCATTTCTTCCATGGGACAGAGAGTGAGAGAGAGCGAGGATTCTTGGCAGGGTCCTGATGTGATTCACTTTCGGCTCCCAGCCAACCCTAGATCATGGTCGTGTGCCTGGTATACTCAGGGAGGTCTCTAGACTTGAACTGGGAACCTTGCCATGTGGAATTGCCTTGCAGAGTGGCCCATTTTACCACTTACCACCATCTGGCCCTTAGTTATTCATCAGATAGCAACAAGGCAAGTTGCCACGTTGTGGTTTAATTTCTGGCTAGATCCTTCTTCCCGTTGTTAGCTATTTGGGGAAAACATGAGCCTCGCAGATAGGTTTAGAGTGATGTCTGACTAGAAAACTTGGCCTTGATATTTCTGAACTAGGTCCAAGTAGCTCATTCAAATTTCATTTCAGAATAGCCTCTCACCGACTGATACAGGACCAACGTTTTACTCTAATTCCCTCCAATTCATGTTCTCCAAAGGCTCCTGGTTGAGGGAAAAGGTATGGACTTTCTGAATAATGAGATGTTCCATTTAGTTATTTCCTTCTGTCTCTTCTTCATTCATCTGCAGTGGAGTTGGGGTGAATGGTAAGGTAGGGAGAATTTGAGTCTCACATATCAAAGTAATACAGCTCTGGGCTCTTTCCACAGAAATGCTTAGTTGGGAAACAGTGCTGTCCATAGTATGTAGCTCTGCCACGGGGACAATGGGTTTGGGGTCAGAAAATGTAAGCTTGCAACCTAACGTTTCCCAGTAGTCTCTGAACTCATGCTTAATAACACCTTATTAAGCCCGTGTGCATGCGTGCCCAAGATCTCGGAGGAGAATGGAAGAGAAGGGATTGTGGTGTGGCCATCCTCCTCTGGGGGGGGGGTGATTTCTTGCTTTCTGTCTCTCTGTCTCTCTGTCTTTCTGGCAAGCGCACGTGCCCTATAGCAAAAACCTCTCCAAAAATAAATAAATAAATAAAAAAACTTAAAGTCAGGAAAAAGTCAGGAAAAAGGGTATCTTTTTTTAAGGGTCATTAAAAAAAGATGAGCTATAAATGGAACATTGCATAAACCATCAACTTATTTATAAGATAGAGTGGGAATGGGAATATTGGTTTTTATGGAAAAGCGTGTCAGGGGAATGGGCTCTGGTGCTAATGGTTACGGTAAAGAGGGGGGAGGCTGTAGTTGGGATGGCATAGACAAATCCCCTCTCATCACACACATTATATAAAAAAAACCACATTCCCCCACAAGTTCTCTTTTTATTATTATTTTATTTTAAATTTATTTATTTACATTCATTCACTGTACATCATTACAGTAAACAAATGAGGTTTTCCATCCAGAATACACTCTATATTGACTCAATCAAGGATATTACCATACGTGTTATTGTCAAATAATTTTCCATTTCTTGTTTCTTATATATTTTGCTTCCGTTTTTCTCCCCCCTTGATTCCTTACCTCTCACCCTCTGCCATTTCCCTCCTCCCACACTGTCTTTGGTATCTACAGTTGCTTTCCATGCCTTTTTTCCCCTCCACAGTTTATTGATTTGCAGAAGATCTTAATTAATCTAAATACTTTCAATAGCAAGTGCAGCGGATATATACATATCTAGAATGCCTGTCTGACTTTACGCATAAACCTCAGTGAGTAGAATGAATATACTATAAAGAAGCACCTAGCTGGGGCTTATATAGCTTACTGCAGTCATTAAATAGTTTTTTTTTTTTTTAATGCACTTTTTAATTTCAAGAAAAACAGTTTTAGTTTTAATAGATTAAAATAAAAAAATGGTAAGAGAAATTTGCTTAAGACTTAAAGCCAGCAGGACCCCAGCGGACAGTGTAATGGCTACATTGCTAGACTCCCATGTAGTCGACCGTGATTCGAGTCCTGAACCCAGTGGCTTAAACTCATGCTGGGTGTGTGTGTGTGCGTGCTCAAGATCTCAAGAGGAAAATGGAGGAGAAAGGATTGCAGCGTGGCCATCCCCTCTGGGGGGTGATTTCTTGCTTTCTGTCTCTCTCTGTCTTTCTGGTGTGTGCACATACCCTAGAGCAAAAAACTCTCCAAAAAAAGAGAAGTTACTGATCTTGGAGGGCCAGCTGATGGTGTAATGGTTACGTTGCTGGACTCTCACATAGTCTACCGTGGTTTGAATCCCAGACCTGGTAGCTTAAAACTCATGCTGGGCATATGTGTGTGTGTGTGCCCGAAATCTCAAGAGGAGAATGGAGGAGGGATTGCTGTGTGACCATCCCCCCATGAGGGGTGATTTCCCCTTTTCTGTCTCATTGTCTCTCTGGTGAGTGCACATGCCTTATAGTAAAACTGTCTTTAAAAAAAAAAAATAAAGAAAAGAAAATGTACTAATCTTGGGACCAGTAGGTGGTGTAATGGTTATGTTGCTGGACTCTCATGTAGTTGACCGTGGTTCGAGTCCCAGACCTGGCAGCTGAAAACTCATGCTGGGCGCATGTGTATGTGTGCTAAAATCCCAAGAGGAGAATGGAGGAGATGGGACTCTAGCATGGCCATCCCCACATTGGGGGAGTATGATTTCTTGCTTTCTATCTTTCTGTCTCTACCACGAGCATGTGCACTCTATAGCAAAAATCTCTCTAAGGAAAAAAATGTTACTAATCTCTTATAAAATAAGCTGAAGAACATTTAAATTTTTTTTGAGAGAGTTTTTTTTTTTTTTGAGAGGTTTTTGCTATAGGGCGCATGTGCTCGTCAGAAAGACAGAGAGACAGAGAGACAGAAAATGAGAAATCACCCCCCTGGGGGAGATGGCCACGCCGCAATTCCTTCTCCTCCATTCTCCTTTCGGGATCTTGGGCACACACGCACACATGTCCTGCCAAGAGTTTAAGCCACTGGGTCAGGGACTCGAACCACGGTAGACAACATGGGAGTCCAGCGACATAGCCATTACTCCAAATGCTTGTCCCGAGAGAGATTTTGTTGTTATTGTTGTTGCATAGGTTTGATATCATTTTTTTTTTCAGATCACATATGTTATGTAGAAGTATACTGATTTATTATAATACCATGATAAAAGCTTTCTGGGCATTCCT
>NW_006159754.1:6314480-6355175 GCF_000334495.1 Tupaia belangeri chinensis | reverse complement strand
ATGGATACAAATAATTGAGAAAGATAAATAAAAGGCATATGTATTGCATTTTCTGTAGTTTTACTTCCCACTTAATCTCTGTATTAAACTTGCTTTGGAGGCAGATTTTAAAATGAGTTTTAATAACCAGCAGTCGTTTCCCTAAGTGAAGTTACTCAGTCAGTGTAAGTTAATTTTAGGAATCATCGTCAGAATTAGGAATCAATATGTTCTGTAGAAAATAAATACAAGTGTTCTATGTATAGCCTGTAAATGTTTATACAGTTCTCAATCTAATATTTACATTCCCTAGACCTCTTTGGAGGTGAATGAGTATTTTGTAAGGCCCCCCTCCCCAAGTTTTCTTATTTAAAAAAAACAACAAAAAACAGTTAATCAATTTAGTATTCAGGCAATTTGCTTTTGCCTGAATATTGACCAAAAACTTCATCTTGGGTCCAAAGTGCAATGGGAATACTGTAATCTAATTTAAATAGTTACAAACAATAAAAAGATGATTTTGTACCTTTGTGTTCACACAAAAGGGGCCACAGAACACTCAGCGCCACTTTGGGACTGCTCTGTGGTGTCCCCACCAGGTTTGCTAACAGCTAGTGGTGCTGCCTTGCAAGTTACATCCTTTCTGAGCTTCTGGCTACAGCCTTAGGTATCTGGCTTAGCTGATGTCTAAGGTCGCTTTCAGTTACTTCCCCTTGGGGTGCACGGGGTCCTGGCTCATCTAAATCTGGTCGGAGCTGCTTTGGGGTCTCTCGCATAGCTCTCACTTCCACTGCTCCAGCCTGCTAATGCCATTTGTCACCTCCATCTCCATTATCTCTAAATTTTGAAGTCATTTGCTCTGATTCTGGAAGCCAGGGTGACTGTGTCCTTCCATCGGTGTCCACCTGGCAGGAGTGCAGGAAATAGGCTTAGGATGCTGTTTCTTGAGGGCCTGCCATGGTGCAGGGCCTGGGTCTCTCACACAGAGCAGCTTAGAGCCAGACACTGGGGGTAAGACAAGCAACACTGAACCAAAACAAGGAGACACATAGCCTGAAGGCCCCTAGGGTTCGATGCTTTGTGTTCTAGTTCAACCATTTAAATTCTCTCTGAGCCCCCTCTTTTTTTAAAAAGCATTATTTAATTATTATTCAATTTGACTAGAGAGACAAAGGGAGAATGGGAAAGCAAGTTGCTAGATCTGGGACTTGAACTATGGTCCATCATGTGGGAGTCTAGCACCTTAACCACCATACCACCTGTTGGTCCCTGAGCCCCCACTTTTTAAAAACACGTGCCCAGCAGACTTTCTTTAAGGATAGATAATGTACATAAAACAGTGGTTCTCTGGGGCCAGCAGGTGGTGTAGTGGGTCCAGAATGCAGAGCATTGTGTACTCAGGGCTATCATTTGGCCCCTATTTTCAATAACTGGAAAAAGGTACCTTTTTTTTTTTTTTTAATTGCCAGAGGGTGTGCACTTGTGCTTGCACATGTGCACGAGAAAACCACCCTCAATGTGATGCGGTCTTGCCGCAATCATTTTTCCTCTATTTCTCCATTCCGTCAGAATTTTGGGCACACAAACATTTGCCCAGCATGTTTTTTAAGCACTGAAACAGGACTTGAACTACAGTTAGCTATGTGGGAATTGGCTCCCCATGTGCGGGGCTTAACTACTGTGTTATGGGCTCAGTAAAAAATACTCTTACAAATATGTAAGTCTTCAAAACTCTGTGTGTGTGTGTGTGTGTGTGTGTGTGTGTGTGTGTTGTGTGTATATAGGTGTAAATTCACATGAGAAGAACTAGAATGATACAATCAAAATGGTTGTTCCAGGAGAGAGACATGAAATGAAGGAAGAATGTTTCTAAAAAAATCTGATGCGTTTCAATGTTGCTTGAGTTTTTAAAAATTAATGAACATATGGGGACCAGAAGATGCTGAAATGGTTGTGGCTATACTCAATGTAGTCTACCATGGGTGCCTTAAACTCATGCTGAGCCAGTGTACGTGTGTGCCCTAAATCCCAAGATGAGAATGGAGGAGAAGGGATTGCAGAGTGGCTATCCCCCCGCGGGTGATTTTTTGCTTTTCGTGTCTCTGTCTCTTTATGTCTCTCTATTGAGTGCATGTGCCCTATAGCAGAAATCTTTCTAAAAAAAAAAGTTAATGAACATATATAACTGCATTATTTATAAAAATAAAAATGCTTTTTTTTTTTTAGGTTGTGCTATAGGGCTCATGCACTTGTGAGAGAGAGAGAGAGAGAGAGAGAGAGAGAGAGAGAGAGAGAGAGAGAGAGAGAGAGAGAGAGAGAGAGAGAGAGAGAGAGAGAGAGAGAGAGAGAGAGAGAGAGAGAGAGAGAGAGAGAGAGAGAGAGAGAGAGAGAGAGAGAGAGAGAGAGAGAGAGAGAGAGAGAGAGAGAGAGAGAGAGAGAGAGAGAGAAATCACCCTTCAGGGAGGATGGCTATGCCACAATCCCTTCTCTACTCTCTTGGGATTTGGGGCATGCACATGTATGTATGCACATTCTTGAACTGGGACTCAAACTACGCAGCCAACTACGTGGGAGCCAGGACCCTAACCTCCATGCCTCTTGCTGGCTTTAAAAATACTTTCTAAAAGAAGAGATGTTCAGGCCAGCAGGTGGCATGGTGGTTAAGGGCGCTGGACTCCCACATGGCCTACCGTGGTTGGAGTCCTAGACCTGGGGGTTTGCTTTCTTACCCCCAACTCCCTCAGTCTATCCCTCTCTTATAAATAAATAAGTCAATAAGGTTAAATTAAAAAAAAAAAAAGAAGAGACATTTGTAGTATGTGGGTTGGCTGGGGAGAAGGCAGAGGTGAGGTTGCTTCCTTAATCAGCTATTTTCTGTCATGTTTTACAGTGGGTCCCATACAGCGGTGAGATTCACTCAGCCTGCTCTCAGCGTTAAGGAGCAGGACAAGCAGTCAGACTTAGCCAGATGGGATTGAGGCAAGAAAAAAAGGGCAAATCTCATCATGAAGCCAGAGAAAAGATGGGATAGGTTGGAATTAGGTAAGATTCTTATTGAGCATTGTTAAGGATGAGCCTTAGGGGGCCAAGGAAAAGCTTTGATAAAAACTTTAGTCTCCCTCACTCACCAATTGTTCCAGTAAATAATAGACAATGCTCTGATAATTTTTTTTCATTAAGCAATTGGCTTCATCTAAAGGTACTTTTACAAAAACCCAAGATTGCTTTAATAGGACAGATGACAAATGATTTCCCACCTGTGGTTTTAGTTCATGCCAGCCTTGCCTAGCTTTGCCTAGTTTTATTCTGTGAACAGAAAGGAGGCTGGAATTCTGAAAAGTTGCTTTAGCCAAATCCCTGTGAACAAAAGAGGCCTTGTTCAGGGTTATGCACATCAGCCTTTAGAAGTGTTTAATTCATCAGCTCGAATCTCTGCTTTTCAAGTTCTTGCTCTCCCTAACATTGTGTTTCTGTGTCTGCGGAGGGGCAGGTCTTACATAGGCAAGCACTGGTAGTTCACCTCGCTTTGAATGAGGCCTTGCCTGGGTATTGGTTATACTAGTAACTTCAGCCTGGGCAGGACCAGGCCCTGGTGGTCTTAAATGGACACCTGCAATGAGGCAAGTTTTGTTACTGTGTGACTTATTCCTGACCACATGGACACTGTTAAAATTCTTTTTTTTTTTTTTAAAATAATTATTTCATTGGGAACCAGCAGTTAGTGTAATGGCTATGTCGCTGGACTCCCACGTAGTCGACCGCGGTTCGGTTCCCGGACCCGGTGGCTTAAAACTCATGCTGGGCGCTTGCGTGTGCGTGCCCAAGATCCAGAGAGGAGAATGGAGGAGAAGGGATTGCGGTGTGACCATCTCCCCCGGGGGTGATTTCTCGCTTTCTGTCTCTCTGTCTCTGTCTCTGGTGAGCGCACGCACCCTGTAGCAAAAAAAAAAAAAATCTTCTCCAAAAAAAAAAATTATTTTATTTAACTTTATTTTTTTAATTTGACCAGAGAGAGAGAGAGAGAGAGAGAGACAGAGACAGAGAGAGAGATAGGAAGACAGAGAGAGAAACAGAGAGAGAGAGACAGAGAAAGTAAGTGAGAAAACAAGCCACCAGGTTCAGGACTTGAACCACAGTTGGCCATGTGAGAGTTTAGCGCCTTTAAGCACCATGCCACCTGTTGGCCCCTGACACTGCTATACTTCCAACATTTCCATGGATGGGTCACCCACTCTACTAGAATGATATGGACAGGAAATCCATGAATTAGGAAAGAGAGCTTCCGTTCTGTTAGTTGCTACCTCACCTGCAACTGAAATTTCCTGAACGGTGAAGCCTTGACTGGTTTGGATTTTGGCTCAACAGTGGTGAGGCTGGGAGCATACACACCAGTTCTGAGACGTGCTCCCTGATGGTAGACTCATTTCCCCTAGAGACAGCAAGTAACTTGGAGCCTCGAAAGGTGCCGTTTGGAAAAGCCACTGTTTTAGTATGCTAACTGACATTCTAGCCCCTTTGAAGACCTGTGGGAAATTTCGGGAGGCCAGGGGGTTTCCAGCTCCCTGTGGGGGGAGGTTGTATGCCGTATGTGTTGTCCCTTAATGCTGGGCAACCGGTGGCATTATGCTACCAGCGTGAGCGTGTGGCTGCCGTTTTCTTCATTTTTGTCTCACTCTGTTTGCCTTGACAGGGCAATTTGGTTTTGATGCGGTGCCAGGAATCTTCTGACAATGAGTTACTGGAACTTGGAAAAAAGGAGCTGTGTGCAGTACCGCCGGCATTTTCTGGTGGACAACAGCGTGTTTCACGGTGAGCTGTCTGTTCTATCTGTGTAGGGAGTCTTTTGTGTTGTCCCTGACAGCACTTTTATTCTATCACTCTAGATGCAAATACAGTATAATTGGTGGTTGAACCAAGACTTTTAGTTAACTTGTTTATGGATAATTACCCAAGAAACTCCATGGACAGCAGTGTGCCCCATCTCAACGATAGTTCTGGTGTCATCACTTTCTACCTTATAGGGTAGGTCCTATCAGAGCCTTCCTCGTCTACACTCCAGTAACAGCCCTTTCTGAGGTCTGTGGTTATTTGGGGGTATACCTGAGGTAAGTGTTCACTTAAATTTCACAGGTCATCAATCAGTGCTCAGCCAGGTGTGTGCCTTCTGAAATCAGATGTTGGAGGGTGCTGATGGCCACCTGATCTAGATACTTAGTGAAAAGATATCTACTCCCTTTTTTTTTTTTTTTTTGAGAGATTTTCACTGTAGGGCGCATGCGCTCGCCAGACAGACAGAGAGAGACATAGAGACAGAAAGCGAGAAATCACCCCCCAGGGGGGATGGTCATGCCGCAATCCCTTCTCCTCCATTCTCCTCTCAGGATCTTGGGCACGCACGCACACGCGCCCGGCGTGAGTTTCAAACCACCGGGTCCGGGACACGAACCGCGGTCGACTACGTGGGAGTCCAGAGACATAGCCATTATGCTAACTGCTGGTTCCCAAGATATCTACTCCCTTTTAATTCTGTCCTTTGGGACTGTAAGACTTACCTGAATGTCAGGCCACATGTAAAAACAGCACTGAGTAGTTTATTTAACCATCACTGTCAGGAGGGATCACTGCAGCTGTGAATCAGAGAGTAATCAATATTAGTCATTTTCCTGGCAACCTAAGACAAATTGCCTTTACCCTGCTGCATGTGTGTTTTGTGGTATACATTCAGGGATAAGCTCCGTCAGTCCTGCTATCAGGGTACCCTTGAGTGAGGCTGACTTAAGAGTCGAAGATTTATGTGGCGCCAGAAGTGTTGGAGTAATCTCCCTCGGAAAGCTGTGGCATTGTGGAGGGAAGGGAAAGTTTATGGAGTGCTATTAACAGAATCCTATAAGCTGCTTTCAGTTATCTGAGGTGGATTTTCCCCCCTCAATTTGATGACAGACGTAATTGTTTTGGTTGCTTCAAAATTATTTTGAAGATAATGAACTTAGGTTGCGAAGCACTTTCGAGTTCACAGTGTTTTTCATTCATGATACCACTATGAGAAGTGACTAGATACAGGGCATCTTCATTTCTTTCCTTCTTATATTTGGAGAGATTTTCACTGTAGGGCGCATGCGCTCGCCAGACAGACAGAGAGAGACATAGAGACAGAAAGCGAGAAATCACCCCCCAGGGGGGATGGTCATGCCGCAATCCCTTCTCCTCCATTCTCCTCTCAGGATCTTGGGCACGCACGCACACGCGCCCGGCGTGAGTTTCAAACCACCGGGTCCGGGACACGAACCGCGGTCGACTACGTGGGAGTCCAGAGACATAGCCATTATGCTAACTGCTGGTTCCCAAGATATCTACTCCCTTTTAATTCTGTCCTTTGGGACTGTAAGACTTACCTGAATGTCAGGCCACATGTAAAAACAGCACTGAGTAGTTTATTTAACCATCACTGTCAGGAGGGATCACTGCAGCTGTGAATCAGAGAGTAATCAATATTAGTCATTTTCCTGGCAACCTAAGACAAATTGCCTTTACCCTGCTGCATGTGTGTTTTGTGGTATACATTCAGGGATAAGCTCCGTCAGTCCTGCTATCAGGGTACCCTTGAGTGAGGCTGACTTAAGAGTCGAAGATTTATGTGGCGCCAGAAGTGTTGGAGTAATCTCCCTCGGAAAGCTGTGGCATTGTGGAGGGAAGGGAAAGTTTATGGAGTGCTATTAACAGAATCCTATAAGCTGCTTTCAGTTATCTGAGGTGGATTTTCCCCCCTCAATTTGATGACAGACGTAATTGTTTTGGTTGCTTCAAAATTATTTTGAAGATAATGAACTTAGGTTGCGAAGCACTTTCGAGTTCACAGTGTTTTTCATTCATGATACCACTATGAGAAGTGACTAGATACAGGGCATCTTCATTTCTTTCCTTCTTATATTTGCCAGAGGGCATGTACATTCACCAGAGAAAGACAGAGAGAGGGAGAAAGCACCTCCCATGGAACATGGGAAGGTGACTTTATTTCATTATTATTTTTAAATTTTTGGCCAGAGAGAGAGAGAGACCAGGGGTCGGGGGAGAAGTGAGAAAACACTCTGCATGGCTGATGGTCATGCCACAATCTCTTCTCTTCCGTCTATCGTCTTTTGGGATTTTGGGCAAGCCTGTACACAGACCTGGCATGTTTTTCAGGACACTAAGTCCAGGACTTGCACTGCACAGTTGGCCATGCGGGATCCAGCCACCTTAACCACCAAGCCACAGGTAGTCCAGGTGACTTCATTTTAACAGGTGATGAAAACCAATACAATGAGCACCCACCTCAGTGTAGCTAATTATTAGCCAGGTCAGAGTAAAAGTTCCTGCCTCCCTCTTTCTTGACATAGCAGTGTTTGAAGTTCCCCTAGCAGAAGAGACGTTGTGTCCTGGGGACTAGCAGTTAGGGTAATGGCTATGTCGCTGGACTCCCATGTAGTCGACTGCGGTTCGAGTCCCGGACCTGGTGGCTTAAACTCACGCCGGGCGCATATGCATGCATGCCCAAGATCCTGAGAGGAGAATGGAGGAGAAGGGATTGCAGCGTGGCCATCACACTGGGGGGGGATTTCTATATTTCTGTCTCTCTATCTCTCTCTGTCTTTCTGGTGAGTGCACGTGCCCTGTAGTAAAAAAAAAAAAACAAAACTCTCCAGAAAAAGAAAAAGAAAAAAGAGACATGGTATCCTCAACTTCATGCTGAGCACTGGGGTTCTACTTTGTTTTTTTCCTCTGAACTTCATCCCAGGTCCTGGTCACTACTTCATCTCTCACGCAGGTTTGCTCCATAATATGTGTATATGTGTGTGTGTGTGTGTGTATTTAAAAAAATAATTATTTATTTAATTCCACTTGTTATTATTTTTAAAATTTGACCAGAGAGAGAGAAAGAGAGAGAGAGAGAGAGAGAGATAGAGAAATGGTAAGAGGGTAAGTGAGAAAGCAAGCGGCCAGATCCAGGACTTGAACTGCGGTCAGCCATGTGGGAGTCCAGCACCTTAACCACCACACTACTTGCTGGCTCTTATGGTTTCTTTTTTAGCTTATGATTTCAAAAGAGAGAGAGAGAGAGAGAGAGAGAGAACACCTCCAACAGAGTCTTTATGCTGCAGTCTACCTTTAGTCTCAGCCAGACTGGATCATGAGCACATGTTCTGGACGTGCTCAGGGGGATCCCAGGACACAAACTCACAACTTTTCCCACACAGGTCCAGTTGCATTACCATTGTGCTGCCACCTGCCCCTGCTTTTATGGTGTTTTCTGTTACAACTTTATTTGTATTGAAAAGAATGTATACGATAGGGCCAGTCTTGTAGTGCAGTGGCTAAGTGCTGTGCATAGGGACCCAGATCCCACATGACTCACTGCAATTCTAGTCCTCGTCCTACTGGCTTGAAAAACACACTGAGGGTGCGAGCATATGTGCTCGAAATCCTGATGAGATGGAGAAATGGAGAGAAAAGAATTGTGGCATGACTGCACCCCATTGGGGAGTGTTTACTCTCTTTCTGTAGCAAGGGCTTGTTCCCTCTTCTAATTAAAAAAAAAATCCTTAAAAAATACATAAGAGAATTCAAGAATCAAAGGAGTTGGAAGAACTAGCTTTATATTGTGTTTCCATGCTTTGTTTTATGAGTTTTTGAAAAAGTTTAGATTTAAATATCTTAAGTAATTATTTTCATGTTTTAGGATGCCTATATGTAGAGATCTCAAAGTCTATAATATGATAAGCAATTTTTTTTATGTGTTTTTATAGTTATGTTATCAATGAGTATATTACTATATTACAGATACTTATACTATGGGCTTGATGAACATTGTTGAGTCCGTTTGATGTCGAAATTGCAAAGTAGCGATCTGAAATTCGAACACTGATCTGCCTGTTTTCAAAACTGTACCATTTCTTTTCTTCCAAGCTTCCATCTCCATTTTAATAAAGAAAGTAACATTCTGAGAGGTTTCCTTTTAACAGTATTCATTTTGTTATCAACTAACAGTGTATGGCATTGAATAAGTCATGTAATCCTTCAGGAACTCAGTTTTCTCCTCTGTGAAATGAACATGCTGGTCTCGATTTTTGAGGTTCTTTCTAGTTTTAATCTTGAAGATTCCACTGAAGTATTTCTGAGAAATACAATTACAGTTGGCTTTCTGTGTCTGCGGGTTTAGCATCCATGAATTCAACCAATTGCTGATCAAAGATATTCAGGGAAAAAATCCCAGGCCCAGCCATGGTGGTGCTATAGTAGCATACCACTCTCCAGTGCTGGAGGCCATGTGGAAGACCGAGATTCAGTTCCCAGGTTGACTTGTACACAGTGGGTACATGTACACGTGCCTCTTGATCTTGGCTGACTGAAAAAAGCTGGATTGGGAGGATCATGGTGTGAGACCTGTTGAGGGTGCTCATCTTTCTCTCTCTCTCTCTCCCTATGACTTTTTTTTATGAAAGAAGAACACTTGAAAAACAAAACAAAACAATAGCATAACAAAAGAAACAATAATTAGAGTGAAGCTACAACTCTTAGAATGGGAGAATATATTTGCAAACTCTCCCTTGGCTAAGGAACTGATAATGAGAATATACAGGGAACTCAAGTAGCTTACCTGAAAAAAAAAATCAATCCAATTAAAAAATGGGAAAATGAGCTGAACAACTTTCCAAAGAAGATATATGAACAGCCAAAAAGCATATGAAATAATAATGCTCAATATCTCTTATTATAAGGGAGATGCAAATAAAAATTGTGATGAGAGGACCAGCAGTTGGCATAATGGTTATGGTGCTGGACTCTCACTAAGTCAACTGTGGTTCAAGTCCTGGAGCTGGCAGTGTAAAACTCTTGCCAGGCACGTGTGTGTGCATGCCCAAAATCCCAAGAGGAGAATGGAGGAGAAGTGATTGTAGCATGGCCATCCCCCCTGGGGGCTGATTTCTTGCTTTTTGTCTCTCTGTGTCTCTCCAGCAAGCACCCCATAGGAAAAATCTCTCTCAAAAACAAAAAATAAAAAACAAAAAATAAAAAACAAAAAATAAAACCCACAAAGAGATACCACCTAACCCTAGTCAGAATGGCTAAGATTTAAACATAAAGAATGACAAGTGCTGGCAAGGCTGTGGTGAAAACAGAACTCTCCTACACTGTTGGTGGGAATGTAAATTAGTATAGTCACTGTACGTCTTGGTGTTTCCTCAAAGACGTACAAATAGAACTTCCATATGATCCAGCAAGTTCACCCCTGGATATCTACCCGAAGGATAGGAATACACTTATTTGGAAAAACACTTTCACATCCATGTTTATTACAGTTTTATTCACAATTGCTAAGACATTGAATCAACCCAAATATCTAAGAACAGATAAATGGATTGAAAAAGTGTGGCACGTGTACACCATACAATGCTACTCAGCCATGTAAAAAAAAAAAAAAAAGCAATGAGACGCTAGTATTTGATAGAATATGAACTAATATGGAGGATTTAATGCCAAGTGAAGAAAGTCAGACTGAAAGAGAGGCATCGTGTGTCCCCACTTAATATATACTGAGTATAGGCACTCTAGTAGAAATGGAAAGACTGGAGGTATAAAAGCACAGAAAGCAACTGTGGATACCAGAGATAGTGTGGGAAGAGGGTGGGAAATAGGGAGTGGTGGGAGAGAGGGAATCAAGGGGGGAAGAAAAAGCAAAACATTCTATGGACACAAAAATGGAAAATTATCTGTTGATGACAATGTGTATAGTACTATCCTTGACTGGACTAACATATAGTGTATTCATGCTAGGAAAATTCATTTTCTTTTTTTTAAAAAAGAAATATTTTATTTATTTATTATTATTATTTCATATGAGTTTTGCCAGAGAAAGAGTGAGAGGGAAAGTGAGAAAGCAAGCCACCAGGTCCAGGACTTGAACCGTGATCGGCCATGTGGGAATTCCAGCACCCTAACCACCATGCCACCTGCTGGCCCAGAAAATTCATTTTCTATGTTGTAAAGACATACAGTGATTGAATGTAAAATAAAAAGAAAAAATTAAAAAAAATAATATTAAAAACAATACAATATAACAACTACTTACATGCATTTACATTGTATTAGATATTATAAGTAATCTGGAAATGATTGAACAACTACTTACATGCATTTACATTGTATTAGATATTATAAGTAATCTGGAAATGATTGAAAGTACAAAGGAAGATGTATATAGGTTGTATGCAAATATACCACAGATATCTAGGAACAACTGTATTTTATTTTTTTGTAAGCTACCTTTCACTAAACACAAGATACACAAGAGGGCACTATAATACTTAAAATACGAACTGGTTATTTTGTGCACTCAAGAATTACTCTTTTGGAGGAATTTAGAGATATTAAATCCTCTCAAGATTAAAAGGATCAAAGGCAATTAGAATTAGAATTAGATTTATTTATAATACAACAATAGCTATAAGTATTTCTTATAATGTAAAGTATCATTTTGTATTTCCATGCCTAGGATATATTATAACTTAGGAAAAAAAGATCCCCTCTGTTTTCTCTCTACTTCTGCAGAAAATTAATATTTGTTAAGACAGGAGAATATTGGGCCAACAGGCGGTGTAGTGGTTGAGGTGCTGGACTCTTACAAGTCTGACTGTGACTCAGTTCCTGGACCTGGTTACTTGAAATCATGCAGGGCATGTGTGTGTGCATGAATAGAGTCCCAGGAGGAGAATGGAGGAGAAGGGATTATAGTGTGGCCATCCTCCCAAGGGGTGATTCCTCACTTTCCCTCTCTCTGTTTCACTATTTCTCTCTCTCTCTCTCTCTGGTGAGCACATGAACCCTATGGCAAAAAAAAACAAAAAACAAAAAAAAACACCAAAACTCAAAAAACAAAAAACAACAAAAAAACAAAAACAAACTTATTTAATGTAAGGGGAAATTTTTTTAGAGAATTATTTTATTTATCTTTATTTATTTTAATTTGACCAGAGAGGGAAAGAAAGAGAAGGGAAAATGAGAAAGCAAGTTGCCAGGTCTGGAACTCAAACCGTGGTTGGTGGGAGTCCAGGGCCCTTAACAACTACGCCACCTGCTGGGCCCAATTTAAGGGGAAGTTTTGTGAAATCTTGGTATAATTTTAGCCAAGGGAGCTCTAGTGCTGATGTCTTTGTAGGGGATTTCAGAACATTTCTGAAGGAAGGGAGAAGAAAGGACGAATGGAGGCAGAGATGTCAGATTTCTTTTGGAGAGGCTTCTGTGCTGACAGGTGAGCAGTCTGGCTATGCTTTTGCTTCTTAACTTGGCTTCTCCTTGCTCTGTTTATTTTTTATTATTTTAAAGATTTTATTCATTTTATATTTTATTTATTATCATTATTCTTCAGTTTTGACCAGAGAGAGACAGACAGAGAGAAAGGGAGAGTGAGAAAGTAAGCCACCAGGTTTGGGACTTGAACCATGGTCAGCCGTGTGGGAGTCCAGTGCCTCAACCACCATGCCACCTGCTAGCTCCTCCTTGCTCTGTTGATTATTCTTTTTATATAGCCAAGTCAAGCATATGAAAACAAGGCACAACCTCTTCCATTATTAACAGAAATAATAAAAAAAAATCATTTCCCCTGCATGTGATAAACTTGAGGAATATGTAGTCTTGGACAGGCAAGGCTTTGCGAGCCAGATTCTTTACATATAGACTTAAGCAGTGTTTCCTGGAGAAAAGAGTTACATTAAAATGAGGACACAGGACTGAAATGGTCAATAAAAGTGAAAACAAAAATGTAATATTTGTATAGTTTCACAGTTCATAAAACACATTCAAAGCTTCATTTTCTGATTAAAGAAGCGATATACTTTCATTGGAAACAATTTAGACTATTATCCACAATCCCAAAACACAGAGAAAGAGACTATTTTTAAAAAATAATTATTTTATTTTATTTATGCATTCACTTATTTTAATTTGACCAGAAAGAGGCAGAGAGGGAGAGAGGGAAAGTGAGAAAGCAAGCCACCAGGTCCAGGACTTGAAGCATGGTTGGCCATGTGGGAGCATCCAGTGCCTTAACCACCACGCCACCTGCTGGTCCCTGAGAAAGAGACTATTAAACCCACTGTGAACAGTCTGCCTCTGTCCAGTCCTTCAGCTGCTGTCTCCCCTTCACATCATTCTGATGTGGTAGTGGGGACCTGAAAGGGTTGGGAATAGCGTCTGCTGCCAATGGAAATGAGCTGGTTGGTTGACTTTGTTCTGGGTTCAGTGATAAGAGGAGGCATCCTGTTAGAAATGAAGAACTTTTGCTTTTCTTCTGTATTGTGCCCAGATTTTTAGGGAACTTGTTATGTACAAAGGGATCTTAAGCCATCCAAGAAGTCAAGCCTCTCTTTGACTTGTATTCTCTTATAGATTTGTAATAGGGAAAAAAAGTTGGGCAGATAATCTATTTTGGATTAATGGTTAGTATGTTTGTGAATTACTCTTTTTAAAGTTTATTTTATTTCTTTCTCTTATGAGAGCAAAAGAAGGCGAGAGAATATGTGTGCAAGAGAGAAAGAGACACTCTTGACAGGGTTTATCATGCCCTGATCCTTCCTGCAGCTTCCTACTCAGCCAATGTAACGAGTGCAAGTGGGTGCACCAAGAATGTTTACATTGACCTGGAATCCAGACCTGGGCCTCCTGTGTGGCTTCAGGGTCATGCAGTCTTCCTTACTGCCTACATCGCCACAGCTCAACCTTTTTGTGAATTATTCTGATTTGAAAACTGTCCACACCTACCTAGCTGTTCCTTTTGGTTAGAGCAAAGTGTAGTATTTTTTCCAACCTGGGATACAGTCTTGATTCATTTTTTTTTTTTTTTTGGAGAGGTTTTTGCTATAGGGCGCGTTCGCTCGCCAGACAGGCAGAGAGAGACATAGAGACAGAAAGCGAGAAATCACCCCCCCAGGGGGGATGGTCACGCTGCAATCTCTTCTCCTCCATTCTCCTCTCGGGATCTTGGGCACACACGCACACGCGCCCGGCGTGAGTTTTAAGCCACTGGGTCCAGGACACGAACCGCAGTCGACTACGTGGGAGTCCAGCGACATAGCCGTTAACGCTAACTGCTGGTCCCCCAGTCTTGATTCTTAAACCAATAATCAATGTATTTGCAACTACCATGTAAATTTCTCACGCACATAAGCATTTCTAAGCATCTGAGCTTCTTAATAGAGTATACTTTGGAGATAACTGTGTTTTCACATGCTGCTAGTTATAATCATGAGACCAGAAAATATAATTAGTTGCCTTTTTGTTATGGTTTCATCTCAACTTCTTATATTTATCCAACTTCTGAAACTCGTTTCTGTTGCTATTGTGTTGCTATAGGAATATTTGTGACTGTCATCACAAATCTGGACTAGAAAACATTTTGTACTGAATTGCGATGTTCTCTTATTGTCTAAAGACACAATTGAGGGTAGTTCTTTTATTAAATATTTATATAGTGTGTCTTTTCAAAAAGTTTCCTTACATGTACTTTTACTTTGCCTCATACTACCTTCTAATGAAATGAATTAATTAAAATTAATTTAGTTAAATAATTACCCTTTTTTCCAAATTACGTTTTAGTTTAATTTATTATTATTATTATTACTTTTAGAGGTTTTTACTGTAGGACGTGTGTACTCGCTGGAGAGAAAGAGAGAGACACTGAGAGTGAAAGTGAGAAATCAGCCCCAGGGGGGATGACCATGGTGCCATCCCTGCTCCTCCATTCTCCTCCTGGGATCTTGGGCACGCACGTGCACACACTTTGTGTGATTTTCAGGCCACCAGGTCTGGGACTGGGAGTGTAGTAGGTCATGTGGGAGTCCAGTGGTGTGAGCATCACCTCACCTGCTGTCCCCATTATTATATTTAAATTTGCTGTAGTGCACATGTGCTCACCAGAGAGAGACAGAGAAAGAGAGAAAGAAGGTGAGAAAGCAAGCTACCAGGTCTAGGACTCAAACCACAGTTCGTCATGTATGAGTCCAGCACCTTAACCACCATGCCACCTGCTGGCCCTAAATGAATTACTTTTTAATCCAGCCTCTCCTTTCTGGCCAGAATCCTGGTTGATGATGTGAAGGCAGAATCTTGACTGTTAGTTTGTAATGAGAAGTCGGCTAGAATGGGATTCTGAAGACTACTTCTAATCTTAGTTTTACTCTTTCTTTCTTTCTCTCTTTCTTTCTTTCTTTCTTTCTTTCTTTCTTTCTTTCTTTCTTTCTTTCTTTCCTTCCTTCCTTCCTTCCTTCCTTCCTTCCTTCCTTCCTTCCTTCCTTCCTTCTTTCTTTCTTTCTTTCTTTCTTTCTTTCTTTCTTTTTTTTTTTTTTTTAGAGGTTTTTGCTCTAGGGCACATGTGCTCGCCAGACAGACAGAGAGAGACAGAAAGATAGAAAGCGAGAAATCACCCCCCCAGGGGGGATGGCCACACCGCAGTCCCTTCTCCTCCATTCTCCTCTCGGGATCTTGGGCACGCACACACACGCGCCCCGCGTAAGTTTTAAGCCACCGGGTCCGGGACGCGAACCACGGTTGACTACATGGGAGTCCAGCGACATAGCCATTACGCTAACTGCTGGTCCCAGTTTTACTATTAATTTCTGAAGCCTCATGTTACTCCTCAGAACCTCACTTTCTCTGCCTTTAGACGAAGGGTTGTGCCAGATTTCAAAGTTCCCTTCTAGCAGCAATGTTCGAGGGCTCTGTGTAGTCAGACATCAGGATGGAAGTAGGAGGTGTGGAGGTGTCCTACAGGTCAGGAAAATGGAAATGAAAGGCTAGGGAGACCGTGACGATGAGGGGGTAAAATCCTGGTTTTTAAAGTTTATTTATTCTGAGAGAGAGAGAGAGAGAAAGAGAGAGAGAGAGAGGGGAGGGAGGGAGAGAGGGAGAGAGAAAGAGGAGGGAGAGAGGGAGAGAGGCACCCCTAACAAGATCTTCATGCTGTGATCCATTTCCAACCTCTGCCAGCCCAGATCATGCATGTAATACAGGGTGGTCTCCGTCAATGAACATGGGACCTTCCCATGTGGGTTCAGTACTGCAGGGTAGCATGTTACCTGTGTGCAATCCCAGCTACCCTAATATTTCTTTTTAGGGGATCAGCAGGTGGCGTGGTGGTTAAGGCTCTGGACACTCTCACATGGCCGACTACAATTCGAGTCTCAAAACTGGTGGCTTGTTTTCTCACTTTCCCTCTCTCTCTCTTTGTGTGTCTCTCTGGTCAAATTAAAAAAAAAATGAATAAATAAGTAATTCTTTGAAAAAACGATTCTTTTTTGACTATAAACTTTTTTCCCCTAAAGAATGATTTATTTATTTAATTCCATTTGTTATTGTTATGTCTTTAATTTGACCAGACAGAGACAGTGAGAGAGAAAACCAGAAAGCAAGCTGCCAGGTTCACGATTTGAATCGCGGTCGGCCATGTGGGAGTCCAGCGCCTTTATCCACCATGCCACCTGGCGGCCCCTCCCCCACCAAAGGATTATTTATTTATTTAATTCCATTTGTTATTGTTATTTTTAAAAATTTGACCAGACAGAGACAGTGAGAAAGAGAAAAAGGGAAAGCAACTCTAAACTTTGAAGGAGGGGTAATGCTGGCTAAAAGCAACCCTTCTCCTTAGGGAGAGCAGCAGGTGTGTACGTGTGCATGTGCGTGCGTGAATGTGGGTAGAGGTGGTCGTGTGTTCCTCTCAGCTGTGGGCAGAGCCATAGCTAGGACTGAGACACAAGCCTTCAGGGCAGACGTGATCATATTCAGAAAAGATGGTGAAGTTTCCCCTTCCTAAAGCTCCAGCCTCACTAGCAGAGAGAAGAATGCCAGATCCTGACTGCATAATGAAATTAGACAGAGTGAATTAGGGCGCCAGTTAATTTGGGCCAGTTTATTAGCGCAGTAGGGCGTTGGCAGCCTGCCTTCATTTGAGGTTTGGGGGCATTACTAGGTTTCATGTTAGAGTGGCATTTCCTGAGTCAAAGCCTAGCTTTTGTGACTTTATAAGCATCCTCTTCTCTGTCCAGAAAATTCTAGTGCATGTAGAGCTTTTATTTTTTGGTTTTTATTGGCCAGAGAGCACATGTACTTGTTGGAGAGAGACAGAAAGACAGTGAGAAAAAGTGAGAAACCACTCCCCATGAGGATGGACACACTTTAATCCTTTTTCCAGGTCTGGACTTGAACCACACAGTTGGCCCTGTGGGATCCAGCAACCCTAACTCCCAAGCCACTGGCTAGACCAGGATTTACATTAATGCAATGGTAGATAAGATTTATGTGAGTCAGGGGACCAGCAGTTAGTGTAATGGCTATGTCGCTGGACTCCCATGTAGTTGACAGCGGTTGGAGGCCCAGACCTGGTGGCTTAAAACTCACACTGGACGTGTGTGCGTGTGTGCCCAAAATCTAGAGAGGAGAATGGAAGAGAAGGGACTGTGGTGTGGCCATCCCCCCTGGGGGGGGATTTCTCGCTTTCTGTCTCTCTCTGTCTGGAGAGCGCACGCGCTCTATAGCAAAAACCTCTCAAAAAAAAATCAATAAATAAAAAAGGAGAACCAATGAGATTTATGTGAGTTGGGGCCAGCTGTTGGCATAATGTCAATGTCGCTGGACTCCCATGTGGTCGACTGCGGTTCGAGTCCAGGACTCAGAGGCTTAAACTCATGCCGGGCGCGTGTGCGTGTGTACCTGAGATCCCAAGAGCAGAATGGAGGAGAAGAGATTGCAGTGTGGCCATCCCCCCTGGGGGGTGATTTCTCGCTTTCTTTCTGTCTCTCTCTGTTTTTCTGGTGAGTGCATGCGCCCTATAGCAAAAACTTCTCCAAAATAAAACAAAACAAAAAAGATTTTTGTGAGTCTCATTAAGATGAAAAATATTATCTTTAGGCCCACTGCAGTGGTTTGCATGGCTAAGGTGCTTCTGCTTGGAGGCTAGGACCACGTGGGAGGCCTGGGTTCAGTTCACAGCCCAGCCTAGACGTGCTGGTCACAGTGGTGAGTCCTTGTAGTCGTAAGTAACAGGGCAGGAAGATTACAATATGGCGAGAGCTTGTCAAAAGAAAAAAAAAATCTCCTCTCATTAAAATAAATAAATAAATAAATAGATAAATAAATAAATAAAAAGAGTACTATGTTTAGGCTCTTGGAGAAGGAGGGAAATATTTTCAAAAATTTTCAAAGACAAGGCTTTTCTTGCATCTGAGAATATGCAGATGACTGTCGGTTATGTGTGCTCTCTGGAGAGAAAGAGTGAGAGAAGGAAAGTGAGAAATTGTGGCATGATTTTCATGCCGCCAGGTCAGGTACTTGAACTATGGAGTAGGCCATGTGGGATCCAGCTGCCTTAACGGCCATGCTGCCCCATCCTGGCCCTTTCATTTGTTGTCATGTTTCTGCAGGTGGAGCTCTGTGGCCTGCCGTGGGCAGTGGGAGGTGGGCTTGGCTGTTCTTCCAGATGACTGACTGCTGTCTGGTCTCACACCATTGTGTAGAGCTGTAAGGTCTCACTTTAAGAAACGTCTGAGGCATTCTTGTGCAACTCCTCCCTCAGAGTACCTTCTCTGCCATCCCAGGCACCATATTCTACATATAACAGGGCTCAGGTAACATGGTTCTGAACGGAGGGACTCCCACCGCCTTGGTGAACGCCTCCAGAGACACGCCAGGCAGCTCCCTGTCCACTATCATTTCGGATAAGAGTGACCTCCTTTCCTAAAAGTACTGTGTTCTTTGTCATTGAACCTTGATTTTTGCAAAGTTGCATAGCTGCATTGATCAGAACCAAGCACTGGTCTAGACTTAAAAAAAAAAAAATCTATGCTGAATGTTCCCAGCTTCTAGTCCTCATCAGGAATGGATTTCAAGGACGAGTTCTTGCCGAGTACTGAACCATCATGATCTCTCTGACCTGCCATCTGTGTCGAGGTCATTCAATTCCTGAAGCAGTGGAAGGGATGATGACAAGGTCCCTGTAGAGTGCCCAGCAAAATGCCAAAGCGAAGACCTGGATAGGTGGGAAGCCAGGTGGGGAAGCAGCAGCAATGCTCATTCTTAGCTTTAGCTTCGTCTGAAACAAGCCGATTGCTGATAAGTGAGATCTTTGACTGGCCTTTCCATTAGAATCTTAAATTCTTTCTCCTAAACCCATGGCCACTGGGAGGCCAGCCAAGCAGAAAGGCTCTTTGATGGTTTTATTCCTTCGAGAACACCAAGTTTCTAATTACTCAATTAGAAAGAAGAAATAATGTGTCTAATAAACAGCCAACTTTTCCTTCAGACTTGTGCAGAGTCCTCACGTTGTAAGAGGTTACTTATGAGAATTAGTTCCCCTTAGACCTGTGTTACAGATTTAAGTCTTTGTTCTTTAAGCTGCATTTACATAATTATAATTAATTTTCCTCTGCTCTCTCATTTTCCCAATTGTCTTTCCCACTCTGTGCCTAATATATGCACAGAGATTGATGGGAGGGAATGTCTTTTCACTAGTAGAGTCGGGGTTTAGCAGGGCAACATAATCATTTAATTTAGTTATACAAAAGATGCAGATTTGTTTCTTGGGCCATAGTAATAATCATCAGTGATTGCATCTGTAATCACAATAACCTCTTATCTCCCATCTCTCAAAACAAAGGTGAGAAACTGCAGTGTGTTTTTTCACACTGTGTAAATGAGAAGTCACCCCATAGGCCTCTGACATGTTTTATATTTTCTTAGGGTTTATTTCTTTCAGCAGATATGTTTGGGATTATTCCAAGTAAACTGTTGGTTTCAAAGGCATATTCAGATTTAGTTTTTGGAAAGGTTTTTGCTTTAGGGTGTGTGCGCTAGCCAGAAAGACAGAGAGAGACAGAGAGACAGAAAGCAAAAAATCACCCCCCAGGAGCGATGGCCACGCCACAATTCATTCTCCTCCATTCTCCTCTTGGGATCTTGGGTACACATGCACACGCGCCCGGCATGAGTTTAAGCCACAGGGTCTGAGACTCGAACCGTAGTCAACTACATGGGAGTTTAACAACATAGCCATTACACCAACTGCTGGTCCCCATATTCAGATTTTTAATTTAAAGCCCAATTCCTAGTGTGAAGTGTTTTCACCTACTCCCACGCTTCAGCTGCCGTGTTTGTGTCATTAAGCCCAACACGGTGGTCCTGGCTGAGACCTGCCCTCTGAGCCTCATACCCAGATTTTCACCCTCCTACCTGATGGCCTCACAGATGCCCTCCAGGTCCTCAGACTGAGCAAGCCCAGAGCAAAACGTCCTCCTCCCCCTGGTCCCATCTGCCTTGCCAGCTTTATCTCACTCTTGCCTGTGCCCCCAGCTGCACTGGCCTTTGTAATTCCTACACCCCAAACTCACCCCCTCTTCACTGGGCCAACTGGCAGCTCATCCTTCCAATTTCAGAGGTCTCCTCTGCAGGGAATTCTCTTCTGACTTCCCAGACCAGGTTGGGCCCTGCTTTATGCCTTTCATCGCCTTGCATCACTCGTTACTGTCACTGCTAGAACAAAGCAGCTAGTTGTGTGATAACTAGTTTACTTTCTGTCCCCTCACTCCACGTTCTAGGAGAGCAGAGATTATTTTAACTTTCTTTTTTCTCCAGGTCATAGTTCAATGCTTCAATGCTTTGCAGAGAGTTGATGCTCAAAAAAAAAAAAAAAAAACCAAAAACCAAACCAAAACAAAACAAAAACCACTGCTGAATAAATTGCTTCATTTTATTCAGTTGGGGAGATAAGAGCCGTCCAGTGTTTCATTATTTTTGTTCTTTTTGTTGAGTCTGGTTTTTAATCTTTATTCTGTGGAGTGTGTGGCTTCCCTGACTACAAACCCTCTTTTTCTCTTCATGCAGGCTTTTGCCTTGGAGAACCCAGAAAAGAATAACCTTTGACCATTCCTCCCTGGGATTGAGGGACAAAAAAAAAAAAAAAAGGTTTTTTTTAAAGAGGGTCCCTTTTGCTGAGAATCCAAATGTACCTCAAGAAGATTATTACAAATACATAACACCTCCAAATAGACAAACTCATTTCTTTAAAAGATTTTCTTGGGCTTTTTGAATTAATTTAATAACATTTGCAGACTTTCCATTTCGGTTATACATCCGTTTATTTTATTGAACTCTGAAACTGAGGGTTTCTTTCTTTAAAATAGCACGACTAGTAAAATCTAATTGCAGTATTTTGCATGCTATTAAAATTCTCTGTTGCTTATGTCTGAAAAATCTTCAGTCGCAGAAGTGAGTGTTACCTGTAGAGCAATTTTCACTACAGACCTGCCTCAAAACAAAAGCATCCGTTTTCTCAGTAAGAGAGAAGGAAAGGTTCAGATTTCTGGTTTCATGAGGAGAATAATTAAACAGCACAGACTTCTTTAAAAGTTAAGAAGCACTTTTATTTTGGCTTTACAAATAAGAAAACTGGCTAATGCACAGGCCTCTTATCTAACAGTCTTGAGCAATATGACAATTTAATTCTGATTTACCTGTGGAAAAACTAGCCTGGGAAGTGAACACTTACATTGCTAGGAAAAACAGAACCTGTGAAAACGTTTTTGTCCAGTTTTGTTTTGCCCATGTTCGTCTCTTGGTCAGAATGTGTGACTGATGCGTGAGTGTTCTCAGAAGGTCTGCTATTTTAAAATAGAGGGTGATGGATTATGCCCAATTAACAGAAAGAGGAGTGAACATGTTTATTATTTAGTGCCCTACTTTTACTCGTTGCCAAATTGAACGTCAATGCATACCCACGAATGACCATTCTTTGAAATTGTGCCAATATCAGAATTTCATAGTGGTTGTGGTTGGGAGGTAAGCAGAAATGAATCATCTCGTGTGGAGACTTGTAATTAATTAATGCATTCAGCTGATGGATCCCAGCCTCGATTGCACGTTGAAATCACCCAAGGATGTTAAAAACCAAAAAACAAAAAACACTATTGCCTGGGTTCTACACAGAGATTCTGATTTTATTGGTCTGGGGCATGACCAGGTCATGGGGGACATTTTGGAACTTCCCAGGTGATGCCAGTGAGCAGCTGATTAGATTTTGGTGTGTTGAAAACCCAAGCCCTACGGTGACCAATACATATTATCTCAATAGAACCATTGAATTAATGAACTTGATAATGGTTATTTTCTGTGGTGATAGTATTTATTTATTTATTTAAGAATTACTTTATTTAACTTTCCTTCCTGCCTTCTTTCTTTCTTTCTTTTAGTTTGAACAGAGAGGGACAGAGCAAGAGAGGGAGGGTAAGTGAGAAAGCAAGCTGCCAGGTCCAGGACTTGAACCACAGTTGGTGATGTGGGAATCCAGCACCCTTAACCACCATACCAACTGCTGGCCCTAGTATTTAGTTACTTAGCTATAAGGCTTGTATACTTACTGGAGAGATAAGAGGAGGGGACTGAGAATTCAACCCCCAGAGGGGATGGCCATGCCAAATCCCTTCGCCTCTATTTTCCTGTGGGAATTTTGGGCACGTGCACACATAAACCCAGTGATAATCTACCTCTTAAAAAATGTTTATTCATGATAGAGCGCCCACGCACATGTGTAAGAGGGAGAGAAAGGGGGGAGCATCCTCCGACAATGTCTCGTCACTCTGATGCCCTCTTTTCCTGGCCCCCTAGTTCCTCAGGATCCTGGTTACATGAGCGCACACCCAGCATTCCCTCAAACTAGCCTGGGTCTATGTGTTTTCCAGCCCTGCAATTCAGTTTGCTACATATTGTGCCACCAGGCTGGGCTGCAGATTTTGAATTTATGGATGAATAAAATGCTTTGCATACTTGGCACTATTCTAGGTTAAATAGAAAACACATGTATTGAGCACTTTTTACTGTCAGGCAGTTTGCTGGGTACTTTTATTCCATTTGTTATTATTATTTTTTTTAAAGAATTATTTTATTTAACTTTATTTATTATTTTAACTTGACTAGAGAGGGACAGAGCAAGAGTGAGAGAGCAAGAGGGAGAAAGTGAGAAAGCAGGCTGCCGGTCTGGGACTCGAACCACGGTTGGCTATGTGGGAGTCTAGTGCCCTTAACTACCATTCCACCTGCCGGCCCCATTTGTTTGTTTTGCTTTTGCTATAGGGCACATGATCTTGCAAGAGAGAGAGAGAGAGAGAGAGAGAAAGTGAAGAATGACCCAATAGAGGGGATAACCACTCCACAACACCTTCTCCTCCTTTCTCTTCTTGGAATTTGGGCACGTATGCACATGTGCCCAGCATGATTCTCAAGCTGCTGGGTCTGGAACCGGGGCTGCGAAGTTGACCGACCATATGAGACACAGCCCCTTAGCCTCCATGCCACCCCTGGCCCTCCATTTGTTCTTTTAAAACATCATAAATGTACCAATTAAATGATCAGAGTAGACACTCCCAAGTAACATGACCCAAATAAAGAAATAGAACATTCACCAGTACCTCAGAAATCTCCTTCTGGCCCATATTCTACCTCCTCTGCCCTCCCTACTGGCAATCATTATCCCGGATGGCCTATTTTTCCTGAATCTTGAAGGTATGAGGAACGGGGGCATCAAATAAGAGGGATATGCATGCAATCGGTGTGTTGGAATATAGATGAAGCAGGAAAATATAACAGAGTCATCTATGCTTAGAATTTTGTATATGCTGTTTTTCTTTAAAACCTTTATTTTTTCTGATGACAGCAGTGTAGACTCACTGTGGAAAAGTGTGGAAGAGATGAGGGCAGGGAAAAATAAAGTGTAATCTCAGTGTGTGTTTTAGTTCTGTACTTTCTTAAAATAATTTAAAAACTAATGACTAGGTAGTGACTATGTTATAAATTCAAATCTGCCAGGGTGCTTCTTAAATAATAATGAGGAGGAGAACACTCAGTTGGAAAAGTGCTTGCACATCAATGTTTATTGCAGCATTATTCATGATTGCCAAAACATGGAACAAATCTAAATGTCCACAAACTGATGAATGGATTGGAAAAGTGTGGCATATATACTCGATGGAATACTACTCAGCCATAAAAAATAGCAAGACCCTGGCATTTGATAGAAGGTGTTCAGATATGGAGGATCTGTTGCTGAGTGAAGTAAGCGAGGCTATGAAAGAAAGATATTATATGTATTCGCTTAATATATACCGACTATCCACACTCTATGGTAGAGAGCGAAATATTGGAGGACATAAAAGCAGTGAAAATACTTAACAAGAATAAGACAGTGTGGAATGGGGGGGTGAAGAGAAGAGGATAGAGAAAGATAGCAAGAGAACAAATAGAGAGGCATGACATTAGTGGGACACAGATATGGCTTATTACCTGTTGATGATGACATGGATAGTATTCTCAACTGGATTGGTCTGAGAAGTATTTCATGATGGGTAAAGTCTTTTTACAAGCAAAATGAGAAATAGTGATTGACTGTTTAAAAAATAATTGGAATAATAATAATAATGATCGGGAAAAACAATGAAAAGATATTGAATGATGAAGCGGGGAGATTAATGTCTCTGTACTGACTGACATGCATGGCATTCCCTTTTGAAAAAGCAATGTAATACACTGTAAAGTTATATGCAATCCAATGTAATATAAACAAGATTATGATGATAATAAATAAAAAGAAAAAAAATATAATGAGGAGGGCCAGCAGGTTATATGAAGGTTAAAGCTGCTGGATCTCACACTGCTGACTCTGTAGTTTGAGTCTTGGACCTGGAGGCTTGAAAATAATGCCAGATGCGTGTGCATGCATGCCAAAATCCTGAGAAGGGAATGGAGGAGAAGGGACTGTGGCGTGGTCATCTGCTCTCTCAAGCAAGTGCACATGCCCTATAGAAAATTTAAAAACAAAACAAAACTGACAGCAAAGCAAATGATGGTTGGGCTTTAACCAAGCGCAGCTGAGGTATCTGGGGCACAGTTCTCAGATGCCTCTACTCATCCCTTGTACATATGGCTATTTTTAGATGACTCTGATGCCCTGGGAAGGGCGAGACTCATTGGATTCAAGTTGTTGATTGACTAAAATATTGACTTGATTAGAAAGCTAAATCAAGTATTAGTTTACTGATTTAATATGCCATATAAACTATTTGAGAGAGAGAAAGAGAAAGAGAGAGAGAGAGAGAGAGAGAGAGAGAGAGAGAGAGAGAGAGAGAGAGAACAGTACCCCCATAGGGTCCCAATGCTGTGATTTCCTCCCTGGATCATGGGCACGCGTGAGCCTGGTATACCCAGGTTGGTGTCTGCTCCGGAACAAGGAGTTTTCCATGTGGGATTGGCTCTCAGAGCATTGTGTTTTTACCACTGTGCCACCATCTGGCCCCTGGAAACCTTGATTTTTTTTATAAAGACAATTTGTAGAGGGGTGGGGGACAAGTGATAATGCTCACTTTTATATAGTTATGTTTTTCTTTCCTAACAGATGTATTTCATATTCCTTTTAATATTATCCTTTCTTAGTCCCCTTAAAACGATTTGTCTTCTGTTTATAGACAGCATATCCATTTATCATACAAAGGCATGCCTTTGAGCAGTAACTGACCTCACAATGTTACTCATGCTCTCCTGAGAGGAAATAGAAATACTTGGGGAAGGTTCTTAACAACAAAGAATGTGGTAGTAGTATTTTGTTCTGACTAATTCGTAATGAGGACTATACAATTACAGTGAGATAATTTGGTATTATTTTTCTAAATTACTTATTTAATTTTATTAATTATCATGATTAATTTGCTAGAGAGTAATGTGTGCACATAAGAGTGAGAGAGACAAAGAGACAGAGAAAGAGAGAAAGCAAGTTGCAAGGTCCAGGACTCAAACTGCAGTCGGCCATGTGGCAGTCCAGTGCTTTAACCACCATGCCACCTGCTGGCCCATAATTTATTATTTTTTAAGGTTTATTTATTTCCTTTATTAGAGAGAGAAAGACTGGCACTCTCAACAGGGTCCTTCCCATCCTTCCAGTTATCTGCACATGCGTGTTACCAGTTAACTTGGGAACCTAATTCCAATCTTCCATATGGCTTCCAGCACTGAAGAACTACACTGTTTTTCGGGAACCAGCAGTTAGCGTAATGGCTATGTCGCTGGACTCCCATGTAGTCGACCACGGTTCGAGTCCCGGACCCGGTGGCTTAAAACTCACGCCGGGTGCATGTGCGTGCGTGCCCAAGATCCCGAGAGGAGAATGTAGGAGAAGGGATTGCGGCGTGACCATCCTCCTTGGGGGGTGATTTCTCGCTTTCTGTCTCTATGTCTCTCTCTGTCTGTCTGGCGAGCGCATGCGCCCTATAGCAAAACACCTCTCCAACAAAAAACACAAAAGAATTGCACTGTTTTTCTACCACCATGAGTAAAACTACAACAGTTAATTTAAAAACTGGTATAAAAATAAATATAAAAATCCCAGAATTGGGAGAACAATGCTCTTTTTGGGGGAACATAAGTTGCAACCTTCAATATTATTAGAATTTTGATCGCTTATGTTTTGGAAAAGTAAAGAGTACCCAAACACCTGGAGAACCACGTACACTTTACCGTGGAAGGCAAGCTATTTCAGCCCTGTAGGTATCTAGCCTACCTCCATCATACTCCACGTGAGAAAAATGTCTCTCAATATCCCTATGACATTCCCAGAACATTCAGAGTTGCAGGAGAAATCTTGTCTTTTCAAATCATACTCATTTTGCATGATACTTTCTTTCTTACATGTAACATCTTACCGGGGACATAAAGAAGGACTTGGGGCTGATGTTTAGATAACTAAATTTGATTCTCGTCTAGAGGAATTGGTGGACTCTATATTTAATATTCATGGGATACCATTAAGAAATGTTAGGATTGAGGCCGAATCAAGGTTGTCATTGGAACTGGTGATATTAGTCCCTTTTCCAGCCTTAACTCTTTTATATATTTCAATAAGATGAAATTCATAGAGGTAAAAAGTTTGCTACAAGTCATGTGGTTACATTATGGTGTTCAAATCTGGATTCTCAGTATGATTTCCCACTATTGTGACACAATGATGTGTTTCACAGTTTTTTTTTTTTTTTTTTTTTTTCCTTTTAAGCACAACTGAGGGATTGGGTTTGTATGTGTGTGTGTGTATTTTTTTCTTTTATTTTCTTTTACGTTTTTTAGAGAGTTTTTTTGCTATAGGGAGTGTGTGCTCACTGGAGAGAGAGAGAGAGAGAGAGAGGGAGAGGGAGCGAGAGACAGAGAAACAGAGGTACAGAGAGACAGAAAGTGAGAAATCACTCCTTAGGGTAGATGGCAATGCACAGTCCCCTCTCCTCTGGTCACCTCTTGGGATTTTGGGCTTACATGTGCATGAACCAGAGGGAGTTTGAAGCCCCCCAGTCTGAGACTTGAACCTTGACTGACCATGTGGGAGTCCAGCAATGTAACCATTACACCATCTTCTGGTCCCAGGTTTGTGTTTTCAAAAATGTGAAGACCCTTTAGAGGCTGCTAGAGGGCTCTACACAGATGCTATGTGAGTTGTCCTCAGACTGAGTGGGGACCTGGGGGTGCAGGGAATTAGAGGTGAGTGCTGAGAGCTGGTGTCTACTGGAGTGGACCTGGGGAATTTGTCAGAAATGGAGACTCAGCTCTTCTTGGGGCCCCTGGTAGAATCTGCACTTTTAAAGACATTTAGTTTTAGGACCAGCTAGGTGACATTATGGCTAAGGCAGTTGGATCCCACATGACTGACTTCATGCTTTGAGTCCTGGACCTAGTGTCTTGAAAAACACACTGGGCGCTCAAACATGCCCATTCCCTAAATCCTGGCAGAATGGAAGAGAAGAGATTGTGACATGGCCACTCCCCCCTCCTGTCTTTTTCCAGTGACTGCATGTGCTGTATAGCAACATTTAAAGAAAAGAAAATTTAATTTTATTTATTTTATTGCCAGAAGGCATGTGCACTCACGAGAGAGAGAGAAAGAGAGACAGAGAGACAGAGACAGAAAGAAAAAGCACCCTTGAAGGGAGTGGTCATGCCTCAATCCCTTCTCTCCATTCTCCACTTTTTCATCATACCAAGATTTTGGGCACATACACACATGTGCCTGGTGTGATTTCAAGTTGCTGCGGTTGGGATTCAATCTGCGGTTTGCCACGTGGAATGTGGCTTTGTATGCACAGTGCTGAAATGTCATGCTATGGGCCCAGTCCATGGGAGCTGCATTTGTTTGTTCGTTTTCTTTTTTAAGTTTTTCCAGCCTTTTAAGTTTTTCCAGTGGCCACATTACTTGCTGGATAGAGTCAGAGAAAGTGAAAGAAACTGAAAAAGCTCTCTCTTCCCCCAATGGAGAATGATCACAATTCCTTCTCCATTTCTTGCCTTTTTTGGGGTTTTGGGCATATACCCATATGCACTCAGTGTGTTTCTCAAGCTGCTGGGTCTGGGACTTGAATTGTATAGTTGCCCATATGGGATCCAGCCACCTTAACCACCACATCACTGGCTGGACCAGAATCTGCCTTTTAACAAGAGCACCAGGTAATTAAGCACGAGCAGCACTGTGCTGAAAGACTCACTGGGCATGGGTATAAGTCTCGTGTGTCAGGATTTAGTCTCTGTTTTTCAAAGAATGGGGGAACAAGGGTAGGGCTAGGGAGAAAAGCGTTATTCCTACCAGAGTATTTAGAGGTTGGGAATCTTTGTGTGAAATGTACAGCTGATGACAAAGACCACAAACAGCAGCACAGTGCTTCGATTCCCAGGTAGGAGATGTGACGGGCTGTGAATGCCCAGGCACGCTTCTTTGTAGATGCATGTCTAACTCATTGGAAGATATAGTTAAGGATATAAGCAATATCCTCATTTGAAACATGCATTGCATGCAAAACTAGCAAAGAATTAAGAAACTACCTGATTAAGGGATTCTAAGCAGAACCCATAGTAGGGCTTCAAGGCATTTGTGAAAACTTTGAAAATATTTTGCTGGACACTCTGTGTGTATATGCATATACATTTGTGCACCCCCTTCAATGAACAAAGTCCTTAGCTTTCATTGTATTCAATGTAATCTTTTACTCCTTGACCCTTTTTTCTTATCTATAAACATTTTTGTTCCAGAGGTTGTATGTCCTTGCCGGCGGTGGGAGGGACAGAGAAAGTACCCAGCCCCCATGAAGAATGGTCCCTTCCCCATTTCTCTCTCTTTTTAGAATTTTTTGGCATGCATGCACATGCACCTGGTGTTTCTTAAGCTGCTGAGTCTGGGACTTGAACCATAAAGTTGACCATGTAAGATCCTGCCACCTTCACCACCATGGCCTGGGCAGATCCTCTTGCCCCTTTCAAACATCACAAACCTCTGACTAAAATGACTCTTTTCTTTTTTTGGTCATGGGGCACGTGTACTCACTGGAAAGAGAGAAAGAGAGAGAGAGAGAGAGAGAGAGAGAGAGAGAGAGAGAGAGAGAGAAAGAAAGAAAGTGAATCACCCTCCAGAGGGAATGGCCACACTATAGTCCCCTCTCCTCCATTCTCCTCTAGGGATTTTAGGCAAACATGCACATGTGCCCAGAGTAATTTTCGAACTGCCAGGTCCAGAACTTGACGGTGATCAGCCATGTGGGAATCTAGTGCCTTAACCACCATGCCACCTTCTGGCCCCAATAACGCCTTTTAAAAATAATTGCCATAGGGCATGGGCACTCAGAGAGAGAGACACCCTTCCCCCCCATGGGGCAGGGTCACACTTCAATCCCTTCTCTATGTCTCCATGTTGTATGGATTCTTTTGGTCACACATGCACATGCACTCAGTATGTTTTTCAAGCTTCTGGGGTTTTCAAGCTACTGGAGCTATGATTCAAACCATGATCAACCATGTTGAATCTGGCTTCCTTAACCACTAGGCTATGGGGCCAGCCCACCACTCTTTTTTTTTTTTTTTTTTTTTTTTTTTTAAAAAATAATAAAAAGAAAACACTACTTTTAGTGTACCAATTAGTGGCAGGGTTAATTCTAAAAACTTAACAGCTGCCATTCCAACTGCTGGCCTTTAGGAACCAAGTATTATAAAATGCAAAGTGGATTTTCTGTGGCATAAATCTTGCAAATCTCTGCATTTTCTGAGTAGAGAAATGTTAGATCTTTTTAACATTGGAAAATTGTGATGTAAAAGGACTTTTACCCCAAAGTATGTCAAAACCTCCATGGATTGACCAGGTGAGTATGGAAGTATTTGTGGTGGAGCTGTTACAGGGGTGAGAGTTGGGGGCACTGACCCCGTTTCCCCTTCACTGAGGGCAGCAGGGCGCCATGAGACTAGACACTCCTCACTTGGTGGCATCCACTTGACTTCTTTTTCTGTCTTCATAGCTAATAAATGAGTATTCATTCTCTGTGGGGAGCAGGGGCTGAACTTTATGAATAGAGTAATTTAATGCATACAGCATTTAGATCCAATAATGATTTCACTTATGTGGTAATTTACTATCTTGTAAGGTGTTGACTCCATGAATCCAAAGGACATTTAGAATATTTTTTATTTCTTGAGATAAAGATTTTAAAGTTCCTGTTCTACAAAACCACAGATGAATGACCTGTAGTTGTGCAAGTTTACTCTTTAAAAAAAAATTATTATTTTCATGAGAGAGAGAGAAACAGAGAGATAGGCACCCCCGACATGCCATGATCCACCCCCATCTCGGTTGGCCTAGATCACAGCACCCAGCACTCAGGGAGGACCCAGGATGCAAACCCAGCACCTTTCCCATGTGTGTCTGGTTGTATCACCACTGCGCCATGACCTGGTCCTGAAGTAAACTCTTTAATGCAATCCCTCATATATCTACCATAAAATAAGTGTCCAGATGCATGCGAATTATGTTAGTGACAGGATGGTTGCTTTTCAAGGACAAATAGTCTCAATATCTCAACCTGCAGCCCTTGTTTGAGACCATCTTTCATAGGAATAAGCTCTTGCTTGGGCCCCAGAGAACTCATCTGGGAAATAATATTCTCATATGTCTCTTATTTTGATCTCTAATTATATTTTTTGATCCTCTGTCCCTTACCATTTTTCCTAAATTATGTGAATCGGTACCAACATTTATTAGCTAGCAACTGTAGGTACCATGCGTCTGATACCAATAATATAATTTTTTTCCCTTGGCCAGAGAAGAAGTTCTGCATAAATCATGGTACTAAATTATTTCTAAATTAGATTAATTTATATAAAGTGATAAGTGTTATTGGTTTCCGATTTTATCATCTTTAGTATTCATGAAGAAGCAATTCTTTTCTCTTTTCTCCAAGGTCTTTAACAAAATTAGCCTTTGTAACCATTTTGGTGCTAGTTGACTATGAATGAGGAGGACTAATGAAGCAGAAAATTAAAATACTTGTGATGTTTTAATTTTAATACTAACCATAAATCTACACTTTGAAATTATTTCATTGATAAACTTACAGCTTTAAAAAGTACTTCTAGCTTTCATATTGCCTTTTCTAGCCACAGAGCTTTGTAGACTTTTACAATTCTGGCTATTTGAATAACTTATCAAGAAATAAGAATTTGGGGAGCTAAAATCAGTTTTATTATTATTATTAGTATTATTTTTGGAGAGGTTTTTGCTATAGGGTGCGTGTGCTCGCCATAAAGACAGAGAGAGACAGAGAGATAGAAAGCAAGAAATCACCCCCAGGGGAGATGGCCATGCCCCAACCCCTTCTCCTCCATTCTCCTCTTGGGATCTTGGGCATGCACACACACACATCTGGCGTGAGTTTAAGCCACAGGGTCTGGGACTCGAACTGTGGTCGGCTACACAGGAGTTCAACGATGTAGCCATTACGTTAACTGCTGGTTCCATCAGTTCGATTATTGGCAGAAGCTCAATTCTATATGCTTTTAAGCATTTCACTGCCTTATATGTACAAATTTTTTTTTAATTTTAAGAAAGCTTTTTTTTTTAAAAAAAAAACAAAAGCACTTGTTTAATTATTTATTTTTTATTATTTTCCACCCAACCAGAGAGAGACAGAGAAAGAAAAAGGGGGGAAGAAAAGTGAGAAGGCAAGTCATCGGGTTCGGGACTCAAACTGCAGTTGGCTCTATGGGAGTCCAGCGCCCCAACCACCATGCCACCTGCCAACCCCGGGATTTTAAAAAATAAGTTAAGAAACACAGGATACCTTAAATATAATTTCACCTTTAAGAGAGTAGGTATTTGCTATGAGTATTTTACAGAGTGGGTGTACTATACCATTCACTCTTATTTTTCTGATAAAAGCTCTAGAGCTTTTTCAGATAGGAAATGATCTTAAGAACTTTAAGATTTTTTTTTCCCTTTTACAGGGCATGTGTACTCATTAAAGAGACAGAGACAGAGAGAGACATAGAGGGGGAAAGTGAGAAATCACCCCTGAGAGGGGATAGCCATGGCACAATCCTTTCTCCTCCATTTTCCTCTTGGGATTTTGGACACACACACACACACACACACACACACACACACACGACCAGTGTGTTTTTAGCTGCCAGGTCTGGGACTCCGCACAGTCGACCATGTGGGATCCAGCCCTCAACCTCTGTGCCACCTCCTGATCCAAGCTTCGAGATATTTTTTAAAAATTAAAGTTATTTTTATAAACATTGTGTTGTACATATTTTGCTATATGAGAGCTCAGGAACTGGCTGCATTAAATATTTCTCTTATCAACTGTTCCCAATACAGAAGAATATTTAATGCAGTCAGTTTCTCAGCTCCCCTATGATAACAGCTCTAGAAAACTGGAAACGTGACTTTAGGGCCTGGACTACCACCACTCTTATAAATGCCACAAGTGTATTTGGTGAATGAATCAGTACCTTCCACTTTTTATCAGTGGAGACCCTAAAGCCTGAGAAGGTTAAATGGTGGGCCTTAGCAGGTCCAGCCTAACTTTAATTAGCACCAAGACTTGGGATCGTGGGTGCAGAGTGTGGTACTGTCATGCCATACCAGGTTTCTGTTCACCACTGCATATGAATCTGTGCTCACGTTTTAAGCAGAGCAGCACTGGCAGGTGGTGTGGTGGCTAAAGTGCTGACTCCCACATGACCAATTGTGGTTCAAGTCCCAGACCAGTGGCTTGCTTTCTCACTTTTCCTCTCTGTCTCTCTCTGGTCAATTAAAAATAATAATACTAAGCAGAGCAGCTCATTGAGTCCCAAGTGCTGGTGTAACTACCATCATTTGTCCCTGCCCAGAGTTCTTATTCTCCATGCTAGTTTGAACAAGGGATGTTGCCCCCTCCCTTTTTGTTTTTAAAAAAAAGAATTATTTAATTTATTTATTCATTCATTTTAATTTGACAGAGACACACACACACACACACACACACAGAGAGAGAGAGAGAGAGAGAGAGAGAGAAAGCAAATTGCTAGGTCCAGGACTTGAACTATGGTTAGCCATGTGAGAGTGTCCAGCGCCTTAACCACCATGGGACCTGCTGGTCCCCACATCCTTCCTTTTTTTCTTTGTGCTTTGAATGTTATTGATCTAGGTTCTGTGCTAGAGATTTAGCAGTTAAAAAACCAGCAATCTGGGGCCAGCAGGTTTCATGGTGGTTGGGACACTGGACTCCCACATAGCTGACCATGGTTTGAGACCTGGCAGTTTGCTTTCTCAGTTTGCCTCTCTCTCTTTCTCTGTCTCTCTTTGTCCAATTAAAATAATGATGATTACAGTGAATAAAAATTTCAAAAATATTAAAATATTAAACAATTCTTTAAAAAACAAAAACAAAACCTCAGCAATCTGGGGCTAGCAGGTGGTGTGGTGGTTAAGGTGCTAGGCTCCTACACGGCTGACTGTGATTCGAGTCCTGGACCCATTGGCTTGAAATCCATGCTGGGCACGTGTGTGTGTGTGTGTGTGTGTGTGTGTATGCCCAAAATCCCAGGCAGAGAAAGGAGGAGAAGGGATTGTAGCATGGCTATCCCCCTCCGGGGAGTCAGTTTCTCAGTCCCCTACAAACCCGAAACAGCTGTTTCTAGAGTTGTTATTGTAGGGGAGCTGGGAAACTGACTGCTCACTACTCCTCTCATCCATTCCAGAGCCCGAGGATCTATTGATGAACAAGGTGTTCTCTGATCTGCTCTCTCTCACTGCTTCTCTCTGTTGAGCATACATGCCCTATGGCCAAAACCTTAAATAAACACTGAACCAACCAACCAAACCAACCAGTAATAGTTCCTATATGTGTACAACTTACAATCTTGCTTTTTTTTTTTTTAGACATTTGTTTTATTGCCAAAGGATGTGTGTACTCCCCAGAGAGAGAGAGAGAGAGAGAGAGAGACTTCCCCCACCCCCGTGGGATAGTCACACCGCAATCTTTTTCTCTCTGTTTTTTTTTCTCTCCATTTTTTTTTCTTTTTTTGGAGAGGTTTTTGCTATAGGGCGCGTGCGCTCGCCAGAAAGACAGAGAGACACAGAGAGACAGAAAGCAAGAAACCACTCCCCAGGGGGGATGGCCATGCCGCAATCCTTCTTCTTCATTCTCCTCTTGAGATCTTGGGCATGCACACACAAGTGCCCGGCGTGAGTTTAAGTCGCCGGGTCCGGGACTTGAACCACAGTCGACTACATGGGAGTCCAGCGACATAGCCATTATGCTAACTGCTGGTTCCTCCTCTCCATTTTTTAATCTTGTCAGGACTTGGGTCACACACCACATGTACCCAGCATGTTTTTTCAAGCTGCGAGGGCTGGAATTCGAACCAGTAGTTGGCTATTGGGATCCAGCTCTCTTTGCTTAATGACTGTATTACAGAGAGGAGCCAAACCTCGACCCCCCCCCTTTTTTCCAGCCTCTTATTCCATCCAGGCTCACACAGAACCTTTATGTTAGATCAGCTTGGACTCATTCACTTTGTCATTGCATTCTCACGCACTCTCTTTATATATACACACCCACAATTATTTTTTTCTGACTATTTGAGAATAAGTTGCATGCCTCATGGCCCTTTGTCCCTAAGTACCTCAGTTCACATTTCCTGAAATAGAAATCTCCCCTTATATATTCAGGATATAGTAATCAACTCGAGCACATCTAACATCAGCAGGGACCTTTCATTAATATATTTTTTAAAAAGTCCTTTAATTTAGAAAGTTTCTGGTTTTTAATTGGTCTCTTTTGATAACCAGTAGACATGTACAGCACTTGAACTGCCTTTGATTTGATTTGATTTTGCGTTTCCTGAGTTTCTATAGAATAAAAGTAAAAAGTATGGAGCAAATATTAAGGCCTCATACAGCTTTCAGGGTCGTTCGGGTTAGAGCCGGCTTCACATGTGTGGGACCTGCACGGTTGGCTGGGGCCTCCAGCTCCGGGGTGTCCTTGGGTGTCACATTGCCCCTTCTTACTCCATGCCCCTTAACTCTTCCCCTGCTATGTTTAATGATTTCTGATTTAGAACCGACCTGCCTTTTTCTCTGTCTCCTAAGGAACTCGTCCTTCTCTTGGTACCACAAGTCCTCACTCATCCTAAATCCCTGGGCTAAAGCATTAGCTAGAAGGCCATTTAAGAGACTTTCATTAAGTTGATAATTGCTGTCTCAAGGGAACTGCCCATTGGTAGCTTCCATCTTAATCTTTTCCCTAGAGAAGAAGCTACCTGTCTTCATTCCCTCATTTACCCTCATTGAATATCACAATGCCAGCAACTGGGTTTCGTAGTCCCAGCTTTTCAAGTCCCTCGGTAGTCCTTTTGTATCTAGGACCTGCTGTGTGCCTGATGTTCTGCAGGAAATTAGAGAACTAGGTGCAGTCAGTGTCCCTGTGTTGGAATGGGTCTTCCTACTCTCAGTCCTCCATGTGCTCACCACTCTGCTCATCCATTCCAGAGCCTGGGGCTCTATTGATAAACAAGGTGTTCACTGATCTGCTCTCAAGGAGCTTATATTATGGTCCTTGTTACTCTGTCCCACTACCCGTTAGGATGTCTCACAGGCAGAAGAGGAATGAACAGATCAGGACTGTTGTTGGGGGAAAATAGCATAAGGAGAAAGGCTAAAGAAGGGGAGCTATTTGACTTGGAGAAGTCACTGCAGAAAGCACTAATACTTGTAAAACTGCGCTGGTGAAGTTGTGGAGGACAGCCCTTTTCTCTTCCACCAAGTGACAAAGGCATTGACTTTTCACTTCCGTGATGTAACTCAGGTCAGGAGTTTAGACTGTTGTGAGAGCGCTGGGAGCTGAGACTTCCTGGAAATCATTACCATGGGAGCCGGTACAGTCTCCTTCCTTGGTTTCCTTCTAGAAAGAGGGGTGATGTCTCTCTGCCTAGGTCGTTCAAGACATCCTTCCCCTGACGGTCCTGTTTTGTTATTAGAATGTCCTTCCCAGACGTTAGAGACTCAGATCTGCAGAGGTGCCAGCTCCCTTCCTGTTTTCCTTCAGAGGTTCAAGGCAGGCCAGCTCCCTTGGAGACCTGTTTCCTGCTCTCAGAAGAGTCTCTGGTCTGCTTGTGGAAGCAAACAGCACTGAACTTTGCTGGGCTTGGGGTGACCTCCCTGCATTGAAGGAACCGGGGAGTTTGGCCCTTCCTTAGCCAGGCCTTGGCTTTGACTGGCCTGGAGGGACTTTCAAGACACGTGGCTACTGTCTCTTTGGCCTGAGCTTTTGTGGACATTGCCTTGTATTCATGCTGTCTAAGTTGCTCTTAATTCTTTTGAGCTTTGTTAAGGGAAAAGAGATTATTTAATACTCTAAAACCTTTCCCCTTCCTTCCTCCTAACCCATCTTTTTTTAAAAAGAATTATTTATTTATTTAACTTTAGTTATTTATTATTATTATTATTTTTAGAAAATTTGCTTAGGGCAGATGCACTCACGAGAAAGAGAGAGAGAGAGAGAGAGAGAGAGCAAGTCACCATGTCAGGGACTTGAACCATGGTCAGTAATGAGGGAGTCCAATGCTTTAACCACCACACCACTTGCTGGCCCCACCCACCCCATATTTATGTGGTTATGTGTGTATTTTTCATGTATATGTAATATTCCAGGGTTTAATATTATAAGATAAGGGAGTTTGCATTAGGATGACTGTGTGTGCCTCCTATCCAAAGGCATGTATTGTCATCTCTTTTGGACTGGCTGTAAGCTAAGCTATGCCTCGGCAGAAAATATCATTTACCGTTTATTAGGCCCAGAGATGTTAGATTAAGGCATGATAAAATGTGTTGTGTTAAGACATCAGATATGTGCAAGCATGGTTATTACACAAGCAAGCCCTTCTTCAGCTGGAGTGCTGGAGAGGACCAGCACTTAGAGTCTACTCCAGATCTTACGTTCCAGTCCGGCCCCTCCTCCCCTGGGAGGCTTCGCTGTTCAGGGGGGAGTGCACCCTGAGTGCTGTGGGGGAGTGCGAATATGGGACTACTTATGTTTTGAGAATTTAATTAAAGCTTCATCCCTCAGGGTAGATATTTGTTTTAATATATGTCACTGTCAACAACCATTAGAGAGTCCCTTGTGCCTACCCATCTCTGCTTAATTCGCCTCTGTTAGTGTTATAATTAACACTGATCAGAACTGATGGTAGATATTGGAATAGCTGATGCTGATGTACAGTCTGGGTATCTTTATATCTGGATATGAGTTCGCAAAGCCCAAATGTCAATCGCGTTTTCGCATTTCCTGAGTTTCTACCAAAGGCAGTTCAAGTGCTTTATGTGTTCACTGGCTACAAGTTCTTGGGTTTCTCAGGGAATCTTTGAGTAAGATCTTGCCTGTAAGGTCTTGGTTGTTTTTCCGGATTGCTCAAGCTGAAATCAAGCACTGAATCTATCAAGGATTTTATTTTGAATTATATTGACATTTTCATCAAACTGACAGTGATGTGCCTGTAAATTTTATACTAACCCATAAAATTTAAAGTGACATGATCAATAAACAGTCAAGTCTTTCAAAAAAAAAAGAAACAAAAAACAAACAGATTTTTATTTTAAAGCCCAAAGTGTTGAAGGGCAGATCAATAAATCATCAAGGAGGCATCATTTGAAAGAGGCACTCAGACTAGAGTGGCTCATCTCTGTCTTGCAGAATTTATCAAAATTAAATGTGGGTTACACTTTGTTTGGGAATTCAGATGCTCTGAAATGTGTAGCCATTACTAACCATGGATGCATATCAGAGTTTTAATAGAGAGGAAGTCCAAACTAGTTTATTTGACAAGCGTGTGCGATCTATAGGACATGCACGTTCTGTATCATTAGAATATGTAGTTGCAGGGCTGGTTGGTGGCGTGGTGGTTAAGGTGTTGGACTCCCACATGTCCGGCCATGGTTTGAGTCCTGGAACTTGGTGGCTTGCTTTCTCACTTTCCCTCTCTGTCTGTCTCTGGTCAAATTAAAATAAATAAATAAATAAATACATGAAATAAGCCGTTCTTAAAAAAACATAATATGTAGTTACATCTCTGTAGTGAGGAATAAACAGCCATGGCAGGCCTGCTCTCGAATAAGACCCTCATCTCAGTCATCCTTAGCATTTATTGAGCAGGCGTTGGATAGAAACCTACACTCTGACAGGTCTTCATCTGTTCTTGGCTACAATTTTTGTAGGTTTGCAGTGTGAGCATGTGGTTGTCCTCTCTTGTCCTGTTGTGGAACAATTTATTCTTGCTGGCAGTATGTGAAGCATGTTTGCATAGTTTGGGGAAGGAGCACTGTGTTTGGATTTGAAAGCTCAGTTTCAGGTAATTTCTTCCCACTTCTAGTTTCTGATCTTAGGCCAGTCATAGAGAGTTGGTGACGCTCAGCTTCCTCATCTGTGAAACCAGATTGGCAATAGCATCTTGCTGCCTCATGTATTTATTATCGGGTTCATTTGAGGTACATGATCCTCAAAGGACTTTAGAACAGAGTAGCGTATAAAACACCACATGGGCATGACAAGCTTATAGTGATTACCGCTACTGAGCAGTTAGGGACATTCTGTGCAGTTTTGTTGGTGGAGTACTTTAACTTTTTCTTTGAATATGAACTCAAATAGCATTCCATTTCATTCCTTGGGGTTCAATGGAAAAGTTCTAGCAACTTTCTGGGATGATCCTGGCAGGGGTTGTTTGAACTCAAGGTTTTCTGAGTTTCATGTAATACTGATTTTTTTAAATGTATTGGTGATGAATAGACCATAGGCATATCCTGTGTTGGTCTAGTTTGAATTGATGATAGATGATCACTGTGGTCTTTCATCCACTGACACTCCTTCAGTTAGCTCCTCTCCCCCCATTTCCCCAAAAGGGGAGTTTTATTGATTCCTTTTTTCCCTCACAAAAAGACCAACTGTAATCAAACAAGGCAAACATTCACCTCAAGATTTTATTATTTTCATAATAAAAGGTGATGTGTAGACCTGGATCACTTGAACCTTTATTTTCTGATCTCCTCCCAGTTCAAAACGCATCTCTTAATAGCGATGTTTGCTTAGATCTGCAGTTGGGCTCAACACATTTGAGCCTCAGCACCATTTTCTTTATACTTTTGGCCTTTTTTTAAAAAAAAAAAATGAGCTCAGTCTGTCCACCATAGCCACTCTGCTTCCCGTCAGATGCTGTTTTCCCTGAGCACAGAGAATCCTTGCCCTTTTTGTACAGTGTCACCTTGTGAGGTTGGTGCTTGGCACACTTCTTATGAAAGTCTGGCAAGTTTTAGGGATGTCTACCATGTTTGCTGACATGCTCTCTGCACACAGAGAGAGGCCAGCCTCGAAGTGGAAGTATATGTAGCTCCCCCTTTTTATTTTAAAGTTTGCTATAGGGCATGTGCACTCACTGGAGATAGAAAAAAAGAGAGAGAGAGAAAGAGGACTTATCCTCCAGGGGAGATAGCCACATCACAATCCCTTCTCCTCTATCCTCCTCTTGGGATTTGGGCACATGTGTACGCACATGCCTTGCCCTGTGTGAATTTCAGACCTTGTTCGAGACTTAAACTGTGTAGTCAGCCATGCGAGATCCAGCTGCCTCAATCTCCATGCCATCTGTTGGCCCACTACTTCCTTCCATACTTTCTTCTTCTTCCCCTTCCTCTTCCTCTTCCTCTTCCTCCTCCTCCGCCTGTTCCTTCTTCTCCTTTTTTTCCTTCCTTCCTTCCTTCCTTCCTTCCTTCCTTCCCTTCCTTCTTTCTTTTCTTTCCTTTCCTTTCCTTTCCTTTCCTTTCCTTTCCTTTCCTTTCCTTTCCTTTCCTTTCCTTTCCTTTCCTTTCCTTTCCTTTCCTTTCCTTTCCTTTCCTTTCCTTTCCTTTCCTTTCCTTTCCTTTCCTTTCCTTTCCTTTCCTTTCCTTTCCTTTCCTTTCCTTTCCTTTCCTTTCCTTTCCTTTCCTTTCCTTTCCTTTCCTTTCCTTTCCTTTCCTTTCCTTTCCTTTCCTTTCCTTTCCTTTCCTTTCCTTTCCTTTCCTTTCCTTTCCTTTCCTTTCCTTTCCTTTCCTTTCCTTTCCTTTCCTTTCCTTTCCTTTCCTTTCCTTTCCTTTCCTTTCCTTTCCTTTCCTTTCCTTTCCTTTCCTTTCCTTTCCTTTCCTTTCCTTTCCTTTCCTTTCCTTTCCTTTCCTTTCCTTTCCTTTCCTTCTTTCTTTCTTTCTTTCTTTCTTTCTTTCTTTCTTTCTTTCTTTCTTTCTTTCTTTCTTTCTTTCTTTCTTTCTTTCTTTCTTTCTTTCTTTCTTTCTTTCTT
>NW_006159754.1:6301719-6312647 GCF_000334495.1 Tupaia belangeri chinensis | reverse complement strand
TTTCTTTCTTTCTTTCTTTCTTTCTTTCTTTCTTTCTTTCTTTCTTTCTTTCTCTCTGTGATTTACACAGGCCAAGTAAGCCCCCGAATGGCATAGAACTTTGAAGAAGTATTAGTACCCAGGGTCCTGAGAATGAGCTGAAGTAGCTGGGGCTAACCAGGGAACACAGAACAATGCCTCAGTGGTAGGTACACTCCATTTTATGGAAGAAAATGTGTTGCTCATTTTGAGAACATCTCCCTTGAGCATCTACTTGGGAGTTCCTGCAACCAGCTGTTTGGGTTTGTGTGTATGTAGGAGGATTCTTGTTGAGGTTTCATGTGTTCGTGGAGCTACACTGAAGATTCTATACATGATTTACATTGAAGATTTTCTGTTTCCTTTATTGTTGAATACATAGCTAAATTTCCTAAAAGAAATTGAGCTCTAGTATTCTGTTCCATGAGACTTTCAGATGGAACAAAGAGATTGAAGGATGTAAGTGGAATGTTCCAGATCAACATACTACTTAATCTGGTGAAGATCACTGACTCTAGGGTTAGACTTGGGGTGTCAAAGCCCAGATCTTTCATTTAGTTGCTGTTATCTTAGGAAAGTTACTTACCTTCTCTCTGCCTCATTTTCCATATCTGAAACTAGAGAAAAAATTGAACTTAATTCACTCATAGGGGCATTTAAACATTAAATAAGGCAAATATGATGCTAGGAACATTGTCTGGAACATATATTAGCACTTTATAATTGTAAGTGATCTTCAAAGAAAGTTCTCCATAATCACAACACAGATGGGAAAGATCTTCTCTTTCCTACTTAAGTATTACTACACTGGTTATACTTTTAAAAAAATAATTTTTTTATTTCTTATGCATATAAGAGAAATAAGTACTCATTCTAGAAAATTAAAATATGATAAAATATAAAGAAGATAAAACCATTGATAACTTTTTCATGCTTTTTTTTTCTAGGACTTATTCTATATAATTGTACAGATATAGTCTACATTAATTAAAATCTCACTGTGTTAGTTTTTAGTTAATATTCCCCTTTTTTCACTTAGTGTGTAAACATTCTCCATGTAATTGCAATGTCTTATAAACATTGCTAATGGTTAAATAATTTTCCAAACTTTGAATATATATTTTATTTAATCATATCCTTGTTGGTAAACATTTAGATTCATGATTATAATGAATACTAAGGAAACATCCTTATACATAGATTTTTATATTAATAATTTCTTTATATTAGCTTTTTAGCAGTAATGATTATTGCCTAAAATAAGTGTAATCATTTTGGTAAGTGTTGATGTATTTTGCTTTATGAGTTTTTAAATTAAGTCTGTTACAGTTTGTACTCTAAATCTACAATATACCAGTAGTGTATGAAAGTTCCTGTGAAATTTACCCCTTACCAAGGTCCTTGTAAGCAGGACAGGGAGGGGCATACCTGGGTAGGACCCAGGAGTCCTCTCTCTGGTAAAACTGTTGCCCTATACTGGCTTTTGTACCACTTTGCATCTTCTAATGAAAACTGTGAATATGCTTTAAAAATGGAATGGATAAGGTCAGCCAGTGGTGGTTCAGCTGGATTCACATGCGGAAGGCATCTGGGTTCACCTCTCTGGGCACGTCAGGCATGTGTGTGTGTGTGTGCCCGTGATCCAGGCTGGTTGGGCCTGGGGATGGATCAGAGCATGGGAACCCTGAAGGATGCCTGTCTCTCTCTCTCTGTCAGGGAGAAATAAATGAATGAAAATCTTTAAAGAAAAGAAAAAGAATGGGTACTTTGGAATTTATGTCTTTACAGACTATTTTCTCCGTAAAGCATCTCTGTGTTTCTATGCCAGAGACCCTAAGAATTGTAGCACTGTGTGGGGATATTCTCTAGCTGGGAAAACCATGAAGAATTCTGAAGTCATCTGTGAAACCTTGCTCATGATTCCCATGACTGGAAGCATGGAGCAGATGGGGAGGGCCCAGACCTGGAGTTGGCTTGGTTTTGAATTCTCTTTCCATTTCTGTTCTGTGATCTTGGAATCTCGTTTGACTTGAATCTTAGTTTCTTTTCCTTTAAAATATGAATACTAATGTATTCTCTCACAGAATTTTCCTGAAGAGTAGAGAAGATATTGTTTGTGTAACTGTGTTGGTAAGTGGTACCTTTTATAGCAATCATCTCATGATGTGACTTGGCTCCTGTGTTTATGTCAGTAGAATTTCCATTTGGACTTAGGGATCCTAGGGGCTGAGAGCTGCACATTTTCACTCTGAGTTGCTCTCAGTTCAGAGTGACATGACTGGTGAGGTTGGGGTGTGGGCAGAGGGGTAGTGCAGAACCTCTTCAATAGAAAGCTGGATTAGATGAAGTTATAGCAAACCAGTGGTTGGAGTGGTCATTCACTTTCTGTGTTAGCTTCCATTTGTTGGATATTTAATTGCCCTTGGCCTGTACCAGCTTGTTTTACTCTTCAGAAACACCCTATAAGGTGGGTATTGCAATCCTCAGATAAGGATATTTAGGCTTAGAGAGGCCCCCTCACTAGGGTTGTGAGATATAACACATTAAAATACAGGAAATATTGGTGGGACATACTATTTGTTTTTTATCTGAAATTCGAGTTGAACTGGGTGTCCAGTTAAATTTGTTTCATTTGGCAACCTTATCCATACTTTCCCTAGGATCATGCTGTGAGTTAAAGGAAAAGATGGGCAGTTAGGCCTTGCTCCTTCTGGCTTTGAAGGTCATGCTTTTACTTGATGTGGTTTCTTTTTCAAATGAAAGCTAGCACTCAAGTGTGAAAGATGAGAAAAATGCTTTCATATTGTTTAGAGTTCTTCACTTATTTTAAATGTAGAAGCTGAACTTTTCTCTATCTCTCAACTGATTGATGAAGACAACTCTATAGTAGGTTTAATAATTAAAAATGGAGAAAACTGGGGCTGGCAGGTGGTGTTGTGGTTAAGGGGGCTGGATTCCCATGTGGCCAACTGTGGTTCAAGTCCTGGACCTGGTGACTTGCTTTCTCACTTTCTCTCTCTCTCTAGCCCTCTCTGGTCAAATAAAATAAAATAAATAAATAAATAAATAAATAAAGTTAAATAAAATAATTCTTAAAAAATGGAGAAAACTAATGAGGGTATGTAAAGTACTTACTATATGCTATAGGTAAGTACTATGCTAAAACTAATATGGAAAAAGTTCAACCTTTTTTTTTTTTTAAGAATTATTTTATTTAACTTATTTATTTATTTTAATTTGACCAGAGAGGGACAGAGTGAGAGCGAGATGGGAGGGGAGCAAGAAAGCAAGTCACCAGGTTCGGGACTTGAATTACCGTCGGCCACATGGGAGTCCAGTGCCCTTAACTACCACACCACCTGCCAGCCTTGAACCTTTTCACATGAGGGGTCTAGGTAAGCAGTTAGAAGATCTAGGGCTGTGTTGTCCAGGTGACCCGTCAGAAGAAGTGCCACTGCTCCATCGCCTGGTGGTCTAGTATTGACATTGCATGTGACCCTCTATTGGAGAGTTCTGGGGAGTAATTAGGGAGATGAGGGGGACTCATCCAGGGCCTCAGCCAACCTTAGGATAGCTGTTGAAGCTTTATGATTGTTTCAAATGGGTTGCATAGAAGGTTATTTGCCACTGCTGTAGAATGGATGTTTAATAAGGAGGAGATCTTTATGGCACTCGAAAATCCATGAGTGCTTCTTGGCAGTCAAATGAATACTTACAGACCACGCGTGCCTTTGAAGTTTACTCACCTGTCCTGTGGAGGGACAAAGTACTTACCTCAGGTGAGTGACTTGACCCACAAAGGTGCCCCAGAGCCATTCAGGATAAACCTGTCTCGAGCTATGTGTTGGGTTCCTTATTCAGTCCTGTATGCCAGCATTTCTGAGGAGGAATCTGTGAGCTTCGAGGGCAAGAGGTGAGTGGAATAAAGAACCTATTTGGGGAAAATGATTCCCTGTATGTAAAGTAGGCCATAAATAGTTTGTCCCTTTCCCCTTCTTGACTTTTTTTTTTTTTTGCATTGGTGTCACAGATTGGAGTGAAGGGGTCTTTGGAAGGAAGGCTTGAAAAGCCTTCTGCGGGAGTACATTGTTTCTGCCAATTTTCTGGATTGAGTGGGAGAACTGCCTAAAGTTGCATTTATCTTTTCAGTCATCTTTGGTTCTGGGCAGCCAAAAGGACTAGAAATTCACTACTTGATACCCATTTTCTGTTATGGAAACACCATAGTCTTTTTATGTAAATTATTTGGGAGCACTAAACATTTGACTTACTTAACAGGATTGAGTATGTCTGAGAAATCTAGAATTTGAAGGTGCTTCTCTGTTGAAACTAGTGGTTAGTTCGGATTAAACAAGAAAGTCCTCTGCCTTTATGGGTAAACAATTTCAAGACTAAAAATAACAGTAATAATAATGATAATACATCATGTAATTCTAAGCACTTTATGTGATCAGATTAATCCTTGCAATAATGTTTTGAAGTAGGACTTATTTTTATGCCCATCAAGCAAATAAGAAAACCAGGAGCAGAAAATTTAAGTAATTTGTCCGAAGTCACAGCTAGTGGGTGACAGGCTTTCCATCCAGGCAGATGGGCTCCTAAATTCTTAACTGCTATTCTGTAGAACTGCGTATGTGTGTATGTCAGATTCAATCTTGCAAGAAGGATATTCCAATTATGTGTCTAATTAGATGCACCCAAACACAACTTTGAAATTTCAGATATCTCAGTGCTTTAGAGTAAATAGCGAGGTTTGTGAATTGGAGGAAAGGGCATGTGAGTTGGGAATAGGTGAATGGAATCGGGGTAGAGCAGGGCACATCAGTGGAGGGCTGGGTCGGCAATCTGATGGGGATGGGGTCATGGGACCGACGCTGGCATGTGCAGATCGGAGTTACAGGGAGGCCAGGGGCTACAGGTGGATGGGGATCAGCTTGGGAGAAGGAAACAGCAGTAAGATTCAATAATAGAAAGAGAATTCTTGGAGTTAATGCCTGAGATGGAGAGACCTATAATAGTTACAAACCTTAAATGCAAGACTACAGTATATTGTTTGTGAAATACTTTGCTGCATGTGTCTGTCTACCTATCTCTTCGAAGAAGTTGGCTAAACTTACTAATAATGGTTGTATAATATAATAATATAGACTTTAGGGAAATTGTACTATCATAATGTGCTGGTGTATTCACTAAAAATGGCCTTTTTCAGACCCATTCATGCTATTTCCCTTGCCCACAGCGATGTGATTTGATTTTTTTATTTTTTATTTTTTTTGGTCTGGGAAGTAGCCTTGCTTGCATAAGTATTTTAAAACTGTAACCTCATTTCTTCTAAGTTGGAAATATGCCAGTCTTCTCTGTGATCAGTGCTGTTTGTGCACTGAGTAAGAACAAAAAAGCAAGGTAAAGCTTCAACACTGAATAAATATGTGCCCAACCTGCTTTGCACCAAAGTAGCCTACAGTGCCGAGGACCGCACACAGCTCACTCCTTAATGGACTGTGTTTGCTTCTGATGGACTAGTGTTTGCTTCTGAGAGAGAGCCTGTGTGTGTCTGTGTGTGGTGCTTCTGTGCGTCTGTGTGTGTGCATGTTCGTTTTCTGCATTCAGCCTGCGTCACTTCCATGGTAATCATTGTTTCTCAATGACCTCCGTAGGTGAGGAGGGTTTCTTTGATGGTTAAAGACCTACACTTCCCAGGCATTAAATGTGCATAATGCCTTGAGGGCTTTAAGCTGCTCTAAGCGCGCACACGTCTCACACCCCGTGTAGCCACAGCGCCTGCATTCCCACAATAGCGGCAGCTCTGAGCAGATGCCTCCAGTGTGCTTATCTGGCTGTGCTTTTCACTTTGGGACAAAGTTCTAGAATCATATCTCATGGATTTATTTTCTCCATTCTGTAAAGCCTGAATTGTGAAGATCTCATCATGCCATAAAGGGCAGCGTGAGCCAAGTTCTTGGGGCTGCTAAGGATTTCTTTGCCTTTTTCCCCCTTGTTGGAGATGTGTATCAGGAAAAGGCTTTGCCTTTAGAGGGGAATTTTACTGCTCTTGCCAATAATGTGTAATAACATTACATTTCATGGCAGACCTTGAAGTGTATAAAAACTTAAGTCCAGAAAAAGGTAAGATTGATACTACTAATTTTAAGGTAAGTGTAATAATAGCCCTAATAAAAGAGGGTACACATTTTAAATTTTATTTTATGTTTGAAGATTTATTTGAATTCTTGACAACATCTTTGAGATGTTCTATTGTAACAGTAGATGAAAAGGTAAAAGTATATTTTATTAGACAAAAGTGGTTTTTTTCTTGCAAATATGTACTTTGTAATAGAATTTGCCTGTGGGCAAATTGAAAGTTCAACATTATAATAGTCAGTGAGAAAAGCATTCCTATGTTTAAGTTCTAAGTCCAGGGTACAGGTATGCTTGGAAATTTTATTTGTGACACTCACAAACAGTGGGTTGTAACTAAAACATTGTTAAATCTTACTTGGGTTGAATAATGATGGATAAATCTATATTTTAACTTTCTGGAAGAATCTGGAGAAAATGATTCACAATGTGTTATCAACTAAAGATAGTCATGAATAGTGAAAATAATTAGCTTTATAAAATGAAGTGGCATAAGTATTCAGCACAGAGAAAATGGAGGCAGAATGCATGTATCATGTTCTCAGAGCCTATCTGCCAGTTCCAGTAGCAGGAGAGAAACATTTCCAAGTATGAGTTAGGAGATCAGAAATTTAAAATACGTGGAGATTGTTCTTGAATTATAAGAAATGTTTCTGCCTTGTCAGACAGAATAAATGACACGTCAAGAAATGTCTTCTGAACTTGCCTTCAAATTGAAATTTGTCTGTCATTTCAGACTATTTACGTGCCTCTACTCAAATGTAACTTTATCACGTCGGTGCTTGTTTGGAGAGCCTGTCTGGAGATTGTTGCTGGTTTATGGCATCAACGTGAAGGTTTAGTGTTCACAGAACTAGCAGTGAAGTGCTTGCCTTTTATTCAAAATAGAAATTGTACCATGGTTGAGATTTTCTGAGTCTACCTGAGTTTTTCTAATGCTGGGTAGGAGCTTTTAACAGGAATAGGGTAGGACTTGGTTTACTCAAAATACGATTTGTCTGAAGGATTTCTATTTAGAGTTTTGTCTTTTAATATGTTTGGAAACTCTTTTGTATGCAGAATGTAAGAGTAAATTAAATTGACTAGAATATTACTAAGATTGTGTTGCCTCACACATCGTGAAAGTAACGACTGAAGTAGCTTCTATTACTTTTACCACATGCAGTTTTTAACATGAAATTAAAATGAAAATAAAGCTCTTAATTCTTAACCATTATAGAAATTCAAATGAGCTTTTCTAGTCTTATGTGCTTTTGAAGTTGTTCAGTGTAAGGTGTCTTATTTCAAATTAGATGTTTTCACACACAGTCTAGAAATTTAAAAAATTGAACATATAGTTTAAATTTTTCTTAATGATGTTATGTTGTTTAGTGATTTAGTTTGCTGAGGGCGAAGTTTCCTTTATGGATTATTTATCTTGCTATTAAAATGGTGTCAATTGTTAGCCAAACTATTTTTCAAGAAGTCTTGTGAATTTTGCATCAGTTTTTAGAGGAACATTTTAAATGATAGAGATCAGGTCTATTTCAGAGTGTGCAAAATTAATAGGTTCTAGTTTCTCATGAAATCTGAGTTGCATTATTAAACAGTAATGTTAGTGGAAGTGGCCTCAATTGACTGGAATATAAAGTTGAGTAATGTTCATTCATAGGTAGGAAGCCCAAAGAGAAGAAACTTGAGTTTTGTTAGTATCTCCTGAGTCTTAAAACTGTATATTAAGTATAAACACATGTTTGTTCTTGCCTTTTATATTCATATATATATTTAGGAAATGATTATTATTGTTATTTGCCTTGGAATTTAGTGTAACATACTAGACCTCTGAGGCAGAATCAGCATCATCTCAATGAAGCTTAAGGCAACACCAAGAGGAGGCAGGGGCTTGAGTTGCAACATGTAAACAGAAGTCAGAGCAAGCCTGAGGCATGTGAGGTCATGATTTTACAACCTCGTATGTCTGTGAACCCCATCTTCCTGTTTGGTAACAGGAGGTAATACTACTACCTTGCTTATTTCACAAAGTTTTTTTTTGTTTGTTTTAAGAATTACTGGTATAAATGTCTCTGAAAGCATTTGTAAGATGGAAAAAGACTACAGAAATGTAAGATTGTATAGTTTTAGAGATAAGGATAATGCACACTTATCTACCTTGAGAAGAATTGTACTTTTGGGGGTGCCAATAGAAAGTACATTGACCTAGAGCTTTGGTACCATCTGCTACTAATTTTCCCAATGGTTTATATAGCTTGCATGCCAGCAGTGTACCTGCTGTGTATGAATGCCTTACTGAAGGGCAGGTGTCACTGTAGGAATTAGTCCTAGATTTCTAGAACAGGAAGAAACCATAGCAATCTTATTCTTTTGTATGGAGAAAAAATAGGCATGGAGAGGCTGTAAAATTTTCTTAAAGACATGAAGCAAATCTGTGGCTGGAACAGAGCCCTCTACATCCCAGATCCTGATGGTTTGAGCTGCCATTTTCATTTGTACCAATATGAGCTTTTAGGAGGTGCTAAACATGTAGATACTTATGATTTCACTGATGATAGGTCATTTGAATTTTTTTGTACAAGGCTGAGAACTCATGGAATTCATAATTGCTAATATGCTTTTTTGATGGAGGTAGAAGAAAACTAGTTAGGCCTGGATTCTTTTTTTTTTTTTTTTTTTTGAGAGGTTTTTGCTATAGGGCGCATGTGCTCGCCAGACAGACAGAGAGAGACAGAGAGACAGAAAGCGAGAAATCACCCCCCGGGGGGATGGCCATGCCACAATCCCTTCTCCTCCATTCTCCTCTCGGGATCTTAGGCACACACGCACACGTGCCCGTTGTGAGTTTTAAGCCACCGGGTCTGGGACACGAACCGCGGTCGACTATGTGGGAGTCCAGCGACATAGCCATTACTCTAACTGCTGGTTCCCAAGGCCTGGATTCTTATTCTTTTTTTAATTTACGTATTTATTTCTTCCGAGAGAGAGAGAGAAAGAGAGAGAGGCACCTCCCAATGGGGCCTTTATATGACAGTCTGTCCTCAGGCACTGTCAGCCTGGATCATGGACATGCGTGCATCGAGTGTGCACATGGAGACCCCAAGACATGAAACTGGGACCCTCCATTTGGATCCAGCATTACAGAGTATTTTGTTACTGCTGGGTCAGCTTCTAATAATTCATTGGTAATATCAATAGAGATATTGACTGCTTTATTTACCAGGTGCTGGTTGGAGATATGATTACGAACAAAAGTATGACTTCTCTTCTTGTTTTCATGAACAAGCATGCTTATATTGCTGTAAACATAGGGTTACTATAATGGAGGAACATTCTGGTGGTCCTTGGAGTGTGAAGTTGGCAAAGGATTTCTAGACATGACATTTGAACTGACCCTTGAAGGATAAGAATTGTATAGGTAGATAAGCAAGGATTGAAGTTGAAGAAGTATGGCAAGGGGCAGGTATTATAATAAAGACCTGGTAATCCAGCTTAAGGAATTTGAACATTATTGAGAAAATATAAAAGGAGTCCGGGAACATAAGAGTTTAAGCTGGGGGAGAGCTTAATCAGCTCTGACAACAGTTTAGAGACTGACAGTGGGAGGGGTGAGGTTGGAGCAATGAGCCCAGAAGGCTGTTGGATTAAATAGGTAAGGAAACAGTGGTCCCTACTTGATTTTCTTAAGGCTGCACCTTTTGTGAGAAAACACTGGGCGGGCAAGCCTTCATTGGTGCTTAGTCTCTGATCCAAGCTGCCTTAGAATTCACTCTGCTTCTTGCTCTATATACACCTGTTATCCAGCGATTTCCTTGTGTTTAGGACAAATTAGCGATAAGAAAGTCATTGCCTGATAAGAAACTTAATATTTCTACTCTCACTAAGTTTATGACCTCTTGTCCACTAGATAGAATAGTGGCTAGTTATGAATATCACTAATCTTTTTCAGGGGTCAAAAGAATCATTTTTCATAAAGCTCAGAGAATTCCCCCCATTACCTTATAGAGAGTACAGGGATTTGGTTTGAATGTAGTATTGCTTGTGTAATCAGCTCAAGTAAAACAGTAGGGTAGGGAGATCAGTGAGTTTCTTGGTGTTCGACTTTGTTGAAGATGGCTGTTTCCTTATTTAATGAAGGATATGATGCCCATCATTCTCTGTGACTTATTCTGGTGCGTAGATCCATTTGTCTCATTCTGAACTAGTTGCTAGGCATGTTTTCTCTCATTGTCCCTATCCAAAATGTTTTGACTCTTTTTATGTATTTTATATTTCAGATGAATTTTAGAACTGCCTGTCTAGCTCTGAAAGTAACTCAGTTGGGATTTTTTTTTTAATTGGAATTGTATGATATTAATAGGTTAACTGAAAAGAACTGCCAGTTTTAAGACGTTGGGTCCTCCCTTTCAGGAAGACAGTACGATTTTTCATATTTTAGGTTTTCCTTTATGTCCTTTTCTTGTCAATAAAGATTTAGAGTTTTCTCTAAGTAGATTGTCCACATTCCTGTTACATTTATTTTTATGGTTTCAGTTGGTATTGTGAATAGATTTTTTTTTCAATTATGTTGTCTTAATTTTTAAAAAGTAGAAAATTCAAACAGTAATACAGAAGAATTAGTAAAAAAAAAACCCCAAAAACAAAAAACTATGGTTCTCTCTCAGTCCTCTTCTTTTCTAAATGCAATGCATTTAACTCCTTTACTCTCCTTTTTGTAGATTTTTTTTTTTTTTTTTTTTTTTTTTGGGGTTTTTGCAAATGTGTTCACTGGGGATAAAAAG
>NW_006159754.1:6291576-6301485 GCF_000334495.1 Tupaia belangeri chinensis | reverse complement strand
GTTTTTGCACATGTGCTCACTGGAGATACAGAGAGACAGAAAGCAAGAACTCACCCCCCCAGGGCGGATGATCATGTTGTAATCTCTTCTCCTCCATTCTCCTCTTGAGATCTTGGGAACACATGCACACACGCCTTACGTGAATTTAAGCCTTCTGGTCTGAGACTCAAACTACATGGGAGTCCAGCAACATAACCATTATGACATCTCCTTTTCATAGGGTTTTAGAGTTACTGTCATCTCTAAGTGTTGTACTTAGACTGCTACTTATTGATCTCAATTTATGATCTTACCCATTGATTTTCCTCTATGGTAGATGAAGCATTAGCTTACTTACATCACTTCCACAGCCCTTAAATGAGCCTATTCATTACCTTTGTGCCTTTAACAATTCACTTAAACATTTGTTTCTTGCTCTGCCACCTAGAAATACTGCACCTAAGAACTGTAGCGTTCCCTTTCTAATCCTTTTTCTCTTATTCTTCCTAACTTCTCTGACTATAATAATTTTCTAGCACAGCCTAGAGTGGTGGCATAGTCATTAGAAAACTAAACTGCAGTGCTGGAAGCCACGCGGCCAGCCACGGGCTCAGATCCCTGGTTTGGCCTTTAAACTTGCCAGGCGGGTGTGTGTGCATCCAGGGTCCCGATGGCTGGAAGGCTGGGAAAGGAAATCATGGGGTGATGAGATCCCGCCAAGGGTGCTGTTGTCTCTCTCTTGCACGTGCACTTGTGCTCTCTATCTTTTATTTTTAATTTTTGTAATTTGCCAGAGGGCGTGTGTGCTCACTGGAGAAATTGGAGAGAGGAAATGAGAAAAACTGAGAAAGCAATCTCCCATAGGAGATGGTCACGCTGCAATCACTTCTCTATCTGTCCCTCCTTTGGGGATTTTGGCCATGCACACACATGCGCCTGGTGTGTTTTCCAAGCCACTGAGACTGGGACTCGAACCATATAGTCAGCCAAGTGGGGTCTAACACCTTAACCACTATGCTGTTGATTGAACCACTCATTCACTATAAAATAAAACTTAAAAAAATGTTTTCCACTCCTTTTCTGTACATATAATCACTCCTCTTATGTTTTACTTTTAATTTTTATTCATTTTTAGAGATTTTTGCCTGCCTTACAGAGTGTGTACTCACTGGATTGAGAGAGAGAGAGAGAGACAGAGAGAATGAGTGGGAGAAAAGTGAGAAATCACCCCCTAAGGGGCATGGCCATGCCACGATCTTTTCCTCTCTATTCTCCCCCTGGTGTCTTGGGCACACACACACATAACAGTGTGAGTTTCAAGCCACGAGGTCTGGGACTCAAACCACAGTTGACCAGGTGGGAGTCCAGTGATGTAACCACTTCTGTCATCTGCTGGCCCCATAGATTTATTTTACAAGTTTACTATCAACAGACAAAAGTTTGCATTACGATGACTACATAAATTTACATTACTGTTACTGTATATATGCTCACAGGAGCAAAATATAACCACCTAAATTATTAATTAAAAAAATTTCATTTATTTAGGATCAGCAGATGGTGTAAGTTATTACATCACAGGACTCCCACATGGCCAACTACAGTTCAAGTCCTGAACCCAGCGGCTTGACTGTCACGCCGTGTGCATGTGTGTGTGTGCCCAAGATCTCAGGAGGAGTATGGAGGAGAAGGGATTTCTTCATGGCCATCCCTCCTGGGGAGTGGTTTCTCACTTTCCCTCTCACTGTCTCCGTCTCTCTCTCTCTTTCCTCCTGGTGAGCACACAAACCTCTTTAAGAAAACACTATATATTTATTATTAGTATTTTTTTATTTATTTTTTTAAAATTTTATTTATTTATTTTTTTGGAGAGGTTTTTCACTATAGGGCACGTGCGCTCGCCAGACAGACAGAGACATAGAGACAGAAAGCGAGAAATCACCTCCCAGGGGGGATGGTCACGTCGCAATCCCTTCTCCATTCTCCTCTCGTGATCTTGGGCATGCACGCACATGCGCCCGGCGTGAGTTTTAAGCCACCGGGTCTGGGACGTGAACCGCGGTCGACTACATGGGAGTCCAGCAACATAGCCATTACGCTAACTGCTGGTTCCCTATTATTAGTATTTTAAAAAATTTTGTGAGAGAGAGAGAGAAAGGGAAAGTGAGAAAGCAAGCTGCCAGGTCTTGGATTTGAACCCTGGTCACCCATGTGGGAGTCCAGTGCCTTAACCACTATGCCACCTCCTGGCCCCCTACCACCTACGTTATTTTAATAAAGGATAGTGCTTTAGAGGATGACATTGAGAAAAAGGACAAATTCTGGAGATTTCTATTACAAATGATGGGAACATGTTTATTAGAAAAACAGTACCTAATATTAATTTTGACAACTAGCACTCTTCGTCATAACTCTATGAAGCGTGTATAGTTGTCATCTCTGTTTTAGCAATGAAGACTCTGAGGTACAGAGAGAGGAACTTGCCTTAGGTCAGATCGTAATTGGTAGAGCTGACATTAGAATCCTGTTGGCTGACATGGGCTTGCAGTCTTGTCTCCTCTCTTAGTACTGTTATTAGTTACCGGGAGTGGTAGGAGACATAGGCAGGAAGCAATATATTGTCTTCTTTTCTAGTTTCTTTATAAAAAACATCTCACAGTAACTTCTCCATGCTACATGTGCCTTTCCTCAGCTGACGGGTTGGCTTGACATGCCCGTGAATAAATGTCTGCAAAGGGACAGAGAGCAGTGTGGGAGATCACACGGGATTCGGTATAGGGAAGCGGTGAGGTGAGGATGATTGGGGTAAGATCAGGTTGTGCAGGGTCTTTGCTGTCTCCCTGAGGAGTTGCACTGGGCCTAAGGAACAAGAGGAGAAATTGGTAAGCTTTGGAGTCTCTGGGGGTTCGAACAATGGTACTTTGGGAAAAAGAGTCCAGAAGCTCTGTGAGATAGATTCGACAGCCAAGGTAAAGTGTCCTGCTACAAGCCACTTGAGGAATTGGTTCAGCAAATCAAGGCCATGAACCTTAGTCATTGAGGTTTTGACAAATGATCTGTTACTGTCTCTAATTACATGTCATCAAAACAGAAGCGACCGTAAGCGAGCTAGAGTTTCTTCAGCTGTCTCTGAAGAAAGGAGAGTGATTGTTTCTATTGATCTGTTTGAAGAATAAGTCACGGTTGTAAATGTGTGTAACCTGAGGTTTTCATCTAATCCAGTGACCTCTTGCTTCTTGCTTTTCTGTAGGATCTTTTAACAGTGTATATGGTCTGTTTTTCAGAGAAGGCGTGCAAAATAAAGTTTAAGAGAATGTAAAAACAGGGCTCTGACGCACGCTCTCTTCCCCTAATGCTTCTAGAAAATCAAGAGAAGAAAATAGAAGGGATGAAATAAAAGGCAGTTCTAAAGGACAATTTTGTTACTCTTTTGTCTTTTCTATTTGCACAGTATTTCCCCCATGTCTAAGTTTAGCCATCATGATTTACCTTTCTTTCTTTCTTTCTTTCTTTCTTTCTTTCTTTCTTTCTTTCTTTCTTTCTTTCTTTCTTTCTTTCTTTTTCTGTCTTCCTTCCTTCCTTCCTTCCTTCCTTCCTTCCTTCCTTCCTCCCTCCCTTCCTTCCTTCTTTCCTCCCTCCCTCCCTCCCTCCCTCCCTTTCCTCTCTCTCTCTCTCTCTCTTTCTCTCTTTCTTAAATTCCCAGGAGCATGTGCACTCATGAGAGAGAGGAGAAAGCACACCCCCACGATACATAGGCAGGAAGCAATAGATGCTCACCAGAACAAAATAACCAGCTAAGCTATTTTAATTAAGGATACCGCTTAAGAAGAGGATATCGAGGAAATCAGATTCTGGAGATTTCTATTACATCGATTGTGGTCTATTCTCCTCCATTTCTCCATCCTATTGGGATTTTGGGCACATGTGAATAAGCACCTAGTGTGTTTCTTAAGTCATCAGGGTTGGGATTTGTACTGTGATTGGCCATGTGGAATCCACCTCCTCTAACCACTTGGCTGACCCTGTTTTTTTTTTTTTTTTTTTTCCTTTTAAGTTTAATTTTATTTTGGAGACAGGATCTCAGTATGTTGCCCATACTGACTGTGTGCCTCCCAAATCTTCCTCCTGAGTAGCCAAGATTATAGGTGTGCACCGTGACACCCAGCTTGCGACTTACTAGTTTCTATTTCACATTTATGCTTTTTTCCAGAAGATGTAGGGAATGAAAAGAAGATATGCACAAGGGGTCAGAAGGAGACTAAAATGAATTAAAAACAAAACTTTTCCGTTCTCATTAGACTTGCGTCTCTTACTTTATTTACTCTCTCTGGACACTCACGCTCTTCTGTTTGCTCTCATTTCTCCTGCATAAAATCTTCCTTTTGTTTTTATTCTTATTTTTTAAAGTTTATTTCTTTCTTTCATGAGAGTGACAGAGAGCAAGAGAATGAGAAAGAGAAAGATAAGCACCCTTCACAGACCTTTGTTTTTTCCCTCCTCCTATAGGGTGCATGTGCTTGCTGGAGAGACAGAGAGTCAGAAAGCAAGAAATCACTCCACTCCTCCAGGGGGAATGGCCACATCACAATCCCTTCTCCTCCATTCTCCTCTTGGGACTTTGGGCAAACTCACATGTACCCGAAGTGAGTCTTAAGTCGCTGGGTCCAGGACTCAAACTGTGGTTGACTACATGGGAGTACAGCGACATAACCATTATGCCATCTGCTGGTCCCCACAGACTCTTACCCTGTGATCCCTTCCCAGCTAGCCAAGATCATGAGCGCACATGCCTGGCATTTATATCTCCACCTGAGATCCGAATCTACTCTCTTCTATATGGATCCAGCATCATTTGAGCAGCACATTAATGCTATGAGTTTTTAGGATTTCTTTCCCCAGTTCTCTCAGCCATGTTATACTTCATGCAAATAAAAGTTAGAGTATATTTGGTTTATAAAACCACATGCAAGTTCATGAAGATGAGAATTGACGGTTGAGGCCAGCTGAGGGGGCACATGATTCTAAGATACTGCATTCTACAGATTGGGACCACATGGGAGGCCTAGGTTCGATTCCTGGTCCACTTGAGAGTCTGGGCTTGGTGGTGCATGCCTATAATCCCAGTTATTTAGGAAGGCCGAGGCAAAGGATTGTGACATGGTGAGATCCTGTCTTAAACAAACAAACAAACAGTCATTTGTCGAATGGTTGGTACTACTCTGGCTCTGACCTGAATAGATGATAAGACCAGTTGTCTAACATTTTTGTTGAACTAGGGAATTTTTCCAAGATGTTTTCAGTAATTTTTCTTGTTCTAAGTTCAGAGAACTATCATAAGGACAAAACAATGCAAAACAAATATTGGTGGGCCCATTGGAAGCCTTAGAGAGCAATAAACTGATGAACGGTCTAAAGTTGTTGAATGTTCAGGCAAACACTCTTAGCAAAATAGAGTTAGTGCTACTATTCTTATTGTATTAGGTCATTGGGAACGTCATGACATATTTTTCTATGCAAAAATGTGTCATGACTTTCCAGACAATGCAATATTTACCGAGGTGGTAAATATTGGTGGTAAATATCTGAAGGGAGGGTTCAGTTCAGTCTGGGATTTTCCCAGTGCTTTGGTATTTAAAGAGTAATGGGAAAATTGGCATGTGATGAAGAATACAGAATAGCAAGAGGGTCTCTTTAGGAGCAGGTCAAGTTAATTTGGAGGTTCATTTCTCTGTTGAACAACCAGTTTTATAATTACGTTGGTTTCTAGCCATTATTTCAAATTAAAAGAAAAGTCTTCCATTGACAACTGTGTTTCTTCATGCTGCTGTTTTATTGTGCTACTTCTTAATCCTGTTATTTATTCTTGACTTTCATGATACTGTTCTATAATTACATTCCCCTTTTCAACTTCATATCTCATTTATCCAATAGATAATCTATTTTCTTGTGCCTTTATTCATGTTAATGAGACCTTCTCCCACTGTCACATGCCACATCGTCTCCTTTTTTATTTTACCTTTTGTTTGTTTATTTTCCAAGTGAGAGAAGAGGAATGGTGGTGGCAGGAAGAGCACCTGCAATTCTAATCTGGGATTTTTCCAGTGCCTTGGTGCAGTGGGGCAAGATTATGGGGTTTGGAATGAAACAATACCAAAAGAGAAAGTTCCGGGTTGGCTCTGTGGCCTGATGGCTAAGGAAGTCAGATTCTACATGACTGAATGCATGGTTTGAGTTCTGGATCCAGCACAGGAAACATGCTGACAATACATGCATGTGTGTCCAAAATCCTGAAACAAATGAGAGTTGGAGGAGAAGAGACTGTGGTGTGACCATGCGTGATAGGGGGTGCTTTCTCTTCTCTCTCTCTCTGTCTTTTTGTAGTGAGTACACACATGCCTTCTAGCACGTCCTACAGAGTCAGGAAGAGGGAAAGTGAGAAGAGGCCCCCAAGGGGGGGCCTCCCATGTGGTCCCAGTCTGTAATTTCTTCTCAATTCTTCTTCTGAGATTTTGGGCATGCATGCACATGCACCTAAAGTGATTTTCAAGTTGCCAGATCTGGGACTCAAACTGTGGAAGGTCATGTGAGAGCCCAGCACCATAACCACTATGCTACCTGCTGGTCCCCCAGTATAATTAAAAAAAAATTTTTTTTGGAGAGGTTTTTGCTATAGGGCACATGTGCTCACCAGAAAGACAGAGAGAGAGACAGAGAGACAGAAAGCGAGAAGTCACCCCCCAGGAAGGATGACCATGCCACAGTCCCTTCTCCTCCATTCTTCTCTCGGGATCTAGGACACGCATGCACACGCCTGGTATGAGTTTAAGCCACTGGGTCTGGGACTCGAACCACGGCCGACTACATAGGAGTTCAGCAACAAAGCCATTATGCTAATTGCTGGTCCCTCCCAGTATAAGTTTTAAAAACAACACTCCATTTTTTAAAAAAAGAATTATTTTAATTTTTCTCCCTCCCTCTCTCCCTCTCTTATCTTAATTTGACTGGAGAGGAACAGAGTGTGTGAGAAACAAAAAGAGAAAGAGGGAAAGTGATAAAGCAAGCTGCTAGGTTCAGGACTTGAACCGTGGTCGGCCATGTGGGAGTCCAACACCTTTAACCACTACACCACTTGCTGGCCCCCAAAGCAGCATTACTTTTAGCTAATCACTTGTTCAATTATTCTGACACATTTTCTTCATTTAAGAAATATAGATTCTGTGCCTTTCGAAGAGTTATGAGGATAAAATGAGATGAAGTGGATGAGCTTTGCCCAGTGGTTGGTCGATAGTCCTTCGGCAAATGTTCCGTTCTTCCCCTAATCATACTTGCTCACTTTGGTATCTGTCTTTCTCTTTCACACACAACACACACCTTGTCTATGTGTCATTCTTTCCTTTCTCTGAGGTTTGACCACCTAGATCAGTTTTCTACATTAATTTTTCCCCGATCTTCCTTGTATGTTTATCCTTTTACTTAGCTATTATGTAATCCAAACCAAAAGTAAGTCAAGCATTTGATGAAGGTGTGAAAAAAATCCCAAGAGCAATAAGTTAAACAAATCCCTCGCTTATGGTAATTAGCACACAGCTGATTATTTAGAGTACATACATGCAGAAACAGATTGCCCCTGTGATTCTGATAATCCCGGCTCACCATAGTACTTGATCCCTTAAGAAGTATTAATATCTGATCATTTGTGCTGACTTAGTTCATGCTAAGCCAAAAGTCACTCTGCTTCTAATCCCTTAGCCCAATTATGTTACCTTACTGAAGTTAATAAATGCAATGTGTTTAGAATCTTCCATAGACCAAACAGGTAATGTTTTCTAAAAATATAAGGAAAAGGACTAGAAAGTTATTTTATGTGTTTTTAAAAATTAAAAGAGCTGGGACCAGCAGTTGGCATAGTGGCTATGTCGCTGGACTCCCATGGAGTCAATCGCAGTTCCAGTCTTGGACCTGGTGGCTTAATCTGACACCAGACACGTGCGCGTGCGTGCCCAAGATCCTGGGAGAAGAATGGAGGAGAAGGGATTGTGGTGTGGCCATCCCCCCAGGGGGTGATTTCTTGCTCTCTGTCTCTCCAGTGAGTGTATGTGCCCTATAGCAAAAATCTCTCTTTAAAAAAACAAAGCAACAATAGGGGAACATCTCAAATGTACATTTGAAGACAATTTTAAAAAAATAATAATAAAAAGAAAAGATAGGGAACCAGCAGTTAGCGTAATGACTATGTTGCTGGACTCTCACGTAGTCAACCGCGGTTCGTGTCCTGGACCTGGTGGCTTAAAACTCACGCCGGGCACGTGTGCGTGCGTGCCCAAGATCCCGAGAGGAGAATGGAGGAGAAGGGATTGCGGCGTGATCATCCCCCCTGGGGGGTGATTTCTCGCTTTCTGTCTCTATGTCTCTCTCTGTCTGTCTGGCGAGCGCACGCGCCCTACAGTGAAAATCTCTCCAAAAAAAAAAAAAAAAAAGAAAAGATAGCATATCTATCTATACCACAGGGTCAGTGCAGCCACCAACAGTCGTGTGAAGCTCTCTGTTGATTGACATGAAAAGATGTCAATGGTTATATTCAAAGGAAATCATATTATATTCCCATTTTTCCTAATGCCTAAATGTGTGTACTTAAGAGAAAGGTAAAATAAGCTCAGAAGTTTCTTTATACCTCAAAGTATTAATGTTGTTATTGTTGCTGTTGTGTTTTAAGTTTTTTTGCTGTAGGGTATGTGTACTCACCAGAGAGAGACAGTGAGAGGGAAAGTGAGAAATCACCCCCTGCCAAGGGGGATGGCCACACCATAGTGCCTTCTCTTCCTTTCTCCTCTTGGGACTTGGGCACACATGCACATGCTTCCAGAGTGATTTTCAAGGTGGCAGGTCTGGGACTTGAACTGTGATTGGCCATGTGGGAGTCTAGCACCTTAACTACCAAAATGACTGGCTGGTGTGATGTTGGTTATTTTTCACTATAGGATTGTTTCTGATTTATTTTCTTCTTCATACTTATGCGTACATTTATAATCAGCACATATTTATTTACTTATTTATTATTTTTTGTTTTAAAGAATTATTTGATTCAACTTTATTTATTTATTTTAAATTTGACCAGAGAGGGACAGAGTGAGACAGAGCAGGAAAGTGACAAAGCAAGCTGCAAGGTTTGGGACTTGAACCATGGTCGGCCATGTGAGAGTCCAGTGCTCTTAATCACCATGCCACCTGCTGGCCCCACACGTATTCATTTATAATGAAAAAGCCTACTTAAAGATCAGGTTATACTAAGGAACAGTCTTTTACTTGTTCACAGCTCTGCTCTAATTAGGCCAGTGCTCTCCTGAGACCCCGGAGATTGTCTCCTGGCCTCAGCCTTTTCCTCCTTGGGTTGTGTGTACTAGCAGCGGAGCTAGTTGTTGCCTTGTTCTCTTCAGGTCTTGTTTTCTAGTGTTATACACGAGTCTTTTCTAATGCTCATCTTTCTATTGCCTGGCTGGTTTAATATTTAACCATTTAAAATAATTTCTTCTTTCTTGAAGATACCCCTTACTTTGTCTGATATAGTCCCTTGAAATATCTGAAATATCTCTTGCCTCATCAGCAGGGTAAACTCACACTTTTCATCCCTGCTATGGTTGGATGCGAGTGACTATGTACCTGGACACAGGCTATATCCACTAAGGCAATGCTAGCTGTAAAAGCAAAAGCTCAGTATCTCAGTGACTTAATACAAGTTTCTAGCTGCTTTCAAAATCGAATATAGTAAGTATTCCTGTTTGGGTGTCTCTCTTCCAGGTGGTGATTCAGGAGCCCAGGCTCCCATCTTGTGGCTCTGCTGTTGTCAACATGTAATTCACAAGATTGTACTTGGGTGTTTTTTTTTTTTTTTTTTTTTCTAGCCAACTAAAAAGGAAAAAATAAAGATTAAGC
>NW_006159754.1:6285075-6291392 GCF_000334495.1 Tupaia belangeri chinensis | reverse complement strand
CTGTTGTCAAAATTTAATTCCCAAAATTTTACTTGGGTTTTTTTTTTTTTTTTTTTTTCCTAGCCAACTAGAAGGGAGAAATAAAGGATTATGCATAGGAGGGTTTTATGAGGATGTTTTATTGGGCCATGGTCAAACTCCATTGGCTAAAACTTAATCATGGCCACATCTTGTTGCAAAGGAGTGTGGGAAATGCAGTCCGGCTGTGTGCCCAGGAGGAAGAGGAAATATGTTTCTGTGAACACACAGTAATTTATTCCTATTAGGCAGAAGCTCAAATTCTAGCTCCTCTCTGTGTGATGACTTTATTTGAGTCTCAGCTTTCTTATTTATAAAATGAGGATAAGACCTACCTACTTCAAAGGGCTGGCATGAGGATTAAATGTAGAGTCAACGTATATGAAATAGCTTCGTAAATTATGACATGTTATACAGATATAAGGGGAAGCTTTCACTGATATACATCTTATTGCTTTACGATTTTTTCAATGTACCTGACTCGTGGACTAGATCAGGGGCATTGGTTAAACTACACGGCAGTGGCCAAACTGGCCAGCTGTCTGTTTTTGCAGATAAGGCTTTATTAAAATGCAGCCATGTTCAATACCTTATGTATTTTCTTTTCTTTTTTTTTTTTTTTAAGAGTTTTTTGCTATAGGGCGTGTGTGCTCACCAGAAAGACAGAGAGAGAGAAAGCGAGAAATCACCCTCTGGGGGGATGGCCATGCCACAATCCCTTCTCCTGCATTCTCTTCTTGGGATCTTGGGCACGCACACACATGTGCCTGGTGTGAGTTTAAGCCACCGGGTCTGGAACTTGAACCATGGTTGACTACATGAGAGTCCAGTGACATAGCTGTTACGCCAACCGCAGGTCCCCAGCTTATGCATTCTCTAAGGCTGCATTTCACTACACACAAAGTGAAGAAATTGCCATAGAGATTTTATATTGGGCACAGCCTAAGACATTTACTTTCTGGTCCCTTACACAAAAAAATGGCGACCTTTGGACAAAACTTTTCTTCATTTGTTATTTACTTCAGCTTCTGAGACATAGCTGGTGCTCAGGGAATCTCTTCAGAGGGTCTGAAATCTCTTTTTAGAATCCTATAGCTCAGAAATTATGCAGGTAGAAAGCAATCTCAGTAGAAAAGATGCTTCTCCATTAGAATGAATAAGCACCATAGGTTCCTTTACCCTTTTGTACTAGTCAAATAGCCAAGATAATCAGGGTTCCTGAGTTCAGTCCTGACTAAATCCTCTCTGCTATATTGCCTTTGCCAAGTTCTTTTCAGAACATAAGCACATGACTCTTATCATTATAATCGCTATAGTCTTCAGACTGTTTGTGGTGTATCACAATTTAATTCATTATGGTTGACAAATATCAATGATTACTGCAGGAGAGAAAGAGCAAAACACAGTTGGCTAAAGAAAGCTTTGATATTACAAGTGTGCTGTATTGTTAACGTTTGCTTCGGCTTGCTAAAGAGCCTGAATTTTGCTGGTTGGAACACAGCCTCAACAACAGTGGTACAAACTTGATCGTGGCTCCTTTCCACTAATGATTGGCAAATGAAGAGGTTATATTGGGCCAGCCAGTGGCAGTTCGAGTTCCAGACCTGGCAGCTTGAGAAACACACTGAGCATGTGTTTGTGCATGCCTAGAATACTGAAAGGTGAATGGGTTGTGGTGTAGCTATCCCCTCTGGGTGTGTGTGTGTGTGTATGTGTGTGTGTGTTTTCTCACTTGCCCTCCCCTCAGTCTCTCTCTGGTGAGCGTGCGTGCCCCATAGCAAAAACAGAACAAAATAAAACAAAAGGTTGTATCAACAACCTTTTGTACAAATCAGTACGAATTTAGCATGTGAAGATACTAAGCTACGTGATTGGAGAGAAGTTCGCTGAGCTAATATTTATGGACTGACTAGTTGCTTTTATACATTATGCATTTTTGGGTGTCAGCGATAGTAGGATCAATGCCTTCTCCCACACACAATTTATGGGTGAAGATACGAAAGAATGGGCAGGTCCCTCCTTATCTTTGAGAGAGGAGAGTTTTGTTGGGAGATAATATGTCTGTAGACATTAATATCTGGAGCAGCAATCTCTTCAACTGGAATAATCAGGAAGTTGAACACTGGCTGATGTATGGAAAGTGGGAGAGAGAAGCAAGAGAGGAAAGAGAAGAAAAAGTGAAAAAGATTTCAGCAGTTCGTTAATGATAGAATTGGGTCAGCATTTACTTCTCCATGCATATTCTCAGTTACCCAAATGTAACCAAAGGCACTTGTCTAAATTGATTAAATCACAACAAAAGAGGTGTTTTGTAGCTATGTTTAGTACATAGACTTTTGTAATTTTCTTGTTTGTCTTCTTTATCTAAGCAGCTAGATCTTGTAACAAAGGAAACCCAAGGTATGCACTTAGAAAACCTTTCTAGAATTTAAACACTGAAAATATCAGAGGGTGTTCCTTCTGACAGATTTCCAAAACGGGAATAGTGCCCTCATCCAGTAGGCATCCTTAGAGTCTACAATAATGTCCTTCATGGAGTTGGTGGTCAAGATTATTTATTGGTAAATCATAGAATATGTTGCAACTGGAAGCAAAGATTTAATATCTTTTTTAGTTGTTGCAAAAAAAAGGAAGGAAGGAAGGAAGGAAAAGGGAGAGAGACGGACAGACATAAATAAAGGCCAGACGTTTGCAGGGAGGTAAAAGGTGACACTCTGTGAGGCCGTCATTCATGGGAAGGTTCCTGATTCAAGCCTGGAGGCCTTCCTGCATATGCCAGGCACATGTGTGCCCATGATCCAGGGCAGGCTGAAGACTAGGGGCATATCACATTATCAAGACTGTGTTGGGGGTGTTGTCTCTCTCTCTCTTCTCTTGTATCTCATCTCTCTTGCCCTTTTACTCATGGAAGAAATAAATAAACTTAAAAAAAAATACATAGGGCCGGCAGGTGATGTGGTGGTTAAGGCACTGGACTCCCACGTGTCTTACCGCTGTTTGAGTCCTGGACCTGGTGGCTTGCTTTCTCACTTTCTTGCTTTCTCTCTTTGGTTAAATTAAAAAAATAATAATATAAATAAGATTAAATAAATAATTCTCTATTTTTTTGGAGGGGGTGCTAAAGAGACAGAGAGAGATGAAGAGAAAGTGAGAATTCACCCCCCGAGGGAATGGCCATGCCACTGTCCCTTCTCCTCCATTCTCTTCTGGGGACTTTGGGCATACATGCACTTGTGCCTGGTGTCAATTTCAAGCTGCTGAGTCTGGGACTTGAACCACGATTGTCCATGTCGGTGTTCAGCACCTTAACCACTATGCTACTTGCTGACCCCAATAAATGATTCTTTTTTAAAAAAAGAGATATATAGATAAAGAAAGCAAAGATAAATGAATAATTTCATGTTCTCATTGAGTCTAATGGTTTTTGGTTGCAATGCATGCACTATTATCTTCAGCTTCAATTTTAGTTTAATATTAAAACACACACAAAAGTTTTAGATCATGACTTGTCTATAATTCTAGTGAATGTTGCCTTCATAAGTTTGTCAAGCAGCACCTTGCAGACCTTTTGATGAACTATGCGGATGATGCATCCCCAGCTCGAATATGAGGATGACAAACCAGCTCACATCAGTTGGCCTTTCCCTATAGACTGCTGATTCACTAGGGGTGTTTCTAGAGTTATCAGAGCCCATGACAACCTCACCAAACACAGGGTTTATATACTGTACTCTTCTAATTCAGTCAAACCCTAGAAGAAGTAGAAAGTGTCTGCTTGTTTAAGATTGGCTTCTTAGCTTTGGCAGAGAGAACCGATTACCTCAGTGGTCCCAGTTTGCTTATGGGAATTACCTAAAGGATTATACTGCAGATTACAACTCAAGCCATGTCTGTTTTTTGCTCAAAATTTGATGTGAATTTTTGTAGGTTGACTTTTTATTTCTTTCATTCTTTTTCTTTTTCCTTTTTTCCGTTTTTTGAGTGAGATGGGAAATAAATACCCAAGTATTAGGAAAGAGGACAGCTCTGTGAGACAGATACCTTCCCCCTTCTTTATTCGAGAATATGGAGACGTGTTTATTTTACAGATGGAACAGTTTTTTTTTTTTTTTTTTCTTTTCCCCAAATAATCTGGCTTCAAAGCTGGTTCTTTTTATAAATGACAGGCAGAAACCCAGCCACTGCAGGATTTGACAGAGCAAGTAAAGGGTTCAGGTATGGGGAATGGAATGATAGAAATTAGAACCTAGTCTCAAAATCTGAGCTATAAATGGACTTTGATAAAAAGCCATTCAGCCTGTAAAAGCCCCCTATTTGAGGCTAGGGACAACTTATTCTGTAGCCCCTATAGTTAAGTAGGTGCAGTTCATTTCCTAGTTGGACACAATAAAAACTCATTAGTCATTTTAAAAAAAAATTATTTTATTTATTTATCTATCTATTTATCCATTTATTTATCTATCCATTCTTAATTTGAGCAGAGAGGGACAGAGAGAGAGAGAGAAAGGAAAAGTGAGAGAGCAAGCCACCAGGTCTGGGACTCAAACTGTGTTCCGCCATGTGGGAGTCCAACATCCTTAACCACCATGCCACCTGCTAGCCCCCAAAGTTGTTAGTCTTTAAAAGTCCACCTTTGGGACCAGCAGTTAGCATAATAGCTATGTTGCTGGACTCCCACGTAATCGACTGCGGTTCGAGTCCCGACCCAGTGGGCTTAAAATCACGCCGGGCACATGTGCGTGGGTGTCCAAGATCCCAAGAGGAGAATGGAGGAGAAGGGATTGTGGCATGGCCATCCCCTCTGGGGGGTGATTTCTCGCTTTCTATCTCTCTTTCTCTCTCTGTCTGTCTGGCGAGTGCACGCGCCCTATAGCAAACCCCCCCCCCCAAAAAAAAGTCCACCTTCAGCTGAATATAGCTTCAGAACCTGGGTTATAGATGGGCCAATCAAAGTATGGCTCATACCCCTAGGCAGGGCTGCTTTGTGACTCGGTGCCAGTACCCCTGCACTCAGGGCTCTGCTCCTTTATCTTTCTCTCTCTCCGTTCTAAGTCCAATTATTGACCTTGAGGGCCTTTTCCTTAGCTGAAAATCATGCAGGTTGTACTATGTGAACTAGGAAGTTGTTTTTTTTTTCTTTTTTTTTTCTTTTTTTTCTTTTTCTTTTTTGGGAGAGGTTTATGCTATAGGGCGCATGCGCTCGCCAGATAGACAGAGAGAGACAGAGAGACAGAAAGTGAGAAATCATCCCCGGGGGGGGGAGGGGAAGAATGGCCATGCCACAATCCCTTCTCCTCCATTCTCCTTTCAGGATCTTGAACACGCACGCACACGCGCCTGGCGTGAGTTTAAGCCACTGGGTCCAGGACTCGAACCACAGTTGACTATGTGGGAGTCCAGCAACATAGCCATTACGCTAACTACTGGTCCCTGAACTAGGAGGTTGCTGAAAATTTTGATTTTTTAAAAATTTCTTATTATGTAGTATTTGACTGTCTCCCCCCATCCCCCCTCCTCTCCCGCAAACCCAACTCCAGCTGTGGGCAATACTGAGAAGTGTGGCTGAGGGCAGTTCTCCCCTGTCCTTCTGCTTCTCTTTGCGGCCTTTTGTTTAGAACCTCGAGCAGGTAGAGATTTCAGCTGTACGGAACATTCTGCAACAGCACATCAGATCTTGGTTATTTGGTAAATTTCGCATGAAATTCAGTTACCAATGAAATCACCCTAGGGGAGTCCCTCATCCTAAGGTACATAGGAAAAGGAAAATTGTCAATTTCTTTTTCAACTAGACATATATTTTAAAAGGAGGAATGTGTTGATTTTCTTTTGCTAATATAGAATCCAAATGCACAAAAGATGAGGCAAAGCTCAAGAGATCTGTATGAGTAAATAGGGAGAAGAATGATTTGAGGGCATTTTCCTTCTCTCCACTCCTACAGTTGTTGGGATAATTTAGTTAAAGTTCAGGTGCAGCTGTAGTTAGAATAGATCATTTCACTATGAGGATGTTAGAATGAAGTGTTTGTTTCTCAGGGGGCAGAAACAGTGTTGTCTTCCTCTGTAAATCCCTGCACTCTTTAGTTTAGAGCTGGACACACAGCAGGTTCCTAAGGGCTGGTAACTCCTGGGAAGTCCTCACTGTGTTGTCTCTGACTGGGAATAGCCTTGGTGTTGTCCCACGGCCTGCTGCTGCAATCTCAGTTTCCCATGCCTTCAGTTTCTGTGTCATTCTTAACTATTTCAGAGGTTTTTTTTTTTTTTTTTTTTTTTTTTTTTTTTTTTTTTTTTTTTTTTTTTAT
>NW_006159754.1:6269197-6284622 GCF_000334495.1 Tupaia belangeri chinensis | reverse complement strand
CCATCCCCCCCTCCTCTCCCGCAAACCCAACTCCAGCTGTGGGCAATACTGAGAAGTGTGGCTGAGGGCAGTTCTCCCCTGTCCTTCTGCTTCTCTTTGCGGCCTTTTGTTTAGAACCTCGAGCAGGTAGAGATTTCAGCTGTACGGAACATTCTGCAACAGCACATCAGATCTTGGTTATTTGGTAAATTTCGCATGAAATTCAGTTACCAATGAAATCACCCTAGGGGAGTCCCTCATCCTAAGGTACATAGGAAAAGGAAAATTGTCAATTTCTTTTTCAACTAGACATATATTTTAAAAGGAGGAATGTGTTGATTTTCTTTTGCTAATATAGAATCCAAATGCACAAAAGATGAGGCAAAGCTCAAGAGATCTGTATGAGTAAATAGGGAGAAGAATGATTTGAGGGCATTTTCCTTCTCTCCACTCCTACAGTTGTTGGGATAATTTAGTTAAAGTTCAGGTGCAGCTGTAGTTAGAATAGATCATTTCACTATGAGGATGTTAGAATGAAGTGTTTGTTTCTCAGGGGGCAGAAACAGTGTTGTCTTCCTCTGTAAATCCCTGCACTCTTTAGTTTAGAGCTGGACACACAGCAGGTTCCTAAGGGCTGGTAACTCCTGGGAAGTCCTCACTGTGTTGTCTCTGACTGGGAATAGCCTTGGTGTTGTCCCACGGCCTGCTGCTGCAATCTCAGTTTCCCATGCCTTCAGTTTCTGTGTCATTCTTAACTATTTCAGAGGTTTTTTTTTTTTTTTTTTTTTTTTTTTTTTTTCTGAGAACTATGTCACAGAGAGAATATGTTGATAAAAGTGACAATTGTCTTCTGAAAAGAATACATTTCCCCGAAAGGTGGCGTGTCCAGGTGCTATAGGTCTGCTGTGTTAGAGTCTGAAGCCTGCAGGTGGCCTGGAGGTTAAGGCACTGGATTCCATGTGACTGACTGTGCAATTCGAGTCCTGGACCCACAGCTCAAAACATGCCGGGTGCATGTGCATGTATGCCCAAAATCCCAAAAGGAGAGCAGAGAGGGGACTGTGGCATGACCACCCCCTCCGTGGATGGATGGAGAGGGTGATTTCTCACTTTCCCTCTCTCTCTCTCTGTCTTGTTCTGATGAGCACACATGCCCTATAGCAAACTTAAAATAAAATAAAATACACATTATAAAAAAAAGATCTAATATTCAATCACATTTAACCTGTTGGGCACCGAAGACTGTCCTGGTCACTTTTCTAAAGCAGGGATGGATGCTTTGTCAAAAGGCCCATCCATTTTAGAAGAGTCTGGCTCCCTCATGTATGAGTATAGGTAATGAGTCTGAAGATTGACATTGAATTTATATAAGAGAATAACACACTAAGAATGTGTCAGTGTTAGATGAAGCAGAAGTTCCTTTCTTATAATGACAGGTTGATGTTGGAATAAGGCTAGGAGTGAATGCACATCCCACTCCTGACATGTGGTCAGGGGCTGTGAAGGGATATTCTGAAGGTTTGAGCTGTGGAATGCTCTTTGGTTATTGAAACATCCTTTATCCTGTCAAGCTAGGAACTTAACTGAGCCCAATGGCCTTTAGCCCCATTGCTTGTTGATGCATTAAAGAAGCTGGGAAGGGGCCAGCAGGCGGTGTGGTATTTAAGGCAGCTGGATCCCACATGAGCCTGTGCAGTTCAAATCTCAGACCTGGCAACTTGAAAAAGCACACCAAAATCCTGAAAGGAGAGAGATAGAGAGAGAACTGGAGAAGGAACTGTGGCATGACCATTCTCCATTGAGTTGGAGTGCTTTCTCACCACTCCCCACCTCATCCCTGACTCACTTTGGTAAGCCCATGTGCTCTCTGGTAAAATTAAAAAGACAAAATAGAAAAAATAAAAAAAAAAATGAAAGCTGGGAAGGCTCAGATCCCAGTGTCTGATGGGTTGTTACAGCTCTACACATTTTCAGATGGTGGTCATGTTATAGCTAAGGAGACAGTGTTGGCTTTTTCTTTGAATATGGTACTGCTTCTCTGTCTTTGAACTTTCACTCATGTCAAGTAAAGTTGGTTCTAAGGTCTGCTGGATAATTATGGTTTCTAAGTAAGATTAACTTCTTAATTACTTCTGAAGAGGCTGTAATACTGAACTGAGAGTGCTTGGGCAGGCAACTTGGGAGACAGAGCTCAATTAAATGTGTGGCTACTTCTTGCCTAACCAGAAAGGCACACTTGCAGTAGGATTATGTGACCTCTGGGTCAAGACAGAATGAAGCGATTGCATCAAAGATGAATAGAGATTGACTACAGAAACAAACTCTTTTAAAAGCAAATTTTGTTTTATTTTATTTTCGTATTTTAAGAACTTGCCAGAGGGTGTGCATGCTCACTAGAGAGAGACAGAGAGAGGGAGACAGTGAGAAAGCACTCCCCATGCTGAATAGTCACATATAATCCCGTCTCCTCCATCTCTCCATTCTTTTGGGGTTTGGGGCACCCAGCATGTTTTTCAAGCCACTAGGTCTGGGACTCCAGTTGCTCAGGGCAACGTGGGATCCAGCCACCTAACCACCATACCATCTGCTGCTGCTTTTTAAAGAACAAACTTTATGAATTATCTTGTACTTTACTGGTAAAGTTTAAAGAATAAACAATGGGGAAGTGATGGACATTGTCCTAGTTCTTTTTCAGTAAGTATCGTTTCAGATTTTATGATTAAGTAACTATTTTGGAAATAATATGTTACTATTATAAAGATAAACTATGAGAACAGACTATTTCCTCTAATCTTTTAAGCTGGTTCCTTTCTGATCTTGGGTGGTTTTCTTATACATACGTACTAAGTAGTACTCAGCTGGGGCCTAGAGGGAGACCCTCTGCATTTCCAGAATTCTTTCTCTAGACAGTTCTGGCCTCTGCAGTAACCTGCCCTGTAAACTGTAGTTGCTTTGGCCCCCCTGGACGCTCATCTCTGTCTTCTCTGTATTGAGAGTCCATTGAGTTCTTTTTGTGTCCTCCCTTCGTGTTACAGCCTGGGAAATCTCTCTAGGCAGTAAACTGGGGCATTATCAGGCTACTTCATTTAAATCTTATTTCTCAGGGATTATTGTTCTTTTTTTTTTTTTTTGGAGAGATTTTCACTGTAGGGCGTGTGCCCTCGCCAGACAGACAGAGAGAGACATAGAGACAGAAAGCGAGAAATCACCCCCCAGGGGGGATGGTCACGCCGCAATCCCTTCTCCTCCATTCTCCTCTCGGGATCTTGGGCACGCACGCACACGCGCCCGGCGTGAGTTTTAAGCCACCGGGTCCGGGACGCGAACCGCGGTCGACTACGTGGGAGTCCAGCAACATAGCCATTACGCTAATTGCTGGTTCCCAGGGATTATTGTTCTTCATTGCCTGATATCCCAAATTTTGAAAACTATTGTTTCATATGTGAGGGGGGAAAAAGTTTGTAGAAAATGTAATTAAAACATGAATTTATTTTAGTGCAAAAAATGTTTTTGAAATCCACACATAGATTTTTTTTTTTTTTTTACTATATACTTTTGTAGCAACTTTTCAAAAGACTGTATCTTTTTTAAAACTAGCACATAAATAATACTGTATTAACAAGTGAAAAACTTGTTCAGGGATGTGAGGATATTTCATTGTAGACAATCCATTAAAGTAATTCACCATCATGCCAGCAGGTAGTGTGGAAGTTAAGGCAACTGGATCCTACGTGACTGACTGTACAGTTGAGTCTCAGACTCAGTGGCTTGAAAAACACGCCAGGCATATGTGCTTGTGTGCCCAAAATTCCAAGAGGAGAATAGAAGAGAAGATATTGTGACATGGTCATCCTCTCGGGGGGGGGGGGGGTGATTGCTCACTTTTCTTCTCTCTTTAAGTTACTCTCTTTCACACATCTTTCTTTATCTCTCTCTGATGAGCCCACATGCACTCCAGCAAGAAAAGAAAAAAAAATATTCATCGTCTTACCAGCTATAAGAAGAAAAATCATATGATTGTCTCTAGAGATACCTAAAGGGTCTTTGGGACCTTTAATAGGATTTTAATACCATTCTCAACTTCAAACAAAGACTCAGCATGAGGGCCAGCAGGCAAGGTGGTGGCTAAGGTGGCTTGATCCAGATGACTGACTGTAGACTGCATGGTTCAAGTCTTGACTGGCACTCGAAAAACATGCCTGGTGCATGTACGTACGTGGGTATTCAAAACCCTGAGAGGAGAATAGGGAAGAAGCTATTGTGGTGTGGCCATAGCCCTGCAGGTGATCTCTCTCCTTCCTTCTCTCCCTCTGTCTCTCTCTGGCAAATGTACATGCCCTATAGCCAACAAACAAACCCTCAATAAAATATTTAGAAACCAACAACTGTAATGGCCTGTGCTGGACTAGTAGCTGGGAAAGTTATGACAGTATCAGATTTAGAGTATGTTTTGAGGCTTGACTTAATGTGACTTCTTAATGGGCTAGATGTGGCATGTGAAAAAGAGTCATTCAGGATAAATGGGTTAATGATGATGCCAGTCCTACGAGAGGAGCGGGGAGGGGTGTGTGTGTCAATGTACGTCTGAACTTGGGGACAAGAGTCCTTCTTTGGACAAGTTAAGATGTCTATTAAACATGTAAATGGAGATGTGGATAGGAAGTTTGAATTGTTGGATTTGGACTTTAGGAGAGGTTGTAGGTTTGCAGATAGAAATATTGGGGGACCAGCAATTGGTGTAATGGCTGTGTCACTGGACTCCCATGTAGTTGACCGCGATTTGTGTCCCGGACCTGGTGGCTTAAAACTCACACTGGGGGGACCAGCAGTTAGTGTAATGGCTATGTCGCTGGACTCCCACGTAGTCGACCGTGGTTCGAGTCCTGGACCCGGTGGCTTGAACTCACGCCGGGCGCATGTGTGTGCGTGCCCAAGATCCCGAGAGGAGAATGGAGGAGAAGGGATTGCGGTGTGGCCATCCCCCCTGGGGGGTGATTTCCTGCTTTCTGTCTCTCTGTCTCTTTCTGTCTATCTGGCGAGTGCACGCGCCCTATAGCAAAAAAACTCTCAAAAAAACCAAAAACCAAAAACCAAAAAACAAAAACCTCACACTGGACGCATGTGCGTGCATGCCCAAGATCGAGAGGAGAACGAAGGAGAAGAAATTGCGGGGTGGCCATCCCCCCCTGGGGGGTGATTTCTCGCTTTCTGTCTCTCTGTCTCTGTCTGTCTGGCGAGCGCACGCACCCTATAGCAAAAACCTCTCCTAAAAAACAAACAAACAAACAAGAAAAAGAAAAGAAAATATTGGAGTCAACATGTTTAAAATCATGGTACTTGCTAGGATCACTGAGGTGTGAGTGAAAGAAGTCCCAGACTGAGTCCTGAACTCTTCCAAATTTGGAGCACAGGGAAAAAGGAGGATCATCCAGTGAAGTAAACCAAGGAGAACAGCCCAGCTTGACATGAGAAACACCAGAATACGATGTCTCAGGACCCATGGGAGGAAAGGTCGAGTACAGTGAGTACTAAGAGATGGCCTTAGAACTTGGTAACACAGAGGTGAGGGGCATGCTGGATCAGTACGGTTTTTATGGAGGTGAAGATAAGAATCTGGTTGGAATTGATCGAAAACAAGTAGGTGAGAAAGAAGCAGAGGGAGATAGATAGTTCTGAGTTTTTCCCAAATGGGGTGGTCACTAGAGAAGAGTGTGGGGTCAATGGTGTAGCATTTTGTAAGGAATTTTTTACAACGTATTTGGAGAGTGTTTTGAATAATCCAGTATGGAGAAAGCAGTCTTAATGATGGAGGAAACAGGAAGCAGAATATATGGGCACAGATAAAGACAGTAGGTGGTGTGAGGCATTTCTCTTCCTGGTTTTCCTACTGGTGAAATTGAAAGCAAATATCAGCTAAGAGTGGGAAGGGTGTGGGAGATTTGAAGAGAAAAATTGTGTAGAAGTCATTTTAGATGTGATGGAATGAACCGACAAGGGAAATGAGGGCCCCTTTGAGAGCTGAGGACAAATATAAAATGAACTTCTGGTGTTCTGTTCAGATGCCAAAGGTGTGGAGAGAAGGAACTAACTTGGCTTGGGGAAGAGAGGGATAAAGAAATACAATGCATACATGCAAGATGTGGAAAAAACGCTGGGTAAAACGCACCATGAGGAACGCATATGAATAGTTAAAAACAACAGCAACAATTATTTGGAACTCTCATGTAATTGGGATGTGAGAATAAAGGAGAACAACAACCACCCCCCCCAACACACACACACACACACACACACACACACACACACACACACACAAATAAACAAAAACAAAAAACACCAAAAACAGATGCAGAGGGTCTCCCTCCAGGCCTCAGCTGAGTACTAATTAGTCATGTCTGTGAGAAAACCACCCATGGTCAGAAAGGTGGTAGTAGTTTAGTGGGAATCTCCAAGTAGAGATTTGGGGAATTACACAGTCAATGGTAATCGCGTAATTAGAGGTCTAGGGTGGGGTCATTGAAGTAGGAGGCTGAAGTGGGTGAACAAGGTTACTGAAAGTGAAGAGGAACACAATGGCCAGAGTGTCTATGTCCTCAGGAGTGATGGCAGGTGGAGTGCTTGCATTTGTCGCGGGCTAAGGCAGCAGGTGATAGATGTGTGTTATATGCCCTTTGCTGTCAGGTGTGAGTGAGGAGCAGTGGTCTGAGAGCAGCAGTGGGAGGACAAATAAATATTGTGAAGCAACTAAAGCTCTTCCTGTGTACGATAAACGTTCTGTAAATGGTAGGTGAAACCTAGCACTGAATGTGTGGAAAGTGATCTGGGAAATGTGCTCTGGTCCAAGGGAGGTCTTAAAATGTGTGCTCCATAGGACCCCCAAACCAAAACCAGCACAGCACACACTCCCTTTGTCAACCTGCAGAGGAGTCGTGGCCCGCTGAGACTCAGTGTGGCTTGTTCTTTTGACTCTAGAGAACTCTGGTAGTCCAGCCACTTACGTGATGCTGGCTTCTTTGTGAGTGTTAGATAAATGAAGCAGTGCAAATGTTGATTATTAGCAAGCTATGAAATGATCGGCTCTAAGAAGTGTAGCCTGGTACTTTTTAGTCTACGTATTATAGCTGCTTGGGGGATCCAGTTCCTGAGTGATTAAAGTTAACTGGCTTCCCACTGCCAAAACTCTCCTGGAAAGCTTGGGAAAATGAGCAATAAGGTGAGGTATAAAGTCAAATAGATGCTAAAATTTAACTTTGCTGTATCCTCCTGCTCATTTAGGATGATTTGATCATCTGTTCGTTGAGAAAGTCAAATTAATAAGCTTCTTCTGCGTGGTTAACTGCATGGCTCCAAAGGCTCTGAAGCATAACTTAAATATTTTTAGAGATTCCTGGAGGGAAGAAAACTTAGGAAGTTAGGACTTGAAAAATGGAAGCCAACAGACACTCCGGTTTTATTTTAGTTTATCCTAGGCAAGAATTTGTCATCTCTGAGGGCTAACTTCAGAGACGATAAATGGAGCATCTAACTTGCCTTTTAATAAAACTGGAAGTGGGCTGGCCTTTTAGAGCAGTGTTTACATGTGTGGCTGACCAGAATTTGAGCTCCAGCCATGATGGCTTCAAAAAACATGCCAAGAACACACATATCCATGATCCTGACAGGATGGGGATTTGGAGGAAAAAGGATCGTGGTGTGGTCAGGTCTTACTGGGAAGTTCTCTCTCTGTCAGGCATGCACTTGCCCTCTGGCATAATTTTTTTAATTAGAAGAAGAAAGCACCGATCCCTTCTGTTAATGTTTCATGTGGTCAGATGGTAAGCAACTTCATATGGAAACAGAAAGTGACCCAGATGCAAAGCAAATAAGAACGGAGTATGTGTAGTTAGCCTTTCAGGTAATTCGCTGAGGAACATTAAGCTTCAGAGTTTTTTTTTTTTCCCCCTTATTAAAATATTCTTAGTGGTTTAAAAAAATATATTAATTTATGCTGATAATTGGAAAATTTAATAGTATAGAAGTTATGAAATAAAACGTAAAGTCTTCTTGCATAATATTCTTTCACCACCACGCCCATGCCCCAACTTGTTAATTCACTTTTTTAAAAAAAGATTTATGTATTTATTTATTATCATTATTTATCAATTTGACCAGAGAGAGACAGAGCAACAGAGAGAGAGAGAGAGAGGGAAAGTAAGTTGCCATGTCTGGGACTTAAACTGTGGTCAGCCATGTGGGAGTCCAGCACCTTTAACCACCATGCCACCTGCCAGCCCCTCTAATTTACATTTTGTAGATACTCACAATGGATACTTTGATTTCCCTTTCCTAACTTTATCCTATGCACAGGCAACCTAACTATTATAATAAAAGTAAAATATATCTTTTTTTTTTGAGAGATTTTCACTATAGGGCGTGTGCGCTCGCCAGACAGAAAGAGACATAGAGACAGAAAGCGTGAAATCATCCCCTAAGGGGGATGGTCACGCCACAATCCCTTCTCCTCCATTCTCCTCTGGGGATCTTGGGCATGCACGCACACACGCCCAGCGTGAGTTTTAAGCCACCGGGTCCAGGACGTGAACTGCGGTCGACTACGTGGGAGTCCAGCAACATAGCCATTACGCTAACTGCTGGTTCCCGCGTAAAATATATCTTAATATACATTCTGTTTGGCTAATTGGTTTTGTTTTCTTAACACACATAAAACACATAGAGGTTTGTCTTTTTCTTATACAGATAGATGAGTATATATAATGAGGCTATGTATTCTTATGTACATATATACATATGTATTGTTATATTCATATCTACCTCATTCTATTTTTTAGAAGTGTGTTTTGTAAGAGAAATAGAAACAGACAGAATGACAAGTACCCTCAATAAGTTCTCATGCTATGAAACTTCCTCCAGCCAGCCAGGATTATGAGCATGCATATACACAAACCCAATGTGTACAGATTGACCTGGAAATCGAACCCCAAAGTTCTGTATACTTCCAGCACTACAAAGGGTTGAGCTACTGTTGAGCCACTATTACTGGGCCTGTCTCATTCTTTTTATTTTTTTATTTTATTTAATTTTTTGGAGAGATTTTTGCTTTGGGGCGCATGCGTTCACCAGAAAGACAGAAAGAGACAGAGAGACAGAAAGCGAGAAATCATCCCCCAGGGGGGATGGCCACACCACAATCTTTTCTCCTCCATTCTCCTCTTGGGATCTTGGGCATGCACGCACATGTGCCCAGTGTGAGTTTAAGCCACCAGGTCCAGGACTTGGACCGCAGTCACCTACATGGGATTCCAGCGACATAGACATTACGCCAACTGCTGGTCTCATTCTTTTTATTTTATATTATTTTATTTTATATTATTTTATTTTTAGGTTTTTGTCATATGTGCACTCACAGGAGAGAGAGAGAGAGAGAGAGAGAGAGAGAGAGAGAGAGAGAGAGAAATAACCCCCAGGGCAGGTGGCCATGCTGCAATCCCTTCTCCTCCATTCTCTCAGGATTTGGGGCATGTGCCTGGCATGATTTTCAGCCACCAGGTTCAGGACTCCAACTGTTGTTGGCCATGTGGGAATCCAGTGCCTTAACCACCATAGCAACTGCCAGCTTCTGGCTCATTCTTTTTAACAACTGCATTGCTTTAATATAATATCATGGCTGTACCATAATTTAAGAAAGTAGTTTTATTCATGGCTATTTAAGGTTTTTGCTCTAGAGATAATGTCTAACAGACCACTCATTTACCTATGCCTTTGAACCCTTGGGAAGTGTATAAACTCTAAGCATTGAAGTTGCAGACTTGAAGGATAGGGACATTTATATTTTTGATGGATGTTGTTAAATGTTCCCTTGTGTCTGAGAATGCCTGTTTACTCATACTTTAGCCAACTTTGGATGATGTCAGCCTTGTAAATCCAGCCAACAACAGAATGTCATCATTTAAATCTGTATTTCTTTAAACATTTTCATTGTTGAGCTTCTTTTCAGATTTATTGTTTCCTCTTCTATATTGTCTACATCCTTTACATATTGGTTTATCTTTTTTTCTGATTTTTAATAGCTCATTGAACATGAGGTAAACGTAATATCTGGGACATATGTTGCAGATATATTCAACCAGCTTCTATCAGTTTCTGACTTTTTCATGGAATGTTTTCTAATTTTTTCTATAATTTAAAGGTGACTTAATGCAAATTTTAGAACTCAAGTAACAGTTGCTTTGAAAGGTCTCCTGCTCTCTGGCCATGGCATCCCCTACCAGGCCCGCAATGCTTCTCTCCTCTGGCAGACTCTCAGATGGTAGTAGAGCGCTTGCTGCTTGTTTATGGCATGATGACATTACCCTATCACCAGCAGGCAATGTGAGTTAGTAGCAGAAGTGTGGATCTGGGTTCTGAAGTTATTGGTTTAGGTTTTCTTCTGTATGCTAATTGTGTGGTCTTCAGAGTTTCCCTTCTGAAACAAGGAGTATGCCTGTCACATCTCAGTACTGCAATAGTCACATGATATAATCAACACAAAATGGTATAGATGACCAAGCGTTCTATACCTATGTTTATTAGGAAAGGCCAACCTCATCAGGTTACCTCCCCGACTAAAGTTGATTTTGCTGCTCTTAGGTTGAGACCTAAGATCCATAGTGTGACCTGACAGGCTCTATGCAGTTGTTCCTCCTTCTGTCCCCCTGCATTGCTGAAGCACTTATCCTTCCCAACGGGCTGCTGCACCCCTGCCTTTCCCTGGTGATTGCTGCTGACCCTCAGAGTTCAGATTAAAAGCTACCTCCACGGGAAAGCCCTCCCCCATGGCAATGGCTGCAGCAAGTCCCCCGTCATTTGCTTTCCTTTATATCACACTAGACCTTTGCATGGCGCTCACGACAGGTACTATGACAGGCTTTGTTGTCAATTGCCTATTTCCTATTTATTACTTCATGTCAGTCATCCCTGCTTATTGAAGAGAGGCCTCTGTCTGTTCACTGTTGTATTCTTAGCAGCTAGAAATATTCTGATACACATGGGGCACTCTTAATACTATGAGGGCTGGGGGATTTTAAAGATGACTGTATCACTGGTTAAATTATGTTTTCCCCATTTGATCCAAGAGTCAAATTTTCTTTTTCTTTTTTTAAAAAATTATTTTTAAATTTTAACTTTATTTATTTATGTTTGATCAGAGAGGGACAGAGCAAGCGAGAGGGAGGAAAAGTGAGAAAGCAAGCTGCCAGATCTGGGACTTGAACAATGGTCGACCATGTGGGAGTCCAGTGCCTTTAGCCACCACACTACCTGCCAGCCCCACTGAGAGTCAAATTTTCAAGTCTTCTGAGTTTTCAATTTGAAAACATGTATATATTTCTTTTTTTATTGCTTTTGGGTAAAGCAAGGCAATTAATGACACAAATTTATTACTTCCTACCAAATTCCTACTATTTCCACACAGTGAGAGTAATAAATACTGAAAGATAGAGAAGCAGGTTAAAATGCCCAGGAATTAAAAACCTAGCTATGCAGGACCAGCAGCAGATGGCATAGTGGTTAGGCACTGGACCCCCACATGGTTGGCCATGGTTCGAGTCCCAGACCCAACAGCTTGAAAATCATGACTGCAGTGTATGCATGTATGCTCAAAATCCCAGAAGAAGAATGGAGGAGGGATTGTGGTGTGATCCCCCCGCCCCCCGGGGTGTGATTTCTCACTCTCTCTCTCTGGCTCTCATTCTCCAGCAAGCACTTGAGCCCTATAACAAAAAAAATCTTGGGACCAGCAGATGGCATACTGGTTATGGTGCTGGACTCCCATGTAGTTAACTGCTGTTTGAGCCCCAGACCCAGTGGCATAAAACTAACACCTGGCGTGTGTGTGTCTGTTCCCAAAATCCGCAGAGGAGAATGGAGTAGAAGGGATTGTGGTGTGGCCATTGCCTTTTGGGGGCAATTTCTTGCTTTCTGTCTCTCTGTCTCTGTCTCTCTTGTGAGTGGACATGCTCTATAGCAAAAATCTCTCTCTCTCAAAAAAATCTTAAATAAAAAAACAGAACCTAGCTTTGCTACAGGCTCAGAAATTCTTAGATAATATTAGATTAGATATCTTTGATAGTTACAATTGTTTGTCAAGTAGTTTTAAGCATAAAAGGGATAAAGATTAATGTTTACTGTCTTATCTTCAGTCTTTTGTTTTCTCAGAGACCTTTTTTAAGAATTATTTTATTTAACTTTATTTATTTTTATTATTATTATTATTATTATTATTATTATTATTATTTTCCAGTTTGGTCAGACAGACAGAGAGACAGAGAGATAGAGAAAGTAAGCCACCAGGTCCAGGACTTGAACTGTGGTTTGCCATGTGGGAGTCCAGTGCCTTTAATCACCATGCCACCTGCCGACCCCCTTCTCAGAGATTAAAAAAAAAAAATTAGTTGTATTTATTTTTTCAAGTAAAACATAGTAGCATCAAGACTCTAACTATTGGGTGATAGCCCAGGAATTTAAATTCTCCTCAACCCCAGGGACAATGGCCGGAAGTGTTGGAAAATTCCTGATGCCGCTTGAATCTTTTTACACTCATCAAGTCAGGTGAAAAACAAAGAAACAAACAAACATAATGAGAATAGTCATCACCACAGAACTGTTTCCAACCTTCAACAGGAGAGTACATCATGGACGGGGAACTTTGGGATAGGTGGGACCAATTATAGCTTCAGTAAGCTTACAAGTTTTTGGTCTTGGTGTTCTCCCCTTTTTGCAGAGTTTCTGCTTGTGCATCCGGTGAACGTCCAACTTCTAGCAGGAAAAAGGCCTGATCATATTTAAATTTTGCAAAGCCTTTTAAAGTAAAAATAAATAAAAACTAAATTTCAAATAATCTCTGAGACAAAACAAAACAAAAAATAACTGAAGATAAGACAATAAATGAAAGCCTTGTTAAGTTTTAGAGTTAAGGTGCAGGATAGAATTTAATATTTGCCAGGCATCAATTAAAACCTTTTGTATGTTACAGACCATCTGGGCATTGCTTTAACAGATGCCTTTGGACTATTTTTTTTCCCTAAAACTCTCTGTCCATCATTTTTCTTTCTGGTTCCCCTCTCTCTCACTTTTTCAATTTTTTTTTTCTTTTTAAAATTGTTTTAAGATTTTTGTTATAGGGCACATGTGCTTGCTGGACAGAAACAGAGACAGAGAGGGAAAGTGAGAAATCCCCCACCAGGGGAAATGGCCACACCACAATCCCTTCTCCTCCATTCTCCTTTAGGGATTTTGGGCAGGTATGTACCCACACCCAATGTGATTTTCAAACCACTGGGTCCAGGACTCAAAGAGCACAGTCCAGAACTCAAACTGCACAGTTGGCCATGTGGGACCCGGCACCTTAACCTACAGCTCACCTGCCCTCTCTGTGGTCTTTAAAACTGCTTTGTTTATCTGCAAAGAAAATTATAGGGTTTGTTTTCTGTTTCGTTGTTGTTGTTTGTTTGCTAACCTATCTTAAAGATTCTGTAAGTTTGGGAATAATACGTTATGAAATGTGTTTTGACTTGATAGTGTCGTCCCCAGGAAAATCCTTATTAAAGTTCTATTGAATGAAACAGTCAAGCATCTTTCATCCTGGGTCTATGAAGTGAGTCCTTTAGGTTGTTAGGAGCACACATGCTTGTTTTCATGGTAGGAGAGCACATTTGTACCCTTTATTGACTCTCCAGTTAAGAATGCATGTCTCTTTCGTTTTCTTTCCCCTTTCTTCCTTCCTTCCTCCCTTCCTCCTCCTTCTTTCTTTATTCTTTCTTTCCTTTTTGCTGTCTTTCATTTTCTCTCTCTCTCTCTCTCTTTATTTTTCTTTTCTTTTGTTTTTGCTACTGGTGCTGCACTCGCTGGAGAGACAGAGAGAGAAAAAATGAGATATCACCCCTTGGGAGGGTAGCCATACCACAATCTCCTTTCTGTTCTCTCCTTGGGATTTTGAGCACACGTGCACACACACCTGGTGTGTTTTTCAAGTTGTCAGCTCTGGGATTTGAACTGCACAGTGACCATATGAGATCCAGCCATCTTTTTTTTTTTTTTTTTCAGAGTTTTTTGCTATAGGGCACATGCACTCGCCAGACAGACAAGAGAGAGACAGAGAGATAGAAAGTGAGAAATCACCCCCCAGGGGAGATGGCCACGCTGCAATCCCTTCTCCTCCATTCTCCTCTCGGGATCTTGGGCACACACGCACACGCGCCCGGCGTGAGTTTAAGCCACCGGGTCCGCCACTCGAACCACAGTCAACTATGTGGGAGTCCAGCGACATAGCCATTACGCTAACTGCTAGTCCGGATCCAGCCATCTTAACCCCCATGTCACCTGCTGATCCAACAAGTATACATGTTTTTTTTTTTTGCTATACGTTTACCTTCTCAGCCTGTGAACAGGAAATGGAAATGGGTTGGTCTTGCATGATACAGCATTTATACCAAACTGTTTCAGTTTTTGGGGAGAGAGTTGGAAGTGAAGAATGAAGGGTCTGGTTAATTGGTATAACTGTAGTCAGTCTCAGCTCTACATCAGTATTTCCTCCAGCAATGTGTTCTGTTTGTTAGGTGTAAGTTACTAAGGCAAGACCATGTCTAAGGGGTGGGAATCAGTCCTCACCTCCCAGAAAAAGGAGTGTCAAATGTGGATGTGTTTAAGAATCGCCACAGGTACACACTGTAATGTCCCCAGGGCTTCCTTGTTTTATTGAGATATTTTATCAAAAGCTTGCCCAGCAAAATAGACAGAGTGTCAGAGGTATGTATGTTTGTGGGTTCACATTTTCATTGTTGTTGGAGTGTAGAGGGTGTGAGCTTGGGGCAGGAGGCAGGTTGCTTGGGGAATGAAGTTGGGTACTCGGACGGGCCTGCGCCTGGAAGAGCTTGCCAGGCCGTGCTGAGGAGTTTAGGTTTTCTACTTAGGCTCCTGCCTTTCAAATTGTGGTAACTTCATCCCTAGATCATTGGGAGATGTGTCAGGATAAAAGCAGCCTGTTCCCAGTAGGTCAGTTTTACTCACAGGTTTTCGAGACTCTTATTATAGAGTTGAAGGTACGATTTCATACACTTTTTAAAGATTAAAAAAAAAGTCTTCAGAGGATTTGAGCATGGGAATTAGTAGGTTAGAATTGCACATTGGAAAGATGATTACTGTCAGTGCAGAGAAGAGAAGAGAAGAGAAGAGAAGAGAAGAGAAGAGAAGAGAAGAGAAGAGGATAAGGTAGGTAGGATGGTGACCCTCTGTAGCATCTGGAATGTCATTTAAAAGGTTATCATGAGAGAATGAGGGCTCAACAGGGAGGAGAGAGGGGCTGTGTTCAGGAGGGAGACGGGAGGGTGGGTAATGTAAGGCAATTACTCAGCTCACTCATGCCTATAGGCTTTTTTTTTTTTTTTTTTTGAGGGTTTTGCCTTAAGGTGGCG
>NW_006159754.1:6159289-6269179 GCF_000334495.1 Tupaia belangeri chinensis | reverse complement strand
AGAGAGACATAGAGACAGAAAGCGAGAAATCACCCCCCAGAGGGGATGGTCACGCCGCAATCCCTTCTCCTCCATTCTCCTCTCGGGATCTTGGGCCCACACGCACACGCGCCCGGCGTGAGTTCTAAGCCACTGGGTCCGGGATGCAAACCGCTGTCAACTATGTGGGAATTCAGCAACATAGCCATTATGCTAATTGCTGGTTCCCTGCCTATAGGCTTTTTAAAATCATTATTATTAAATGACTTCAAGCATGCTAAGCACTGCACATAGTGCATGGTGATCATGTATTAAATGCTCAATAAACTTAGTTATTCCTTTTTTATTGTTATATGAATGCCTCCAGTATTATAACTGGAAAAACTAGTTTTGACCTATTTTTTAGTATGCCAACTTTCAGTAGCTGGTGAGTTTTTGAATTGATGGTTTTATTTAGATTTTTGACTGATTAAATAGAATTAATTTCTGGCCTTGTGTGTCATAATTTCACTGTCAGAAAGGCAGGTTTTCTTTCTTTCTTCGTTTCTTTCTTCTTCTTCTTATTTTTTTTTTTTTTTGAGAGCTTAGTATGAATTTTCAATGGCTAAGATTCAGGAATTCTAAACTTAGTTTTAAGAAGGACCTCTATCCCATTCCCACATTTGACCATATAGTTAAAGAATATTTGGGTTAGTTATATGAGGCAGTATTGCATTTATTGCCATTTTAATCTAAGAAAAAAAAATCTATAAAGACAGGTTGTAGGGAGGCCAGCAAGAGGCAGGGAGGTTAAGGCACTAGACTCCCATATGGCCAGCCATGGTTTGCGTCAGACCTGGCAGCTTGGAAATCATGCTGGGCACATGTGTGTGCATGCCCAAAATCCCAGAAGGAAAATGGAGGAGAATGGATTGCAGTGTGGCCATCCCCAGCAGGGCATGAATTCTCACTTTCCCTTTCGCTGTTTCTGTCTCTCTCCAGCAAGTGCATGCCCTCAATGGCAAAAACCTAAAACAAACAAACAAAAAAAAATAGATTGTAGGAGGGCCTGGGGTTAAATGCTGTATTTAAAAAGCTGGACCCCACGTGGCTGGCTGTGGTTTAAATCCCAGTCCTACTGGCTTGAAAAACATGCAGGACACATGTGTGTGCCTGCCCCAAATCCTGATGAGATGGAGAAAAAAGCGTTGATCTGGGATCATGCCTTATTGAGAAGTACTTTCTACCTCTTTCTCTCTGTCTCTCTGGCAAGTGTGCATGCCCTCTGGCAATTTAAAAAAAAAGGCTATAGAAAACACTTGAACTTTTTTTTTTTAAAGAGATTTTCACTATAAGGCACGTGTGCTTGCTGGATAAACAGAGAAACACAGAGACAGAAAACAAGAAATCTCCCCTCAGGGTGGATGGCCATGTCACAATCTCTTCTCCTCAGTTCTCCTCTTGGAATTTCGGGCATGCACACACATGCACCCAGCATGAGTTTTAAGCCACCAGATCCAGGACTCGAACCGTGGTCGACTACATGGGAGTCCAGTGATGTAACCATTATGCCATCTGCTGATCCCAGAATTTTTAATATTTTTAAATAAAAAAAAAGTGTCAGGGCCAGTAAAATAATCTTAAAAGATGTTTATGTTTTTTCTTTTCCTTTTAGGTTGAATGGCTGTTTTATACATGTTTTCTAGGAGACATATCAGCTATAGGACTCAAGTAGTTGTAGAAAATGAAACCTTTCTTACTGCAGTGCCATGACGGTCTCCAATTCTATCCCCCCCACTATACCCCCAAGGTGTGTGCACTTCCCAGAGAGAGAGAGTGAAAGACGATTAGGCTACACTCCCTTCTCTTCCATTTCTCCATTCTGTTGGGATTTTGTGCACACATGCACGTAAGTGTAGCATGTTTCTCAAGGTCTGAAATGTAAACTGCACAATGGACCATATGGATCTGCCTCCCTGGCCCCTGCAGAGCTGGCCTGACTGTCCCCATTTTTTTCTTTTTAGCTTTTCATCTATTTTTTTTTTCAGATTATTATTATATTTATTCTCTTTATTTTTTTTAAACATTCAATTGTCCCCATTTTAATATGTACTGTGAACTCTATTTTTCTTTCACTAGCTTAATATTCAGTTATATTTTAGAAGTATAGTGAGCCCTGGATCTTAAAGGATTTAGAAAGATTTTGTGAAATTAGCCGAGTATCTGTTACCAAGTATTATCTTTTGGATTCATTTGTTGAAATTTACTTTGAGAGGTTTAGGAAAAAATCTGTAACATTTGGTACAAAATGTTGAAGACCATGTTAAAAGAGCAGTACAGTGCTATGTCCCTGGGCAGTTCTGAAATATGGCACTATTAAAAAGTGGAAGCTCCCTGGTGACTTAATCTCTAGTCCTAATGATTTAGTTACATAACCATGGAGACTTTTGTACCAACAATATAATAACTCATTGAATCTGGAGTGAAGAATGAATTTTCTTGTAATGTATAAAATATGCCTTCTTGAAGAGAAATAGCCCATTTGTTTAAATTGTACCAGTAGGTAACATGAAACATTAGTGACAGATATGAATACTTCCCAGGGACCGTAAGCTGTTGTATTATCATTAAAAAAAACCCCTCTTAATTGCAGTCTTGCTCTACTCTAACCCATTCTAGGCTCTCTGCCAAGGTGCTGTTTATAAAGATGTTCACCCCATCATGGGTCATTGTGCTTAAAACCCTTCAGGGGCTCATAGAGTCCTCAAAGAAAGTCCAGACTCTTACTATAGTCTATCTTTTCCATTTTGTTGTTTATTTCACCCTGCCATTTTATTACCCAGCTATCTTGAATATTGAATCATCTCAAGAAACTCAAGACTGACTAGGCTCTACAGGAGACTGAATCTGGAAGCACAGGTAGTCAAGCAGCCATGTTGCCACTCTAATACCCATGGCTGTTCTGGCTTCTGCTCATTCTCTTACTCTTCAGGCTGCCTTTTTCTGCTTTGTGGCTTGCTTGGAAATGGTCGCCCCACAGATCCCTAGTTCAGAGTCTTTCCTGTACATGATCAGCAGGGGTGGAGACCAGTTCCTCAGACTCTATTGCAAGTCCCTGGGAAAGTAGATCTGATGGGGCCAAAGTAAGATGTGATCCCTGGTGCTTCCCTACGTCTAGGAGATGGCCACATGAGTAGTAGTGGCTATGAAAACAGCCTGCCATTTTTCAGGGTGGGAGTGTCCAAAGTGCTGCTAGATAAAAATACAGGGGACTCTTTTAGATATTCAGCATTTGATTGCTCTCCTTCTTTCCTGTCCAATTTCTATAATCTCAGAAGTCTTCAAATAGATTTGGGCTTTTGTCTTTGGTACCAAGGAGTCTGATTGCCATCTACGTGCTTTATTTATGGGAAGCTTTATGGAGCATAAACATCTGTTCAACTAGGTGGTATATCTTGTGGATATTTTCAGTTATTCATTAATTTATTTTAATATTAATTATCTACTAATATTTAATTGTCTAGATTAAGGTACCAGTCAAGATGCATGGAATATAATTATATGCAGCTTAAAGTCTAGTTTACTTTTGGGGGATTAATGCTATGTATTTAAGCTGCATTTACCTACTTGTCCAGGGTTTTAATCCTTTATTCATTAATATTTCCCCCCAGATCTTGTTCCAATATTATGGCAGGCTGTCATACCCTTTAGTCATTTGCTTGTACAGATGCTTCTGTTTTATTCAGAAGTTTACTCATTCTAGTAAGGAATAGCTAACTAGGAGAATAGATATGTTGGAAAAATAGAAATCATCCAACAGTAATATTGTATGACATGAGTTTGACATTAATTAAATAACAAGAGAAAGATTTTTGTATAATCTGGGAAGCTGGAGGCTTAAAGATTCTGAATATGGCAACTTGCCCAATCATTTCCAGAGTTGGAGGTAGCTCGACATTCACAACATCACAAATAAACATTCACATGCAAAGAGAAATATCAGAAAAAGCATAGCCCAAATCTAAAATGAAGGCACAGCTGGCTGCTTCGGGAAAAAGAAGGATGGGTGTTTTGGCTACATCAGCTAATCTGCATGTCCAAAGCATAAGCAGAGTCTTAAGAAATGAAATTTTGCCTCTCTCTTCTACCTGGCTTAAATTTGCCTGTTCACGGGCACTAGTACTTATGGGGGTGTATGTGTGCTTGAAGGTACACAGCATTGTATTTTGAAAGTTCATCGATGGGAACTATCGAAGGAATTCTATCACTAGAGTATTCTTGGGCTGATAGTGGTTGAAAAGGGGCTCCCTTTCAGAGACTAGCCAGTAAACCTGTTTGTTGAATATTTGAAACCACTTTTTCTTGTAGTGAGGGAGAGAGCCTATTTAAATTTGTGTTCTGAAAACAGAAAACTGAAAAGAAATCATTTGGAGAGCTATGCCTTGATAACCAATGTCAAGTAAGGAGAAGAAAGTGTAACCCATGAACCAATGCCATTAGTAGATGTGGCAGAGCTTGGAATGATCTTTCATGTGAATCCTCAATGTGAGAGTTGGTTTAGAATTCTTGACTGTTGAGGCTCTTGTTTCCTTTGTGCTCTGGATAGTGCTTTTAGAGGGGTCAGGGGACCCCTTCATAGGAAGATGGGATGTTAATGATTCCATAAAAGCTCTGTTCAAGAGTCCAATTTGAATACATTTTGTGATGGAATATTGACCCTGCAGTTGGTGATTTGAAAGTTTATTTTACATGCACTGAAGAAACATATTGAAGTCCTGAGAGGTTCTGTTCTTTGGTTACGAACATGTGCGTACTAGTCGTGGCAAAGGTAATCTCCTAATCTTCAGCATTGACCATTGGTCTGTCGTGTCTATCTCTATGGAGAGGTGCAAGAATGAATTAACATGATATACTGTTAGAGAAAATAAGAGTGATAAGATGTGAGACTACTTAGAAACCATTTTTTCATAGCAAAAGAGAAAAAATGCTGATTGAATATAGGTAATATTTCCCATTTGAAGGGAAAAATAATATGAACTTTGAATGGCACTTTCCTTACCCTAAGAACTTTCCTCTTCTTATACGAGGACAGGACCTGACATGGTTTTTCGGTCATGCTGGTCTGGACAAATTTATACACACTTTTCTTTCACTTCCTTTTGACTTGATGTTGTGTCCATGAGCAAGCCAAATGAAAGGGTCTAGCCACTTCTGAAAATGACAAGCCCACAGGGAAATGGACCTCTGAGTGAGAGCTTTTATTAGTCCTGGTTAGTTTTATTTTTTAACACAGTTTTTACATTCTGATATATTTTATAATGTTCAAATGACACATTTAGCTCTAAGGGTCTTAGACATTAATTAGCTTGTGGAGGAGGGAGAAGCTGCTGAGATTGGACATGGCAGTTAAAGATCAAATATGAGTGTGTTTATGTGTATCAGTTAACAAAAGTTAAACAAATTGCCTAGAATGGTCTGTCCCTGGTGAATGACTGTTTTCTTGTTTTCAATTTCCAGTTCATCACAGACTGGTAATTTTGTAAAATAGAATAAAAATAAATTATTTTGGGACCAGCAGATGGCATAATGGTTATGTTGCTGAATTCCCACATAGTTGACTGTGGTTCGAATCCTGGACCTGATGCCTTCAAACTCACGCCAGGCACATCTGCGTGCATGACCAAGATCCTGAGAAGAGAATGGAAGATAAGGGGTTGCAGTGTGGTCATCTGCCCTTGGCGGGGGCAGGGGGGGTGATTTCTCACTTTCTGTCTTTCTGTCTCTCTGGTGAGCACTTGCATTCTATAGCAAAAATCTCTCTTAAAAAATTATTTTAAGGGACCAGCAGTTGGTGTAATGGCTATGTCGCTGGACTCCCATGTAGTTGAACATGGTTTGAGTCCCGTACCCGGTGGCTTAAACTCTCGCTGGTGCCCGTGTGTGTGTACCCAAGATCCCGAGAAGAGAATGGAAGAGAAGGGATTGAGGTGTGTCCGTCCCCCCAGGAGGCGATTTCTTGCTTTCTGTCTCTCTCTTTTTGGTGAGTGCATGCGCCCTATAGCAAAAACAAAAAACAAAACCCTCTCCAAAAAAGAATTATTTAAAAAAATATTAAAGAAAAATGGGCCAAGAGGTGGCACAGTGGTTAAGATGCTGGATCCCACATGGCCTACTTGGTGATTTGAGTCTCAGACCTGGCGGCTTGAAAGATACACCAGGGGTGTGTGTGTGTGTGTGTGTGTGTGTGTGTGTGTATGTGTGTGCATGCTCAAAATCCCAAGAGGAGAATGGAGTAGAAGGGATTGTACCTTTGCCATCCCATTTGGGGAGTGATTTCTCACTTTCCTCCTCTCTTTGGCTCCCTCTCTTTCTTTCTGGTGAGTACCTGTACTCTATGGCAAAAATGTAAAAAAATTAAAAAAATAAACAAGGCACAAAAAACACAAGCTCCAGTTTTAAAAAATACTTTATTTATTTAATTCCAATTGTTATTATTATTTTTTAAATTTGACTAGAGAGGGAGACAGAGAGAGAGAGAAAGGGAAAGTGAGAAAGTGAGCTACCAGGTCCAGGACTCAAACCGTAGTCAGCTATGTTGGAATCCAGCGCCTAACCACCATGCCATCTGACGGCTCCTAAGTTTCAGTTTTTTAAATCAGATTTTACAGACATAAACATGGTCAATTATCTTGTTATAAAAGTACCTAAATTCTTTCCATTTCTATACTCTCAGTTTAGGAAGACTACAAGTAGACAGAAGGAAGAAATTTGGATTTTTAATAAATGATTAAGCTAGTAAACTAACCAGATTACTATTTCCCAAGCTTCTTTTTATAAAAGTTTATTCATTTACTTCCGAGGGAGACATAGACAGAGACAGAGACAGAAACAGAGAGATACAGGCCTCTCCAACAGGGTCTTCATGGTAACATGGTGAGTTACCCCCAGTCTTAGCCAGCCGGGATTATTAGCACACAGGTGCACACACACCCAGCATGCTCAGGGAAGAACTGGGATTCACACCCACAACATTTCCTGTGTCGGTCCAGTTGTGTTACTGCCTGGTCCCACAGACTTCTTATGTAGGATTAGGAAAAAAATCCTCATTGTTTAAGCAATTTGGAGTTGCCTTTCTCTTACCAAAAGCATGTAAACAGTAGTTTGTGTAGTTTGATGTATATGATAAATGAATGAGTTCAATTTTTAAGAAAAAGTAATAATTGACTAGGTGATTAAGAAATGATTCCCATGCAATGTTCTACCCTCAGGGATAGTTTTTTTTTTTTTTTTTTTTTTTTTTTTTTTTTTTTTTTTTTTTTTTTATAGGCGCTAGCTTTTAGACTGGCAGGCAAAGAGAGCCTGCGCAGAATAAACTGATCTTGGTAGGATTTGTTCTGCAGTCAGACTTTTAAGAAGCAGCCCAGGGACTAGGAATGGTGTAATGGTTACGTCACTGGTCTCCCATGTAGATGACTCCCATATATACCACCAGGTCCCAGACCTGGTGGCCTAAAACACATACTGGGCACATGTGCATTGCATGCATGCCCAAAACCCTGAGAGGAGACTGCAGGGGGGAGGGATTGTGGCATGGCCATCTCTCCCCAGGGGATGATTTCTCGCTTTCTGTCTCTCTGGCAAATGCATGTACCTTGTAACAAAACATTTCTCTCTTAAAAAAAAAAAAAAAAGAAGAAGAAGCAGTACAAGTCCCACAACAAGGTGTACAGCAGGTGTAAAGACTTTTTAATTCCAACTTTTTGAGTGAGAGGGATTAGATTTAGACAGAATCTTTTGGGGGTTGAGGGAAAGTGTGGAGTGCACATAATCCTCTCAGAGCAGGCTGTAGGGTCTTGATTATAAATAACCGCGGGAAGCTTTCTCACCTAGGGGCTGTACATTCTTTTTTCCCCTACTTAATACTTGGCCCTCAGCCTTTAAATGCCCAGGTGGAGGAAGACAGAAGCTGCTGAGCTTGAACTTGTCCCTAGTGGTTTTACAAAGAACTGTTACTAAGCATGAGGGTTGGAGGGTGAGAAGTGGATGGGAGGGAACAGGAGATGGGCGCCCAGTGAGGACATGTGGCTGAGCTGTCAGTAGAGCTGGGTGATTTTTAATTTTTATGAAATAAATGGCACTTTAGAAAGTCTGTCATTGTTACGTGGAAGGTATTGTCCTGAGCCCTTTCCTGATTATTAGTTGGTTTAACCCTCAGTCCATGGAACAGATAACGTTATCCAGCCCCACTCACAGATGAACGAAGTGGGTCCCAGGAAGTTAAGTCACTTGCTGATAATCAAAATCTCCACAGTCCAGTCTTATCCTTGAACTAGTTTTTCCAGGTGGAATATATCAGCTGTGCAGATAAGTACAAATACCAGTATAAGAATCACCCAAGTCGGAGCCAGCAGGTGGTATAGGGGATAAAGTGCTGGACTTCCACATGGTTGACTGCAGTTCAAGTCCTGGGCCTGGTGCTTGAAACTCACACCAGGTGTGTGTGTGTGTGCATGTCCAAAATCCCGAGAGGAGAATAGAGGAGAAGGGATTGTGGTGTGGCCATCCCTGGGGGGTGAGTTCTCACTTTCTGTCTCTCTTTCTCTGTCTCTCTGAAGAGCGCACATGCCTTATAAAAATCTCTCTGGAAAAAAAAAAAAAGGAATCACCCAGGTCTCCAGTCCTCTACTCTTTTATTTAGAGAAATGCAACATCCCTGACAGATGGTACCTGAGCACATCTTCCTGCTTCTAGTCTTCCTTTTTTTCCTATGACCTCTCTCTGAGGTATGGTTTAGTTTTTGGTAGAGGAGCTGGCTTTACTTTTTCATGCCTCCTGGACCCACTTACATAGCAGAAGTTCTGCAAAAAGCAGGTTTCTTGAGCTTCCTTTTTGGAGCCCAGGGCTGCACCACAGCTGTGCATGCTACACAGCATGCAGGCCAGCCCTGGCCTCTCCATGGGGTTGATTTTTTTTAGCTCCATTTTCCTGCAAATTTACAGCAATCCGCCTCACTGTCATCCCGGTGACCTGTAGCCCCATGTTGTCCTGGTGACCTGCAGCCACATGGGTTCAGCCCCTCTCACCACTGAATTCTATGGGAAAGTGGGAAGGGTGATGCTGTTGATGGCTCAGTGGTTTTAGGAAAGAGGTTCCTCAGTGCTAACCTGGACAGTGTGCATTCCTTATTTGATGGCCATCAGTAGGTGGCGCGGTTGAGCACCCTCTGCTCTACAGAGCAAGTGCAATACCTACAGTTCTTGGTTGGAGCCACTGTGGCCAGGCTTTTTCATACACTGACCCCATTTCCATCATGAATAGCCCATTTTCTCTGAGTTGTTTTGATTCCAAGAAATTAGGCTAACTAATTAGGTTGATAATTTTGGAAGGATACATGAACTTATTATAACAGTCTAAATTTACTTGATTTGGGGACTAGCAAGCAGTTGGCATAATGGCTATGTCACTGGACTCCCAAGTAGTTGACCGTGGTTTGGGTCCTGGACCCAATGGCTTAAATTCACACCTGGCATGTGTGCGTGTGAGCCTAAGATCCTGAGAGGAGAAAGGAAAAGAAGGGATTTCGGTGTGTCCATCCCCCGGGGTGGGGGGTGATTTCTCTCTTTCTGTCTCTCTCTGCCTTTCTGGTGAGTGCACACGCACCCTATAGCAAAAACCTCTCCAAAAACAAAAATTAACTTGATATTGAAATGGAAGTTTACCTGCTACCCAGGGGTGGTGAGCAACAGGGAGCTGCTTTAGATTTAGTTATTGGTACTGTTAGAACAATTCAAATGAATTCGGACATGACCAGAATCATTGCTATAATCTCCTACACATATGTTTACCGTAAGTAAAGCAAAGTGGTGGGGTCAGAAATTCTTCACCAAGCAGTCTCTGCTGTAATTTATTCTCTGATTTATTCATCAACTATTTATTCAGTGCTTACCTCTTGCCAGGCTTGGCAGATATGGGGGATGTAGCAGTAATAAAAACAGATAAAAGTTCTTAGCTTTTTGAAGCTTATGTTCTGGTGGGAGAGACAGACAGTAATGAAACAAATGTGAGTGTGTGTGTGTAACGTTAGGTGATAGTGCTGGGAGAAAAAATAAGTATAATAGTATAATAAATGTTGGGACCAGCAGTTGGCATAATGGCTATGTTGCTGGACTCCCATGTAATCGATTGCAGTTCGAGTCCCAGATCCGGTGGCTTAAACTCATGCCGGTGGCCTGTGCGTGCGTGCCCAAGATCCTGAGAGAAGAATGGAGGAGAAGGGGTTGCAGCGTGGCCATCCCCCTTGGGGAGTGATCTCTCGCTTTCTGAATCGCTCTCTCTCTCTGTCTTTCTGTCGCGGGCACATGCCCTATAGGAAAAGCCTCTCAAAAAATATAATAAATGTAAATAAATTTAAAAAAGAATAGCTGCTTTTCTTTTTTTTAAATAAACTCTATTTCAATGAATGTACAGACATTCATTGATGGATTATATCCCAATAAACCCATTGTAAGTTTAAAATTTCCCAAGAAATGTATTTAAAGGGCCCAGCAGATAGCATAGTGGTTGTGTTGCTGGACTCCTACATGAATGACCATGGTTCGAATCTCAGACCTGGTGGCTTTAAAGTCATGCTGGGCACTTGTGCGTGTCTGTCTAAGATCCTGGTAGGAGAATGGAGGAGAAGGGATTGCAACGTGGTCATGCCCCCTGGTGGGGTGTGATTTCTCACTTTTTTCCCTCTCGCTTTCTCTGTCTCTGGTGAGTGTGCACGTCCTAAGGCAAAAACCTCTAAAAAAAGTCTTTAAAATACTTAACCTAATGAACTCCATAGCTTACTGTAGCTTACATTAAACATGTTCAAAACACTTACTCTTAGCCTATAGTTGGGTAGAATCATCTGACACAAATCCTCTTTTGCAATAAAGTGTGGACTATCTCAGGTAAGTTATTAAATACTGTACTGAAAGTAAAGAAGAGAGAGCTTGTAGGGGTACTTGAAATATGGTTACTGGTGAATATGTATCACCTTTTCACCATATAAAGTCAAAACATTGTAAGTAAACCCATCCAAGTCATGGACCGTCTATATTAGTGTATTAGTTATTCTAAATATAGTAATCAAAGTAATGTTACTGGGACCAGCAGGTGGCGTGGCACTTACGGGCACTGGACTCCACCATTGCTGACTGTGGTTCAAATCCCAGACCTAGTAGTTTGCTTTCTCACTTTTCTTTTCTCTCTCTCTGGTCAAACTTAAAAATAATAATAACATAAAATTAAGTTAAACAAAATAACATTACTGACAAGCCCTGTAGCAAGCAATTGGGCACTGTCCAGTGGATGGTAGATCCCACATGGCTGGCCATGGTTCAAGTACCAGCCCTATTGTCTTGAAAAATGCACTGAGTATGTGAGCATGTGCCCAGGGTCGTGCCAGCATAGAAGACTGGAGACGGGGTTGCAACATAATTAGGCCCCATTGCGGGGGGGATTCTCTCTCTTTCTGTCTCTCTCTCATGAGTTAGCACCTTCTAGCATAAACAGAAAAAATATAACTATGACATTTCAAATACATGGCCTCTGCATGTTTGGCATTTCCATGTTTGGACTCTGATATTGTTGAAAGGCCTGGCACCTGAACAGTAGGCAACTCTTGGTACCATCAGCAACAGGGACTGTGGTCCACTTTCTATTCTCAAAGATGCCCCCATCAAGTTCTCCCATATCGCCTCTTCCTCTTTTCCGCCCTGCCCTTTCATTAGAATTTATGGTGAAAGAGTTCTTCACAAAGAAGAGAAAGCATTGAATCTGGACATGTTTTATGGTAGACCATTACCTTTATTGATAATTTCCACGGTTAGCAGTAGAGATAAAAGTGATTTTTTTTTTTTACCCATAAATGATTTGGATGTGTTTGTAAGTGGGATAGGGCCCAAGGTCAGCCTAGGAACTTGGCAGGTTGAAAAAAGCTTTTTATTAATGTCAAAAGGTCAGACAGAAGTAACTTCTCTTATGTGATTGCCACGAGTATTTATAATATTAATATTACAGATCATGTGCAAACTGTTTGTTCTCTTTAGATTACTAGTGAAAACTTCCCATAAATCAAGCTATAACTTTAAGAAAGCCCCAGCCTCCATTTAAAAATACTACATCAGGAATGTATGTATGTATGTATGTATGTATGTATGTGTGTGCATGCATGTATATATACATTTTTTTTTCTTTTGTAAGCTTTCCCTTTATGCAGAGTCCTTAAACATCTTTTGCAATCGTGGGATCATCAGATGGTGTAATGGTTTCATCACTGAATTCCCATATGATCAACTGCAGTTCGAGTCTCAGACCTGGAGGCTTGAAACTCATACCAGATGCATGTGCGTGCATGCCTGAAATTGCAAGAGGAGAATAGAGGAGAAGGGATTGCAGCATGGCCATCCCCCCTGGGGCGTGATTTCTCATTTTCTGTCTCTCTGTCTCTATCTGTCTTTCCAGTGAGAACACATGCCCTATAGCAAAAATCTTTCTCCAAAAAAATCTTTTGTAATCAATCATTTAAAAGTGCATACATGGACATGGCTTTATGGAGACACAGTTAAATTGAATTAGGGCTAGTCATCTTGGAATAGATAATGAAAGGCAGAAAATTGTATTTTAAAAACAGTATTTTGTCTGGAAACATTTAAGCCCCAGAGATAAACTATTTTACAGCTGACTTGTTGGTAGCTAGGCAGATGACTCTAGATGGTAATAGATAGTTGATTCCATTTTTCTTGAATGATTCCCATTTCTGGACCGAAGCATGCTAATTGTTTTAAAGAAGACATGACTTTTGTGGTGATGTGGATATGAGGAGTAGCAGGCGCCAAAGTGGGTTCACATGGAGAACTCTGCGACTAGAAGTCACCTGGTTTTATGGGGTTTCCACTTGTTGCTTTTCGACAGCTGGAGTATGTCAGCCCCTGGAAATAGCTCTGCTCGGACATAGTCATTTTCATTGGTTGACAGGGTCCTCTCAAGCCACTTCTGGCCTCCGAGGAACTCCTGAAAGCTGCCTTCGATGAGGCAAGTTGGCCAGATTGGCTCAAACTTCCCACAGATTCCCACATCTTACAAACAGAAGAAAGGATACCTTGGTTGGAAATGTGATTTCAGTTAAGCCAGGCTTATCGATTACTTTTATGTTACTTAAAAAAGAGGTTTTCTGGTCGCTTTTAACCCAGGGATAGACTTGTTTAAATAACCAGTAGTGTTCATTGTTTCCTAAATACACACACATGCTTCTGCTTTCTTACTGGACGTTTCCTCTATCATTAGAATAATGCTGCCTTACACAGAGCAAATATTTTCTGAAATGTAAAGATGTAGGCCTAGTTGGTGCTTTTTTAACTTTCCAATTTAGATTGTAGGAGCAAACTCTAATATTTGATTGCCCTTGTTCTGCTGGAGAAAAATATTTCTGACTACAGTACTGAGCACTTGGAATGCTGAATCAGTTGCAGAAATTCAAAATAACATGCAGGCTGGGACATAATTGTCCAATGAATATATTGAGTTGTCAGAAAAGTCATGATGTATTTTTTCTATTTTTTTTTTTAATATATATAGAAATGCATCATGATTCTCCAATGACCCAAATAGCTCCAGGGGAGCAGTCCTGGGTGGGGTGTGGGGTAATGATTCTATATGGTATTCATTTCTGTGCCAAATATTAAGGTACCCAGGGCAGTGAGAGCCAGAGTTCAGCAAAACCTTTCACATCTCCTGGACGCTGACTTGTTCTTCTGTCTCAGTGCTTTTTATTAAACTTCAGTCTCACGGCTTCAAGTCCACACAGCATACCTGGATTTGGCAGGGATTCTAACATTACATAGGGACCGATTAGGCTGGGGGTTTGAACCTGGTCATGTGGGATTCAGCTTTTCTTGAGCCATGCATTACCACTCTACCATGGAGCAGGCCTGCAATTTATTATTTATTTATTTAAGAGAGACTTTTTGCTATAGGGCACATGCACTCGCTGGAGAGACAGAGAGACAAAAAGTGAGAAATCAACTCCCCAAGGCAACGGGCATGCTGCAATCCCCTCTCCTCCGTTCTCATCTTGGGCTTTTGGACACACATACACACGTGCCTGGTGTAAGTTTTAAGCTGCCGGATCTGGGACTTCAACTGCGGTTGACTACGTGGGAGTCCAGCAACGTAACCATCACATCATTTGCTGGTCCCTGCAATTTTATTTTTAATGATAATTTTTAGGGTTTGGTAAATAAATTTTAGGAGTAGGACAGATATTTTCCCCTCAAAAATTAAAAATTAGGAGTAGTTTTAAATGAGTGACAAAAGAATATTTTAAGTGTTAAAATTCCCTGTTAGATTGAAGCATTTCAATATTAAAAAATATCAAGTCTTTTTTTTTTATTTTATAAAGTAGCATATTAGGTACTTTAAAAGGTTAAAAAAAAAGCTTTTTTAAATTTAAAAATATTTCTATTTATTTAAGAGAAAAATGGAAAACAAAGAAGACTATGTGTCCCCTGTAAGCCTTTAATCCTGGAACAACCACAACTGGCTTTTTTTCTTTTGTCACGATACACACAATTACAAAGATGTAATGTCAGGGCTCTCCTTGCAGGAGTTAGGAAAAACACTATGTAGGTGATAGATACCAAAGGAGGGAATGAATCATCAGAAAACTGGAAGGGCCTAGAATGATGCTGAGTCTTCTGTAATACGGTGAAATTTTACAGATAGCTCAAAGACCTGCCTTAGGAAATTTTGCCATATTGAAACTAGATGTTCTGGAAGATATTTTGACTGAATAAGTTTTCCAAGGGCTGGGTGACTCCACTATATTCTGACTGGCCTAATAAAACAGTTTTAAATCAAGCTTTTCACTATTAGCAGAAGTGACAGTACAATGATCGTCATTTAAGGTAATTACCACTTTACACCATTTGTATTGACTCTTAGTCGCATCTTGGGTTTAAATGCTAGAAATCACTGTTCTTAAGATAATCACAAATCAGAGACCAGCACTTAGCATAATGGCTATGTCGTTGGACTCCCACATAGTCGACCGCGGTTTGCATCCCGGACCCGGTGGCTTAAAACTTATGCCGGACGCGTGTGCGTGCGTGCCCAAGATCCTGAGAGGAGAATGGAGGAGAAGGGATTGCGGTGTAGCCATCCCGCCTGGGGGGTGATTTCTTGCTTTCTGTCTCTCTATTTCTCTCTGTCTGGCGAGCGTACGTGCCATATTGCGAAAACCTCACCCCCCACCCCCCAAAAAAATAAAGATAATCACAAATCAGTCCCCAGCTTTTATTCCTAAAATACTCTGAATGTTTTTATGGGCAACTGACAAAAGTTGAGAATCTCCTTTAGAACCATCCACTGGGAATCATAAATAAATTAATCCAAGGAACAAAAATATACGGAATCACTACTGCTGTCACACATTGCTTTAGGCATAAGGAGCATAAACCTTTCTGCTCTCATGGACCTTACTTTATTTTTGGAGAGAGATTTTTGCTATCGGATATCTGTACTCGCTGGAGAGACAGAGAAACAGAAAGCGAGAAATCACTCCCTAGGGGGATGGCCATGCCACAATTCCTTCTCTTCCGTTCTCCTCTTGAGATTTTGGGCACACTAGCACACACACCTGGTGTGAGTGTAAGCCACTGGGTCTGGGACTCGAACCACAGTTGACTACTACATGAGAGTCCAGCAACATAACCATTACACCATCTGCTGGTCCCCGGACCTTACATTTTAATGAGCAATGACAGAAAATAAACAAAGAAGACAATGGCTGTTAATAGTAGGTAACCAGAAACCTCTTCAGATTAAGTGGATAGAACCCCCAGTTTCAATTACTTAGTTTTAAACTTGATCATCAAAAAGGAGCAAGCCATGCCCATATCTGAGACAAAAGCATTCCCAGGGAAAGGAATAGTGAGGGTACATGTTCTTGGAAGATGCCTGGAGCCCATTGGGCAGTGGGAAGGAGGGCAGGAAGGAGGCTGATGGGAAGCCAGGTAGGCCACTGGTAAGGAGTTTGGGACCAGTCTGCTTCTGATGGGAGGCTCCTAGATCTAACTGACCTTTTAAAAATATCACACAGGGAGAGCAGCAACTGGTATGATGAAGGTGATGGACTCTCACGTGGCCAGCTAGGGCTCAAGTCCCTGATCTGGTGGCTTGCAAATCACCCCAGGGGTGAGTGTGTGTGCCTAAAATTCCAGAAGAAAGGAAAAGGAATCGTGGCATGGCCATCCCTCCTTAGGGGGTGATTTCTCACTTTCCCTCTCGCTGTCTCTCTCTGTCTCTCTCCGGCAAGCCCATGCGCCTTATGGAAAATAACCTTAAAAACAAAAACAAAAACAAAAAATAAGAACAAAAGAGTCACTGGCTGTGACACAGAGGAAGGGAGTTACCACACTGATGGAGAGAAATGGTAGATTTGTGATCTCGCACATGAATAGCAAAGACTGTGAAGACTGGAGAAAGACAACAGTGATGACTTCTTGGTTTGGTGCTTAAACAGTTCGGAGATGGTAGAACCATTTGCTGAGACAGAGAGGCTGGGGAGGAACAGCTTTAAAATTTATGTGATGTTTAGGACTTTATTAAATATCTCCAGGTACTGTAATCCAGCATATATATATATATATATATGAGGCTGGGATGAGAGGCAGAGAATGGTGCTTAAGATTTACATTTGGAGCCATCTTTGTGTGGATTGGAGTGAATGCCCCAAGATCAGGCCATATTGCTCAGAGTGGCATAGAAATTTGAATTTTTTCAATGTTTGGAGGCAGGTTTATTTTGCTGCCATAGAATTTCTTTCCTTCCTTCCTTTCTTTCTTTCTTTCTTTCTTTCTTTCTTTCTTTCTTTCTTTCTTTCTTTCTTTCTTTCTTTTAAAGAGATTTTTTGCTATAGAATGTGTGTGCTCTTCAGAGACAGAAGGTGAGAAATCACCTCTCTGGGGGATGGCCATGTCACAATCCCTTCTCCTCCACTCTCCTCTCGGGACTTTGGGCAGGCACACATATGTGCCTGGCGTGACTTTTAAGCTGCTAGTTCTGGGATTCGAAGCGCAGTTGACTATGTAGGAGTTCAGTGATGTAAACATTATGCCATCTGCTGGTCTCATCTGCCATACAATTTTTAGTGACCCAGAATCTTCCAATGCTTTGAGTTTCTACATTTTCTGAGCTCTGATATTGCTCAGAATAGAAAGAAAGAAAGTAGTATTTCTTTTTTTTTTTTTTTTTTTGAGAGGTTTTTCACTATAGGGCGCGTGCGCTCACCAGACAGACAGAGAGAGACAGAGAGACAGAAAGTGAGAAATCGCCCCCCAGGGGTGATGGTCACGCCGCAGTCCCTTCTCCTCCATTCTCCTCTCGGGATCTTGGGCACGCACGCACACACGCCTGGCGTGAGTTTTAAGCCACCGGGTCTGGGATGCGAACTGTGGTCGACTACGTGGGAGTCCAGCGACATAGCCATTACGCTAACTGCTGGTTCCCAGAAAGTAGTATTTCTTGAAGTTCTAATATATGGAGCTTTGAGCAAAGCACTCTTTTTATGTTATCTCATTTAGTCTTCACCATGGCTCTTGCTTTTAATACGAAGAAACTAGCTCAGACTTTACGACTGTATTTAGGATTTAAATCCGGTCTTTCAGTATTCTTTTTGCTTTATCATGTTTGGAATTGGCAGAATTGCAAAGGACTATCAATGTTTTCTTTTTGTTGCTCTACCAAAATGATACACAATATTAAGTGAGTATAATATCATATATTGGGTCGTCAAAAAAGTCATGATGCATAGAAAAGAATGATTTAATTAATTAATTGAACATTATTAATCAATTAATTAATTTTAATATGATCAGAGAGAGAGAGAGAGAGAAAGAGAAGGAAAGTGAGAAAACAAGCTGCCAGGTTCAGGACTCAAACCACAACTGGCCATGTGGGAGGCCAGTGCCCTTAACCACCATACGATCTGCCGTCCCTGCTGGCCCTTAAAAAATTTTTTTTTCCTTTTAATTTTGGTTTGAGATAGCCTGTTTAGGAAACTTTATAGCACATCTGCTCTGATTACACTTGCACATTTTGCTTATAAGGCGTTTTCACCCTTTTCTCCTGTTTTTAGATTTTTCTATTTTAAAAAATGATTTGAAGGCCTGTCGTTCACTGATTTGGAATAGCACAATGACAACGGCGCAAATAGGCTGTGACGGATGCTCGGTTGCTCAGCGATGTTTATATGGCGCTTCATTTTTTCGTTTGTTTTAAAGGAAGCTTATGATATTAGGACAAAGGTTTGGATGAGGATAGATTTTTGAAAAGTGAGGGCATTCTCTCAGGTATTTTCCTCACCACATCAATGTCTATTTTTATGTTTTTTAAAGGGTGATTTCTTTAAACAACGAAACAAAAAAACCTGCCACTGCTTGAAATTCCATGCCACTGGGTTTCCACCAGCTGTGGAGGAGGTGTCAGAGCTGCCTCCACGCAGCAGGGGGTCTCTAAAACCTTCAGCCCCTGGAGCTCACTGGCCTGCCAGCAACTAAGGGTTTGAGGGTGGGGTAGGGGCACCTTGCTTTGTTTTCCAGGGCAGGGAGGGATGCTTCTTCCATTTTCTGTTATTTGACTCTTGGATGGAGAGCTTTAAAAGCACACAAAATTCTGATCTCAGTGGACAAAATTGGGCAGTTTACTTGAAATTAGTTAAGCTGTTCTTGACCTTTTTTCTTTTTGGTTGCTGTTTTTAACAAAAAGAATCAGTTCTATAAGCCAATAACAGGTGGAGGCAGCAGGGGTTTGAGATGTGACACGAGAACTCCCAGAACACATGAGTGTGTCTGAGTACGAAATAGAGCGACCCTTTAAGATGTGACTGAAATAAATGCAGGTGGTGGATGGAAAGGCTGCACAGTGACTTGAAGAACCAGACTAGACAGTAACAACCATAACGAATTCTTTTTTCTTTTTTTATACTTTATTTTATGATAGTCTCATTTATATTACATTGAATCACATATAACTTCACAGTGTGTTACATTTCTTTTTCCAGAAGGAATACCATGCTTATCAGTCAATACAGAGACATTAAAATCCCCATTTCATCATCCAATAGCTTTTCATTGTTTTCCCCGATTATCATTATTATTCCAATTATTTTTTTAAACACTCAATCACTGTTTTTCATTTTGCTTGTAAAAAGACTTTACCCAACATGAACTACTTCTCAGACCAATCCCATTGAGAATACGATACACGTCATCATCACCAGGCAATAAACCATATCTGTGACAACCATAACGAATTCCGATGGGATGTTTAGTGTGGGTAGTGGACTATGTGAGTGCTAGCAAGAGGCATCGTGCTTCCCAAAGAGATGACTGTGGGTGGGGAGTGGGCGGAGGTCGAGGAGATGCTGGTAGGCCATTAGGGCTCCACTGAAAAAGCATTTCTGTTCAGCAACAATGTGCAAGTTAGGACAGATCTGCGATCATGAGGTATGGGCAAGGCCCCCGAGGAAACAAGTTACAGAGAAGCAATGGATAATGATTATTATCACGTTGGAATTTCATATTTTTATTTTTTAAAGAATTATTCTTATTTCACTTTATTTACTTATTTATTCATTTTTATTTGATCAGAGAGGGACAGAGTGAGGGAGAGAGAGAGAAAAAAAGAGGGGAAATGAGAAAGTGAGCCATCAGTTCTGGGACTTGAACTGTGGTTGCTTGGCCATGTGGGTGTCCAGTGCCCTTAACTACCCTGCCGCCTGCTGGCCACCATATTTTTATTTTTTTAAATTTTGCCATAGGGTATATGCACTTTACTGGAGAGAGACAGAGAGTGAGAAAGCAACCCCCAAGGAGAATGGTCATGCAGAAATCTCTTCTCCATTTCTCCTGTCTGTCAGGGAGACAGAGTTTGGGCACACATGCACACACTATGCATGTGGTTTTCAAGCTGCTGGATCTGGGGCTCAAACTGTCCAGTCAGCCATGTGGAATCCAGCCACTCTAACCATCATGCCCCGGGCTGTCCCAGAATTTCATGTCTTTTAACCCTTGCTTTAACCGGGATAGTTCACATTTTCAGTGTGTGTGTGGGAGACCTTGATCTAATGTCCAAATGTGGAACTGAGCAGGGAGCCCTTCTTTCCTTCATTTAAATGCCTCCAAGGTAAGGCCCAGGGCTGTGCCTGGGAAGGTGACCGGCTCCAGTTGCTTCATATTAATCAGGTTAGGTGGGCAGAAACTGTGGCCAGGCCGTGGTTTTCAAACTGAAGTGAGCCTCAGAATTACAGGCAGAAATTTAAAAAATGCGTATTCCCAGGTTAGAGGGATGTATGGAGGTGTGGTTGACAAGTCTATTTTTTTTTTTTTTTCTTTCTTGTTTTGGTTGATAGGTCCTGAGTGAGGGAGAAAGAAAGAGAAAGAGGGGAGGAGTTTGGTTTTTTGTTTGTTTTAAACAAAGACTTTTGCTATAGGGCGTGTGTGCTCACTGAAGAGAAAGTGAGAAGTCATCCTGCTGGGGTGACGGCCGTGCAGCAGTCCCTTCTCCTCCTTTCTCCTCTCCTCTCTGGATCTTGGGCACACATGCACATATGTCAAGTGTGAGTTTCAAGCCTCTGGGTCCAGGACTTAAACTGCGGTCAGCCGTGTGGGAGTCCAGCGCCTTAACCACCTGCTGGCCCCAGAGAGGAAGAGGTATTTTTGGGCTTTCACCATGGCAATCCCCTACCTCACCCTGCCTCATCCTCCCAGTTAGATAGGAGGACAGGTGTGCACTGTAGAGACCAGTCTGTTCAGGTTGGTCCAGGATGGGATCCGGCCTCCCATGGCCCCAACCTCATGCAGAAGCGCCTTATTGCTTATGATGCTGTGACTGGGTCTTTGAAAGAGAACAAGATTGGGAGCCATTTGCTACTTTGGGAGCAGTCGGAGTTGTCCACAGACTTCACTCAATTTCTGGCTCCTAACAGCCACAGAATTTTCATGTAGTGTATTTCATTTTGACTCAGCCATTAAACAATAAGCTAGCACTTTGGAAGTAATGTGTAATATGGTAATTAAAAATATTTTAATAGAAATATGTTTATGCTTTGTCAGGCTAATTCTTATAGAGCTAAGAGAAGACATTTCTACTGACTTTAGGGAAGGCTAAACCTAACTGACGTGGCTGAATAAATTACCTGTCCCTTCTGTTACTCAAAAAATAGCTGATATGGTTAAGAGTAAGCAACAAGTATTAAGGTCTACTTTTTTTTTTAAAAAGTAATTTCTTCACTTTATTTATTATTATTATTATTATTATTATTATTATTATTATTATTTTAATTTGACCAGAGAGAGACAGAGAGAGAAGGTAAACCACAGGGACTTGAACCACTGTTAGCCATGTGGGAATCCAGCTTCCTTAACCACCACACCACCTGCTGGCCCCAAGGTCTACTTATTTTTAATGTGGTGAACAGTTTTTATCATTCATTTAAAATAATCGCACGTGCAAAAGTGAGAGGGAAATGTGTAGAGATCTCGAAAAAATACAACAATTTCAAAAATGCACCAAATGTTTCGATCATCAGGGCCCAGGCTCAAAGGCTGATTCTTCTGAGTCCCTCTTTATTTCCTCTGCCTTTGTCCTACTGTCAGTCGGTTGTTTATTGATTGTATTTTACTCCTTATTTTATGGTTCACTTTAATAAACTGCTTATTTATCTTGTCATTTCCATGAATTACATCACTACGATACACAAAGTTTCTGGCAGCTAGGCCTGGTATATTTTGACTCCTAGTATTTTGGTAGAAAGGATCTCAGGAACAAGAAAACCCAATTTATTTCAAAAAGTAATTAATGAGTTAATGATGCTATAAGAACATGCACTCACCAGAGACAGAGAGAAGTGAGAAATTGCCTCCAGGTAGTGGACGGCCACACCACTATCCCTTCTCCTCCAGTCTCCTGTTGGGATTTTGGACACGCACACATATGTGCCCAGGGTGTTTTCAAGATGCCAGGTCTGAGACTTGAACCGCACAGTTGGCCACGTGTGATCCAGCTGCCTTAACCACCACACCATCTGTTGACCTGAAAACCTGATTTCTTATTTTTATAGGTCAGAAAATTTGGGACAAAACTATTTAAAAGACTTGCCAGTGATCACAGTTAGTGGCTTAGACAGGACTTGAAGGTGGACATTAACGTGGAATGAAAAGGAGGAAGCACTGCTCAGGGCCTGCTCTGGGATCTGGTTTCAAGCCCTGGCTCTGCCTGTCCTAGTTTATGGCCTCAGACAAGTTCTCTTCTTTTCATCCACTTCCCAACGAGGGGTCACTAGTACCTCTGCTTACTTCACAGAGATGGGAGGAATCAGTGAGATAATACACATCGGGGTAGTTGTAACTCTGGACACACAGTGGAATCCTTGGGAAGTTTAAACAAAGCAACGAGCAAAACCCAAGGCTAGGAAGTGCGTGCCCAGCCCCACCCTAAGATAGTCAGATTAAACTAGTCCGTGCTGGTGCTTTGTGAGCTACGTGATTAAGAAAGTCTCCAAGTGATTTTAATGTAATCAGGGCAGAAAACATGCAAAAGCCTTGCTACATGATAATGTTCTCTGCAAATAAAGGCCAGTATTTAATATGCTTGAGAATTACTTTTTAGAGAGAGATTTTTATCATAGGGTGCGTGGGCTCACCAGAGAGGCAGAGAGACAGAAATTACTCCCTTGGGGGAATGGCTATGCTGCAGTCCCTCCTCCTCTGTTCTTCTCTTGGATTTTGGGCATGCATGCAGGTGCGGCCAGCGTGAGTTTTAAGCCTCTCGGTCTGGGTTTTGATTCCTGATCAACTATTTGGGAGTTCCGCAATGTAACCATTATACCATCTGCTGGTCCCATGGCTTGAGAACTTTGCTCCCCAAATTCCTGTAACATCACTGAATAATGATGGAACATGATCTGTTGGCCTTTTACAAAAATATTTTTAATTATAAACCATTTTGTGGAATGGTGGTGACATTGTTGTTTCCAGTCTTGTGTTAAAGTGAAAAACTCTTTACACATTCGATGTAACTAAATTTTGACATGTACATTAACTTAGATCCTTCCTCTTCATGGGCTAACACTAAACAAAAGCAACACAACTACACTGTTATGAATTACTTTTAGTATTTCATTTGTTTCCCAGGGCTAACAATTATGGGGCAGAGATCATTGTTTCAAATAAAATAGATCTCACTTTTAAAAGTGTTACATATAAGGCTCTAATGGAATATAAAAAAGGTTCCGACATTTTAAAAATTACTGATTAATTCTTTCCGCCGTTTTTCTGACCTGTATCCCTCATTTATATTTTAACAACTTTGAAAATATATGAGCTATGCATATGCAATTTACAGATAAATTCCAAAATGTTACTGCTGGCCAATTAATTTACAAAAGCCTTTCAAATAATCTTCCTGTACACCCCAGGAGTGATTCAACAATGAAAAAAAAAAATCAATGAACTCTGTCTTACTTGCTCTTCACTGGAAGGAATCATGACTTAATAAGAGAGGAACTCTCCATGGTTGTTTGTAAGCACATTAATTCAGAAGCTGATGTTATTTGACTTTAAGACCCTATTACTGGCAAGGAATAGCTTGTCAAGTGAAGTCATTCCCTGTGAAGAGCAGATGTATTTTAGATAAAGATCATTTTAAAAACTCAGGTCTATAGTAAGACATCTAGATGCTAATCATTTTTTTTTCTTTAGAAGTATTTTAAAAGACTTTCAGAGGAACTGGAATTTTGTCTTGTTGAAATATAAAATAACATTTATGAGATCCAGATGAATTATTTTACAATCACACAAAATTTAGAGGAAAATGCCTTTTACTGGGTTGTTGGAAATGTCATGGCGTATTTTTTCTATGCAAAAATGCATCTTGACTTTTCCTACAACCTGATAGATGGAGAAAGGTAGGACATTAAATGGCCTTCTGAAGGTTGACTTTGCTCCCTCCCTGTGCCCCCAAACTGTGACAAACAGTGTCACCCAGCTACAGCGCCCGAAAACTAGATCTTCGGCAATCACCATGTACCAAGTCCCAAAATACGCTTTTGATTTGTGCTAAGAATTAAACAAATATATCCTTTATTTCTGCTCTAATGATTTTAGAAAATCTCCCTTTTCTTTTTTTTTTGGGGGGGGGACCATTAACTACATTACTTGGCACCGTTTCTACATAGAAATGAAATTGTTTTCAGAAGCTGATCCTTTCAGTCACTCAGATTTACTCTAATCTGTGGAAACTGGCAAGAAATCAATTCATATTTTTTATGTATCTATTCCCTGAAAAGATTCTCTTGCAAAAAGACCTGGACTTGCTAATGCACAGTGTAGTGATCAGTGTTTCAGGTAGATGTGCCCACTGAAGAGTGCAAGTGATCTTCTTGTATGACTGTAATCCAGGCATGATCATGACCTTGTATGCAAAATCTGCCTCAAGGTGACCTTCAGGTCAGAGAATGAGCAAGGTAACATGTGTGCTTACTCCGATTGGAGCTCATTTTGCTTTTTGGTCCTTTTGAAGGACAGGGCTAGGAAATGCATGCAGATATATGCAGGAATATAAACACATACACATACACATACATGCACCAAGGTGTGCAGACTTTCGGTGTATATATGTATTTCTGTTTTTCCCTCCCTTCCTACTCTTTTTAAGTTTTAAATATGTAGGATACTACCTATTCCCTCTCCTTCCTACTCGATTATCTCCCACCCATATAGGTAACTTCATTGTCTTCTAGTTTATCCTTTCTGTGTTTCTTTGGTAATGCTAATCAGATATTCATAGACTTGAAAAATTTCTCATCCTTTTCTTACACAAAAGGCCCATGCTATCTATATACTTATTACACTTTGTCTTACTAGTACCTCCGAGAAATTGTTCCATTTTAGTTCATAGAGCTCTTCCTCATTATCTTTTGTAGTTACATAGTACTCTATATGTATGTATATATTATTTCCTCATTCAGTCTCCTATTCAGTATTGTATTTTACTCTATTTCTTTCTCTTTTTTTTTAGGAATCACTTTCTTTAACATTATTTATTTATTTTAATTTGACTGGGGGAGAGGGGGAGGGGGAGAGAGAGAAAGAGAGAGAGAGAGAGGGAGAGAGAGAGAGAGAGAGAGAAAGTGAGGAAGCAAACCACCAGATCTGGGACTTGAGCCATGGTTGGCTATGTGGAGTCCAGCACCCTTAACCACCATGCCACCTGCTGGCACTGAGTTTCAATGGAAGGTTTAATGTAATGTGGTGGAATTAGAGGAAGGCAAAGAAGACACGAAATGGCACAGTTATCATAGAAACCTTGAAAACATGCTAACCAGAAGAAGCCAGCCCAAAAGACTACCTATCACATGCTTTCTTTTATAGGAAATAGCTAGGAAAGTCTCATCCATGGAGACGGAAAGTAGGTTAGCCTTGGACTGCGGGTGAGACTGAGGAGTGACTGCAAATGGGCCTGGGAAAATGTTCTGAAGTTAAATTGTCACTCAACTCTGTAAATAGACTAACGTAATTGGATTACACACTTAAAGCCGATTTTATTACATATAACTTACGTTGCAGTAAAGTTGTTAAAAAAAGTCAGCATCAAGCAGTGTGTATGACATTCCAATGTGATTACCTCCGATTCAAATGTGGCTTAATGAATTAAACCCTTTTAGACATCATATTTTTTAAGTACAATTTTTACTGTAAATTCTAACTCATGTATAATAATAGTACATCTTTGTGGGATAGCATGTGATTTTTCAAAGCATATATAATGTATAGTGATCAAATCAGGGGAATACCCATATTAATCATCTCCAAAATTGATTATTACTTCGATTATGCACGTTCAAAATGGTTTTCTGGTTGATGTTATGTAACTTAGTAGACATTCTTAGGAATGTCCCTCTAAATGATATATCCTTTCTGTTATGTACTTTGAATCAGAAGTGTATTTTTTTTCCACTTCAAGCAGATTTTTTTTAATGAAGAAGAGTCAAAGAATGATGTTTGTTCAAAGATATTTAGAAAGTATAGACTTGTCAAAGTCCTGTGTATACACAGAGATATTTGTCCTTTCTCCTGTTGATGCAGAATTAACCCACAGCTAATGTCCATTTTTCTCTTAGGTAGATAGATTCAACTACTACAACATTGTGGTGAAAATATTATCAGCTTCTTGTAAGCTATAAAATTGGCTCATTTTCCTTTCTCTTATGGGTTTGCTCACTGACTTCCCAACAATTTGGATGTTCGCTCTTTTGAGTGTTGGATGTCCATTCACTATGTATTTATAGCCTTCATTCTCATTTATTATGGGTCCCAGCCAAGTTGGCTGAGTCGTGCGTTATTATGGCCCTGGGCACCTTGAGGAGGATAGAGTGTAAATAACATTTCAATTGCACTGAACTTTTTGATTTGTTCAGAGCATTTTTCTTGGTTATCTGTGTGGACCAGATTCTAAGCACACTCAATTTGTGTCTCTGTTGGGAAATGACCACACTCCTTGAAGTGCTTCAGAAGCTCACTGCTTTCTAATTCTTGCCAGTCTTCTCTCTCAGCAAATATTGTTTCATAAAATGTTCTCTGTCCATCTGTTTCTCTAGCTCCAACAAGTTTATAATTTGTCTTGCCCTACAAAGACCAAGCCACTGTCTTTTATGGTGGATTACTCTGCAATATCTATTTATGGCTGCTTCCACATTTGGTCCAGGATACAAAGCCTTTTTTGTAATCTTTTCCATTTAAACCACCTTCTGACATGTGCCGGCATGACAGTGATCATTCTAATTATTATTATTATTATTATTATTATTATTATTATTATTATTTTATCTAATTGAGGATTCATTTCTTTCTCTGAATACTTGGAAGATCTCTTTGTGGTCCAATTCTCTTACCCTTATCATCAAGTTTATCACTTTTACTTATGATGGACTTTGCCCTGAATCGTGGCTTTGATTTTGGCTTCTCACATTTTTTGCTCCGTTTTAAGAAAGGTTTTAGTGCAGTAATCCTGAAATGCTGATGACAATCCAGAGGAACTAATCTGACTGGAGTCATGAGTCAAACAGGAAGACCTTGTCAACATAATTCCTCTCTACCCATCCAATGCTTTGTTAGGTTTTTTAAGATATCCCATGGGAAGAGGTTGTGGGTGGTAAAGACAAGCCAGGATGGATGGGAAAGGGATACAGTGATTCCAACATTCTGGGCTTGCTAGGATACTGTTGCTTTTCTTCCCCCCAATTTTTAACTCACTGATTCAATATTAGTCATTATTTTACCCAATTTAACTTGTTTTTTTTTGTAATTATCAATTTACCTATAGACTTGTATATAGAATCTTTGCCATCCCAGTAAGAATTCATGACTCTAAGAGCCCTACAGGGGCATCCAACTCACTCTGTTGCAACAGACTGGAGGCTTCGCACAAACTTCTGCTGGTTAACACTATGATGGATAGGCTGGCCATAGGTTGTATCCTTGGGAGCTGGGTGTTGCGGCCTCCATGACACACATGAATCCTGTGTATGACATAAGCTTACTTAGCCTGTACCTTGCTTTATCTGGGTGAGGTGGGAGCCCTATGGAGTGCAGAGAGCTGGTGGTACTGCCAGCAGCTACCCCTCAGAAGAAAGTTCATCACATTGGACTGCTTCTTCCTCCATAGCTCCTGAATGGACTTCTTTGCACCTACCTTGACTTACCCGATGGCTGCCGCCAGATGGAAAGGGACAGTGAAAGTTTTTGCTTCTTGAAAAAGAATCTTGTCTGGTGATCTCTAATGTAGCCCATTTTTGGCCATAGCCTCGATGGGCAGTTAGGGTGATCTTCTTCTTCTTTTTTTAAAAGAATTATTTATATTCTTTTATTTATTTTAAAATTTTACTAGAAAGAGAGAGAGAAAGGGACATTGAGAAAGCAAGCTATCAGGTCTGAGACTCAAACCGTGGCTCGCCATGTGGGAGTCCAGTGCCATAACTGCTGCGCCCCCCCCCCAGTGACGTTTTTTGAAGGGTGACCTCCAAGCCCACTATGTAATCACTTCTACATTATTGAACAGCTTCATAAGTTTGACTGCTTCATTGCATTTTTCTTGGGTTGTTTTCACTGTGGTTTCAAACTCCTAGCTTAGCCCCAACTCCCACTCTTGAGAGTGGATGGTGGACCTCCACCCAGGTCCTGACACCTGGCCACGCCCAAGGTCCCCTTGCTGCCCTTTTCTCCGGACTCACATTTCTAGTCTCACATATTCATGTATATAAAAAGTGTATTCTTTTGGGACCAGCAGTAGGCATAATGGCTATGTTGCTGGACTTCATGTAGTCGACTGCGGTTCAAGTCCTGGACCTGGTCACTTAAACTCACACTGAGTGCGTGTGCATGCTTGCCCAAGATCCCGAGAGGAGAATGGAGAAGGGATTGCAGCGTGGCCATCCCCCCTGGGGGAGTGATTTCTCACTTTCTACCTCTCTTTGTCTTTCTGGTGAGTGCACGTGCCCTATAGCAAAAACCTCTCAAAAGAAAGAAAAAGTGTGTTATACTATAGATTTTTTTTTTTTGGAGAGATTTTCACTGTAGGGCGCGTGCGCTCGCCAGACAGACAGAGAGAGACATAGAGACAGAAAGCGAGAAATCACCCCCCAGGGGGGATGGTCACGCCGCAATCCCTTCTCCTCCATTCTCCTCTCGGGATCTTGGGCACGCACGCACACGCGCCCGGCGTGAGTTTTAAGCCACCGGGTCCGGGACACGAACCGCGGTCGACTACGTGGGAGTCCAGCGACATAGCCATTACGCTAACTGCTGGTTCCCAAGTGTGTTCTTTTTATAGCATCTTTTGCTTATGGGATTTAGTGAACTAATAACCCTCAAAGGAAATTTACTCATTTTAAACTGATCGTGGCATAAAAGATGATTTAATTCTTTTAAAGAGTTGAATTCTAATGCACCTTGCAGATCACACTATTATGCCTTTCATTTTGCAGACTCTGTTAAGTGTTTTAAAACTCCAATTATGTAATAAAGTTAGCAATATAGTCCTCCAGTCATCTGTTGTGCTCTTTAAATATTTATGCCACTCTGTTAAGCAGTTATTAAAATGATCATTATTAAGACTGTGTAGAAACATGGAAAGCTGTTTATAATACAAATGAAAAGGCAGAGTGCCAAATGTCGTAAATATCACAATTTCAACCAGTCCAACAAAACTGTGCACATGTGAAGATCTGGAGCACAGCAGACAGAAAGGGCGTGTGTGTTCTGTGATGGGCTGGTACGCATTCCTCCCTTAATGTTCTTTCTGGAGTGTTGCTGTCCTGTGTCCAAATAAGCTTGTTTTTTAAAAAATATTAAGGCTTCTGTAAAGGAGAATTTAGAATCTGAGGGATTGTGGACACATTGGCAGCTGCCTGAATTTGTGCTCTGAGTTGCAGACTTTCTTGACAGATCCTTCAGCACCGGAAATGTGTGCGATGAGGCTATGCCATTGTAACCACCGCTTCCCTGGCTTACCTGTGGTGAAGCCACTCTGATCCTTTTTTATGGATCTACCGATAGAGCGTAGGAGGAGAATGATTTTTATAGGGGGTAGTTTTGCTGCTCACTGTCTCTACTAGAGGCAGAACATGACGAAATTAATTTATATCCATACAAAAGTGATGGTTGATAAGACCGAAAGAATATTTTTTCTCCATCATTGGTAATTTTTACCTGTTGGAGTGAGTTTTAAAAAAATGATGGATAAGTTTTCTCTTGTAGATTTAGACTACAAATAATAGTCTGTTCTTAGGTTTGAGGGGAGGAGAAGTAGCCTAGATGACTCTCAAGATTTCACTGGACTTGGCTTTTCAATTTGACTCTCCCCAAATGCTTTTCTACGTGATAGGGAGCAGTCAGGGAGAAAACACCGAGTAACTACACAAACAATTTAAGTAAGACATTATTTCAGACCCTGACTCTGCCAAGTACATTGCAATGTATGTTAGCTCACTGCAACGGTCGATGTTAGACTCTTAGCCCATGGGATAACCAGGACTGACTCGGTGGGAAGAATGTGAAGCTAATAAATATTTAATATGTTATATAAATGAACTCCCTCACTGAGGAGTTCAATTTCACTTTCTGAATATTTAGGGTTTCTGAACAATGCTTGCAAAGTGGTAATTTTACTTATTTTATTTTTATTTTTTGAGAAATTTTTGCTATAGGGTGCATGCGCTTGCCAGAGAGAAAGTGAGAAATTACACCCCCTCTACCCCCCCGGGGGGGGCGGGGGATGGTCATGCTGCCATCCCTTCTCCATTCTCCTCTCAGGATTTTGGGCACACACATGCATGCACTAGGCATGAGTTTAAGCCATTGGGTCCAGGACTTGAACGATAGTTGACTACATGGAAGTCCAGAGACATAACAATTATGCCATCTGCTGGTCCCGCTAAGTGGTAACTTTTAGATCAAGTAAGGAATTCTACTTTTTTCCCATCAGCTTCTTCCTTTCTTTCTTCTATGGTGAGAAAGAGGCAGACACACCCAACAAGGTCTGTATGCTTCTGTCCACCCCTAGACCCAGCCTAGATCAGGGACATGCTTGTGTACGGTGTGTTCAGGGAGGTCCTGGGATGTGAACCCAGGACCTTCCCCATGTGGACCAGTCACAATACTGCTGGGCTACTACTGGTCTTGATTCCAATTTTTATCTGTGTGTTTTTCCTGTTAAGATGTTGACATGTTATGGCCATAGCAATGCCATTTCAGGGAGAAGGAAAGGAGGTGGGAAAGGGAAAGAAAAGCAGAGGACACTGTGTTGATATATAGGCAGTTCTTGCCATTAGTTTTTCAGTTCTCCACTCTGGTTCAAACGTTTATCCTCTGTTCCCAAAGAGACATTTTCCTGAGTTATTTATATATATATATATATATATATAAAATCTAGCTAATCCTTTATGTGGAAATATCTGGTGGATCTGTCATTGCCAGTGGATCAAAATCTTAATATACCAATTTCCCAAATCCTTGCACAGCCTAGTCTTATCTGGCCCATGAAATCATATATACTGTCAACAGTCCTTTGAGTCACTCTCTCAAAAACGAAGCCCCATCTTTTCCTTTTTCTCTGATCTTATTCCTACCCTTTGCTGTCTCAGGTCTTCACTGATGCTTTTATTACTGTTCTCATCACAATCTGCTGTATTTTCCTTTTCTATGACTTCCCACAATATTTTTGTCTTTATTTCTGACTTGGCATTTCTTCTTAAAGATTTCAATAACAATAAAACGATAACAATAATGTCTTAGTCAGAGAGACAGAGAGACAGAAAGTGAGAAGTCACCCCTCCAGGGGCAGAGGTGCTAGTCACACTACAATTCCTTCTCTTTCATTCTCCTCTTGGGATTTTGGGCATCCACACACATGCACTGGGCATGAGTTTAAGTTGCTGGGTCTGGGGACTCCAAATGTGGGTCAACTATGTGGGAATCCAGCAATGTAACCACTACACCATTTGCTGGTCCCTCTGTTGAAGGCATTTTAAAGCATCATTCTAAGATGGTTTTACAACTGGTTATATAAAAACTCACATGATTTTAACACGTCTAGCAACTTGCTTTAAGAACATATCAAATGGTCATCAGTCCCATACCAAAAAACAGCACAAAAGATATCTCTGAGTAGCAAGAATGCTTTATTTACCTGGAAGTAGACTTTTATTTCTGCCAGTGAGGCTTTTTACTGCCTTAAGCTTGATGAATCAGTTCCTTAACAACTTTCTTTTTAGGCTACCTCTATAAAATTTGCCTTCTGGAACTTGGACTGTCTGGGGGTGAATCAGAAGTTTTGTTTGACTGTGAGGTATGGTCACTGTGTGCACATGCCTTGTGTAAGAGTTGAATGTGTTCTAATCTCTCTTGCAGTTGAAAGATGCATGAGTGTAATGCAGTCCGGGACACAGATGATCAAACTGAAGCGTGGGACCAAAGGGCTCGTCCGGCTCTTTTACCTGGATGAGCACCGGACCCGCCTCCGATGGCGACCTTCCAGGAAGAGTGAGAAGGCGAAAAGTAAAACCGACCTTTGAATTCTTTGCTTGGCTTGTCACAGTAACACATGGGTTATATTGGAGAGATATATTTTTTGTCAATTTAGCAGTTGTTTATGGTTATTAGGAGACAGAATAAGTGATGACCATTTTGGGGGGAATTTAAAACCATAAAAATTTTCTTGTCCATGAATGCTACTAATGCTATTATTTTCCCTGTGTGTTGGAGGATTTTTCTTTTCTTTTCTCTTCTTCTTCTTCTTTTTTTTTTTTTTTTTTTTTTAAGTTGGGATATAAGATTTTATGACACTTTTATTTTCCTATAAAAGATGAAGGACATCATAACTCCAATAGGCCTTAAAGTGTATGGCCGTATTCAGAACACAATGAGCTAATTAATGATTTAACAACATGGTCTTCATGATATCAAATGAAATAGTTTCGATCTGACTCCTAGTTAAAGCTTCTCATGCTTACACTGTATCAGTCAAGGTTGCTGGAGAAATAGAAGCGATATAGTAACAGAGAGGCAGCAGACAGGTGGGCAGGCAGATATATACGAGAGGGGAGTTATTAGAGGAATTGGCTCATGGGTACACAGAGGTTGAGAAGTCCCATGATAGGCTGTCTGCAGGCTGGAGAACCAGGGAAGCCAGTAGCATGGCTCAGTCCAAGTCCCAAAGCCTCAGAATCAGGGTAGTCGAGGATGTAACTGTTAGTCCAAGGCCCAAGGCTGAGAAACTGGAGGGTAAGTTGAGGGGATATTGATGCAAGTCCAAAGGCTAGAGAACCTAGAGTTCTGACGTCCCCAGGGCAGGGGACAGTGGTATCTCAGCTCCAGAACTGAGCAAGAGGGCGGATTTTCTTGTTCTCTGCCTTCTGTTGAATCTGGACCCTCTGATGGATGGTGCCTGTTCACACAAAGTGAGGGCAAATCTTCCTTAATCCACCCACTGATTCAAATTCCAGCTTCTTCTGGAAACACCCTCCCAGACTGTACCCAGAAAGAGTACTTTGCCAGCTCCCTGGGTATCCCTTAGCCCAGTCAAGCTGATACTTAACTCACCATCACAGCCCCTTTCTGCACTTACTCCAAGACCTCATCGAGTCCCTTGTAACACCTCTCTCATCTGCTCCCTTGTTTCCATGATACCTTGTTGACTCAGGGTCTGGTCGACCAAGAGCATGGTCCACCCTGGTGGCCTATTGAAAAGTCTCCTAACCAATCTCCATTTAAAAAAAATTTTTTTTTGTTTTGAAGAGATTTTTGCTATAGGGCACACGCGCTCACCAGACAGACAGAGAGAGACATAGAGACAGAAAGCGAGAAATCACCCCCCAGGGGGGATGGTCACGCCGCAATCTCTTCTCCTCCATTCTCCTCTCGGGATCTTGGGCACAAACGCACATGCGCCTGGCGTGAGTTTTAAGCCACCGGGTCCGGGACACGAACCGCGGTCGACTACGTGGGAGTCCAGCAACATAGCCATTACGCTAACTGTTGGTTCCCACCAATCTCCATTTTGCTGGTTTCCTCTGTTTTACCTTTATTTTTATTTTAATCAGTCAGAGATGTCACCTAATAGAGTCATACTTATGACACCACCTAATAAGAAACTCAATAGGCAGGCCCTAGCTGGGAGAGATGTTTAGTCTCGCATTGTTCTGTCCCACTATGATGCTTTTGGTTCTGTCTCTTGCTGGCATTGCAATCAAAGCACTAGCAACTGGTCTCAGTGGTTCTGGGCCTCACAACCTGATATAGCAGTGAAAAAGGCAGAAAGAGACTTCTCTTACAGTTCTTAGGAGAAACCCCTTTCTAGACTCTTTCCTGAGGCAGAATGCCCCATGTCTGTGTTCTTGGAACTGCTTGCATAGCCAAACCTAAATCATTTGTAAGAAACCGAAGAGGGCTACTGCAGAGGCTGAGATGTGCCAGAATTTGAGGAGTCACGTGGGGAATGAGCTGGTACAAGAAGAGCAGAACTGTGCCATCAAAGCAGAAAAGAGGACTAGATGGTATATGGGCAATCAATGGGATACGCAGCACTTCTAATTCATGCCCAAACATAAATAAGGAAACGGGAATGTTTTAGTGTGACTCTCTCCGTTCCCAGTGCTTCTCCAATCCAAGCCTTCAGGATTGCTCCACTGTCTAAACAATGCTAATCTCTGTTATTCCAGCCTTTCCGTAGGCTAGCCTGTGTCTACCTTCACACTTTCATCTCTCATTATTCTCCTTCTTGAGTTTGCAGCCCAGCATAGACGGCCCAGTTAGCATTCCTGGGGTAGACCTTGTGTCTCTCTGTCTTTCTGCCCTTTCCTTTGGGGTTCCTTCCTCCTTGTTTTGCTCTGCTTCTTCAATCCTTGTCCCCCATTCATAATAGCGTTGACTCTGACTGCCAATCACAGGTAGCCATGCTATTCAGTTGCCAGTAAATTTTTCTCTTTCCATTTTCAAGCCCTGTTTTTCTGCGTATTGCAAAACACCTGGGTTGGCTCAAGGTCTTTGTATTTTTCCCTCGAGGCATACGAGGTCTTCAGAAAGTTCATGAAAAATATATCTTATGGAAAAAACTGCATGGATTTTAGATTTTTATTTTTGTACACTGCAAACTTGTACTTTAATTCCATTTTTTTCATGACCTTTTGAAGTCCCCTAGAATAAAGTATATGTTTGACATAGTCATTAGTCACCCTTTCTACCAGTCTTCTCATCCTGATGGGCTTAGTTATCTTGTAAATTTAAATTTCAACATATTCTGAAGCCCTGCCTTGGCAGGACACGGTCAAGACTGCTCAGGAAGGTACAGCGTCAGGCGGAGAAGTTTCCTAAGGAAACAGTAGGGCCTGTGTTTCACATTTGGACTTCAACCCATGACTCGCAGACAGTAAATTTTTTTCTACTTTTTTAAATATTGAAAATGATTTAGTTTCTCTTGTTTCTTAGTCTTTGTAAGTAAATATCTCCATGTGTATACCTGACTTCTCTCACAGTACTTATCGACTCCATTTACAAAGTCACTGAGGGTCGGCAGTCTGAAATATTCCACAGACAAGCCGAGGGGAACTTCGACCCCAGCTGCTGCTTCACCATCTACCATGGCAACCACATGGAATCCCTGGACCTCATCACCTCCAACCCCGAGGAGGCTCGCACCTGGATCACAGGCCTCAAGTACCTGATGGCCGGCATCAGTGATGAAGATTCCCTTGCCAAAAGGCAGAGGACCCATGATCAATATCCTTCCTTGCACCTGACTTTTGAGTTGTGTGTATGAAGTGAGGTTTAGGTTATTCTTTGTTTTGTTCTCCTAATTTCAAAGCTGAAAGCCATTTTCCTTTGTGTTTTTTTTTTTTTTCTACCCTTAGTATTCTTGTTTCCTCTTCTCACTGTCACCCCAAATGCGTGAGTACATAATACACAAACTTAAGCTCATGTAAATTCAGGACCAGAATCCTTCTGAAGAGACTGGATTTGGCTCCACAGTCTGAGAGGTCTCCAAATTCAGGGTGAGGTTTCCTTTGAGAGATGAGGTGCACATAGAGAGATGTTTTTGCTATAGGGCATGTGTACTCACTGGGGAGACAGAGACAGAGAGACAGAAAGTGAGAAATCACCCCCCAGGGGGGATGGTCACGCCGCAATCTCTTCTCCTCCAGTGTCCTCTCAGAATTTTGGGCATGCATACACATGCACCTGGTGTGAATTTTAAGCTGCCAGGTCTGAGGCTTGGACCACAGTTGATTATGTGGGAGTCCAGTGATGTAACCATTATGCCATCTGCTGGTCTCATATTTATTTATTTTTAAAATTTGACCAGAGAAAGACAGAGAGTGAGAGGGAAAGTTAGAAAGCAAGTCACCGGGTCTGGAACTTGAACCATAGTCAGCCATGTGGGAGTCTAGCACCTTTAACCACCATGCCTCCTGATGGTCCCAATAAATTCTTTTTGAGTTCAAATTATGTACCAATTGCTAAGCTTCTTTCTGCTTTATCGCTCTCTTTAACTTAAAGTTTGAAAACTGAACTGTTGGATACTCAAGGGGAAGTCATTATTTACTTAATAACCTTTACTCTTTCTAAAATGCTCAAGAAAGTAGAATGTGAGTCTCATTCCTTCTTTTTTTTTGTTACAGGGCACCACACTGTAGAGACAGAGAGACAGAAAAAGAGAAATAACCCCCGCAGGGGGGATGGCCACATTGCAATCCCTTCTCTTCTTGGGAATTTGGAAACACGTGCACGTGCACCCATTGTGAGTTTAAGTTACTGAGTCCAGGACTCGAACCACGGTTGACTACATGGGAGTCCATGAAATCATTATGCCATGTGCTGGTCCCCTGTAAGTCTCTGTAACTGAATCCATTCTTGTGATCCTGAGTGGTGATAAGATAAGCAATTTATGTGCTTGGTCTGGCGGCATCTTTTCTGCTAGGATAGAGCTGGGTATGTGGCATGGCCTTTCTGGCCTCAATTTTCCTATCTATATCCCTACCTATAAAGTGAGAAGTTAGGCTAGTTGATGCTTTGGTTCCCTTCTTTATGTTCTGAGTGACCTTAAAATATATGCCCCCTTCCACACAGGGAAAAGTAGTACTTCCTTAGTGTCATTGAAACATATGGCCTAATTTTTTAGCCCCCTTTCCCAGAGATGGTGATAAATTGTGCTGCACCAGCTCTAACCCCTTAGCCAGGGTGTTGTTAGAGCAGAATGGAAATAGTCAGCCCATGAAAAGATCTTGACAGTCTGAAGGTCTGCTTGATGAACCATGATGTTTTCATCAATATTCACAGCATGCAGAGAAATGCAACTGGGATTCATAAATGAACAAAGTACAGACTTATAGGAACCAACTTTCTGTGCTTTAATCTGCTAGTTTGGTTCTTAACTCTTTAACATTTGGCAAAAAGGCAAATAAGTAAAAATACTGAACCAGTAAGCATGCTTTCAGGTGCCAAGGACAGAAACCATACTAATAGTGCCTTAAGTGATAAAGGATATTTATTTTATCACAAATGAGAGGTCTGAGCTGGGGCAGTTCCAAGACTGGTTAATTCAGTGGCTCAATGCTGTCACCAAGGACTCAGGTTCTGTCATTCTCAGCATGTTGGTCATTCTCAGCAGGGAATGCGAGGGTGTAGGGGGTTGGCCTAGCACTCACAGTGAGACATGGATTCTTGTGTATAGGTGGTGAAGAATTAGAGATGTGGACCCAGAAGGGGATGATAAGTAGAGAAACAGCCCCTTAACAGGGAGCGGTTCCTGGAAAATGGGTTGTGAAGAACTGAGGTGAAGGGTTTTTATCTGTGTCAGAGGGGCTTCCTTCAGGCTCCTTGTTTTTGTTTAGGCTTGTTTAGTCTCTGAAAAGATTCTTCTCATAACTCTTTGTTAAGAACAAAGAAATGCTTGCCAGAAGCTCCCCCAAAAGATGACATCTTATCACTGGCTGGAATTACTATTGCAAAACCATTCCTAAGCCAATCTCTTGTAAGAGAAATAAATTGACCCGATTAGAATGGTTCTCAGTACTCTTTTTTTGCACTCTTAAAAAGTGAAGACTCCAAAGAGCGTTTGTTATGTGAGTTCTATTGATATTTATCACATTAAAGATTAAATGAGAATTTAAAAAAATTATTAATTCATTTAAAACATAATAAGCTCTATTAACATAATATTTTAATAAAAAACTTTCAAAGCAAAACAAATTAGAAGAGTTATATAAGGATCTTCAGAAAGTTTATGAAGGGCTAGCCCTGTGGTCTAGTGCTGAAGGAGGCTAGATACCACATGGCCTACTCTGGTTTGAATCCCAGCTCCAGTGGCTTGAAAGACACTCAGTGCATGGGCATACATGTCCCAAATCCCAACAGGATGGAAAAATGGAGGAGAAGGAATTATAGTATGATCATGCCCATTGCAATGTTTGTTTTCCCTCTCTTTATGTCTCTTGCAACTTCTGGCAATTTATTGAAAAAAAAAATTCATTGAAAATGTATATTATGAAAAAAACTATGTATGGACATCAAACATCAAACGTTTGTTTGCACCAAAATAATCTCATATTTTAATTGTATATTTCCCCAAATATTTTGAAGTACTTTTTTATTGCCTCACAGTTTTGCAAGTCTCTTTAACGACTGATTTAAAAGAACGCATGAATTCTTTTAATTTGCTTCTGGATTCAGTCTTTCATAACATATTTTGGTTGTAACACATGAAAAGGACTCAGTCTTAAACAGATATGTAATTAAAAAGGCAAGGGGGTGAACCTCATGTTTGTGATGGCCCCAGGACTCTATTTTGATGACAGTTGTATTAAGGCCAGGATTCACTGTCTGTCTTGCAGTTCCACCCACCATTAAAGCACATGACTGTTGGAAACTTTATCAAAATTGAGGTTGTTTTTACCAAGAAAGAAGACAGGGCAGTGACTGTAGGGATGATGATCAATTACAGAAGTGCTGTTCTTATCCAGTTAACAAGGACACATTCACAAGGTGTCCATTCTAAAGCCTTTAGTCACTTGTGTAAGTTTCTGTCATAATGCTTGACATAGACTAGTGAGAGATGGGCATAAATTGAGCCTCTTTTTGCTATGTTGGTCAATAGGTTTTTGAACCTGATGCTTGTCTATGTTTAATGGCCTTGAAAGTTTTCATATCCTTAGTGACTTCATATTCTGTAAATATGTTATCTGGAAACAAGAATCCCCTAGAACTGTATAGAAGAACCATTTTATAAGAAACATAGAAGCAGTTTGTATTTGCGAGAGTGTAGAAAAGAAAGGAAAAAAGAACCAATGAATAGTTAGTGAAGAGGAGCCTGCAGTTAAAAAAAAAATAGAGGAAGCTATCAGTTGAATCACAGAACCATTCTCATACAGATTTGTCTGAATTTGATAGGGCTTGGGTAATATCTCATTAACAGTATGGCGTCCTTGACTGGACATACCTTCATTATTGTGTCGTCGGAAAAGTCACGACATAGTCCTCTACGTTTTTCTATGCAAAAATGCGTCATCACTTTGCTGATGACCCAGTATATTAACAAGAGAGAACAGATTTGGGATGCTCATTAATAGATTTCACTTGGAGCTGAAAATTTCAGCTATGAATGAATAATGAGTATAATAAAACTTAAATAGCCATCATGAAAATCCATCCAGTCTAAAGTGTGAACTGACTTATTTCTGCAGATTATTGAGTGGTGATAGATGCAGTACTCAGACCTACTAGAAGGAGTATGCAGTAATGTCATGGTTAAGGGCTCAAATTCTGGTGCTGTACTGTTTGGGGTCCAGCTCACCCTCTGCCATGTACTGTAACTGTGGGTGATTATGTACACTCTTTTGTCTCAGACTCTTTACCCGTAACTTGATAATGATGATAATGATAGTGTATTCCTATGGAGTTAAGTGACGATCAAATGAGTTGATGCACAGAAAGTCTTGAGAACTCTGCCCGGCACATAAGAACCTGATGAATAATAGCTATTGTTATTGCTAAGAGAGGTAATTCTATTATAATGAGCCACCACAAAGGTCATGATATATATTTCTATGATTTCTATGTAAAAATGTGTCATGACTTTTCTGATGACCCCACAGATTAAAGTCTGGAATCTCAGCAGTCTCATCCTGCAGAGATGGTGCTGGCACCTAGCCTCAGAACTTTTCTTCATCGAAGCATTCTCCTCCATATTTACCCATTTATCTCTAGACTCCATGTAAGAAATTGTTACCTCTAGAAGAGTTTAGAGTTTAGGCAGTCCCTTAGGCGTGTCGTGAATTAGAACTTTATTTCCTTCCCTCACATGACAGGGCAAGTCTAACCCATTATCTACTAGGTCATCAGAAAAACATGTCATGACTTTTCCGACCACCCAATATTTTTGTAGACTTTTGAACTGAAAAGGGGATTTATTTATTCATTTCTCTCTCTCTCTCTCTCTTTTTTTTTTTTTTTTTTTTTTTTTTAGATTCTTGCTGTGTGCTCCATGGAGAAAGATAGAAAATGAGAAATCATCCCCCAGAGTGGATGGCCATGCCACAGTCCCTTCTCCTCCATGCTCCTCTTGGGATTTAAAAAAAAAATACTTATTTCATTTAACTTCATTTATTATTGTTACTTTCCAGTTTGATTAGACAGACAGAGAGAGAGAGAGAGAGAGAAAGTGAGAAAGCAAGCCACCAGATTCAGGTCTTGAACCACGGTTGGCCATGTGGGAGTCTAGCACCTTCAACTACGGCGCCGCCTGCCAGCCCCTCCTCTTGGGATTTTGCATGCTCATATGTCCAACATTATCTTTAAGCTGCCAGGTTCAGGACTTGAACTATGGTAGGTTATATGAGAGCCCAGTGCCTTAACCACCACACCACCTGCTGACCCCATAAGAAGGGGTTTAGAAAAAATAACATTTTTTGACATATAAAAATTACTCAAAAGTCGAATTTCACTGTTATAAATAAAGTATTTTTAGCATACAACCACACTTGTTCATTTATGCTGTGATTGTATGTGATAATAGTAGAGTGGAATAGTTGCAATGTAGGGCAAGTGGTCTGCGAAGCCTAAGATGTTTACCGTCAGGCCTTTCGCAGAAGAAGCTTGCCCATCCCTGCACTAAATAATACCGTTCAATTCCTAGCACTCTCCTTTCGTTTCTTGATGGAAAATACTAGACTATTACTTTCCATTCTATTCCACTCTCCCAGTTTTCCTCTGCAGCATGACTGTTTCTCTTCTCAAAATGATCATGTACATAGCTATGAATGATTCATCAAGGGCTCTTGTGGGCACTCATATTTTAATTATGAATAACATCTTTAAGATATCACAATACTTTTACCTGCAACTGTACACTATATGTATCATTACTAGAAACAATGGTTTCTCCTTTCACAAGAGTCTTAGAGTAGGAAGGGATTTCAAGGTTATGTGGTTGTGCTCCCTAACATTGTAGGTAAAGAAACAGAGGCTCTAAGAGGTGACATGAATGATCCACTGTCACAGGACAGGCCAACAGTAGAATTAGGACAGTATATTTCTCGGTCTGACTCCCTCTATTTCTGCCATACTCGCCCCTTGTCTCCTAACAGGCCTGTCCTGAAGGATTTATGTCTGCAGAAATATTCATACTTAGAGTTTGGCTGTCCTCTTTCTTTGAAGGAGTCATTGAGAGGCTTTGGTAAAGAACAAAAGAATAGAAGGATGAAAATTTTGCTGTCATTGGACTCATTTAACCACTTCTTTGAACTTGGCCCCAATATTTTATGAAGCGTTGTCCTCAGTAAAACAAATTAGAGCTCATAGAGTGTACCCTGTGTGCCCCGAAAATAGGAACACATGAGGTTAGGGTACTTTTGATTGTCCCAAATCTTTACCCTTTTGATTTTTCAGTTATTTTTCTCTTAAGTCTGGGACTCCCTTTAACTTCTAGGTGTCACGTATAATGAGGTCCTGACTGAACTCTAAGAGAAAAAAATTGCACTTGAAAGAGCTGGGCTGGTTATTTAAAAATATTATAAAGGGAACAAAATGTGAAACTAGGTGTTTACCATCTGAATACCACCTCTATTTAACTCTATTAACTCTAGAAGGAAGACTTTTTCTAGCTGTTTTTAAGGTATACTCAACAAGCATAATTAGAATCATGTAAGAAGTGGAAATGTCCTGTTTTGCCATTCAGAGGTTAATATTTTATCTTAGAACAAAAATCTCACAGTTTGAGGTCATCTGTTTGTGAAGCGAATATTGTAGTACCTGTTGATTGTCCTCTAACCTACTCCCATTTCTTGGTTAAACCTATGCCTTTTCCTTACTTTGATGCTTTGGTTTCTCTCTATCTCCTTCCTCCTTTTCCTCTTCATTCATTCTCCTTCAAACGTTGAAGCTCAATTTAGTACTCTGAGTATATACACAGTTCTTGCATTCTGCAGCCCCCCTGTGTCCCCTCCCCCGAATCATCCATTAAGAAAATATTCTCTGCTGAACATTAACAGGGAATTTTCAACTCATCCATTTCTTACTATTTATTCTGCTTTCCCACTGTGTATTAATAAAATAACCCAAGGCTCATCTCTTTGAGTTTTTTTTTTTATCTTAGTTCATATGATATAAATCCTTCATATCTGAACTGAGTTTCATATCCTCAACCACCTGTCTGAGCTTTTTTTTTTTTTTTTTTTTTTTTTGAGAGATTTTCACTGTAGGGCGTGTGCGCTCGCCAGACAGACAGAGAGAGACATAGAGACAGAAAGCGAGAAATCACCCCCCAGGGGGGGGATGGTCACGCCGCAATCCCTTCTCCTCCATTCTCCTCTCGGGATCTTGGGCACGCACGCACACGCGCCCGGCGTGAGTTTTTTTAAGCCACCGGGTCTGGGACACGAACCGCGGTCGACTACGTGGGAGTCCAGCGACATAGCCATTACGCTAACTGCTGGTTCCCACCACCTGTCTGAGCTTTGAGGGCAACCCCTAGCATATCAGGTTTGTGTTTCACCTTACTGCTCATTTTTTAAGTTTGAGCCTAATTAGATCAAAGTTAACAATCAGAAGAGGAACATGGAATAGCGACAGACCTGTATGTAGGAGAAAATAATGCTAGATCAGGTTGTCAGAGCCTGAATTTGAGGGACCAGCAGGTGGTATGGTGGTTAGGTGCTGGACTCCCACATGGCTGATCGTGGTTCGAGTCCTGGACCTGGCAATTTGCTTTCAAACTTACCCCTTCTCTCTCTCTCTCTGTCTCTGTCTGATCAAATGAAAGAAATGAATAATAATAGCAAATAAAATGAAATAAATAATTCTTTTTAAAAAAGAACTTGAATTTGAGACCTGATTCTTTTACTGTTTTTTTTTTTTTTTAACTCACTTTTCTCTCTCCTTTATTATATTCTTATGTGAACAAGGAGGAGATTAAACTAGATAGTCTAATTTTCTAAATGTACAAGTGGGACTGACAAAAGAGAATTGAGAAGAACAGGTACCATGGGGTATGATGAAGTTAAAGAGGTGAAAGGGCATAGACAAAAAGGCCTAAATTTCTTAGATCTGGGGTTTCACCATAAAAAGATTCTCTAACACAAACTGTTGGACAGCCATCATGCTGGGACAGTCTGCTATGCCATAGAAATGCCTCCTAAATGCAGAACTCTAGCCTTATGAACAAGAACTAATAGGGACACAGATTTGTTTAATGAATATGGAGCATAACTGAGAACAACTGATTAGGAAGTGAGAGGTAGATAATGAATAAAGTTATATAGAAATATTTTATATTTATGGAATTTGCTCATAGAGATGTGCATTAAGATGTCATCTCCTCAGAAGAGTAGACTGGGAAGCAGTATTATAGTTTCCAGTTTTTTCCATTTTATTTTATTTTTTTAATTTTATTTTTTGCTAGAGGGCTGGTGCACTCACGGGGGGGAGAGAGAAAAAAGTGAGAAGGCATTCCTCTGTGGGGAATGGTCATGCTGCAATCCCTTCTCCTTTATTTCAGAATCTTGTGCATACTCACATAGATGCTTGATGCGTTTTTCAAGCCTCTGGGTCTGTCTCTCGAACTGTACAATTGTCCGTGTGAGATCTAGCCATCTTAACCACCAGGCCATGGGTTGGCTGCAGTATTAAGGTTTTTTTTTTTTTTTCCTTGTAGTTGATGAATTATATTGTTTTGCAATTATAGATTTAATATCTAATTTACATAAGATTGGATAATAGTGATTGAATTAGTGAAGTTCTCAATCTGGTTTGACTTCCATTTCCCAGGGGAGGGAACCAAGCGCATATGCCTGTATCCCCATTCTTGGTTGGTTTGTTTGTTTGTTTTTTGAGAGTTTTTTGATACAGGGCACGTGTGCAATCCCTTCTCCTCCATTCTCCTCTCGGGATCACGGGCACGCATGCACACACGCCCAGTGTGAGTTTAAGTTACATGGGAGTCCAGTGACATAGCCATTATGCTAACTGCTGGTCCTGGTTTTTTCCATGACTATTAGTTGATTACTAGAACCTGTGGATTACAGGGCCTTCTCAAAAGAATTTCTTAACTTCTGTATTATTGATAAATGTCTTTGGGAGTATTTTGTGAAGGAGCAGTTTTCCTTAACCTTTGTGCACGTGGGTGAAGCAGACCTTTGAGGAAGCCGATAAGAATGGTGATGGCTTATTGAATATTGAAGAGATACATCAATTGATGCATAAGCTAAATGTCAATCTGCCCCGAAGAAAAGTCAGACAAATGTTTCAGGTATGTTTCACAATTGCAGTGCTCTTGTGTGATATATACAGTGGTTATTGATGTAGTTAGGTATAGTAAAAGGCTATTTTGTTTTGCAGGAAGCTGATTTTATTTGCTCTGTACTGTTCTATTGTTCTTTGATGAAGAGAAAAGTTTCATTTTATCAGGAAAAAAAATTTAATTTAACATGCATCCACAGTTTCACTTCCTAAATGCTTTTTTTTTTAATTATTGTTGCTATTTTTAGAGAGTAATTATAAGCACTTTTCCTGCCAGTTTAAATAACGGAGTAAACTTGATCAAGTCCCTTGGAGAGGACAATAATATTTCATCTGCCTACCTTTCAGGGCTTTCGTGAGAATCAGAATAAAGACTAAGTAGCATAAAAAAAAAGCATTGGTTTGAAACTTCAAGAGCTTTATATTTGTGTCTGAGGAGTTTAAGATTTAGAATCCATGAGGCTTAGAGATGCTAATCACTACTACTTAGGAAACTCTTTAGAAATTTATTCAACCGCTTGTTGGTATTAGATGAAATGTTCTTTTCCTGTTGATAAATTATCAACAGGAAATCCTTGGGTCAAGTCGTGAGCTCTGTGAAGTTTAAATTAAAGCAAAGAGAGTGGTTAGATTATTTGTAATTACTAGATTGTTAATTTACAAAAGGCTTTTATGTGAAAATAAATCATATGTGTCATGTGAGTTTTGCAAAGATTTTCTATTCTAAGTCACTAGGTGGATGATATTTTACACATGTAAAAATATGCGTAGGAAGTCAATATTATGTTAAGCATTTTGGCTTTCTTTTGTTTTCTAACTACTTATTAGAGCAGAAACAACTTGGGTATGGGTTGTAAGAATAAATGTAAGCCAGAGATGGGCTCCATTCTGTGGGCTCTTGAGTGGTCTTGTCTTCAGGAAGCTTTTGGTTGAAGATGGTCTGTATTGTGGGGAACTTGGTCCCATTGCCCTAGAGAATGTGAGAGAAAGGAAAGAAGAGGAAGGGATAAGGAATGCCATATAGGGAATTTCAGAGATGGAGTGAGAAACTTTGGAGGGGAAACAAGTTCTCACAAATAAATGGTCTTTATGTGGAAAGATTTGCCATGTTTCTGGCAATGGCCCTGTTGAGAACCTGTCTTCCTGTATGTTCCATTACGGAAGAGGTGTTCACAGTACGGAAGAGAGAGCTGCTGATTAAATGTGAGAGGCTACACTTAAAGAAGAGGCCTGAATCTGGACCTGTACAGATAATGATTTTTTCATACTTCTTGGAAAGAAGATAGGAAGTGTAACAAGATATTGAACTACTTTTTATTTCTCTATTTCCCCCCTTCAGATACCAATTTATTTCTAATGCATCAGGTATTTCAGATGATAAACTAGGAATTGCTTGTGTCCAACGTCTTATGAGTTCAAAGTAAATCCTTTAGATAAGATTTAAGAAAACATTGAATCTCTTTTTATGACCTTAGATTAAAAATCTTATGAACCTAGAATGGACAGGATAAGTAGTTGCACCTGCTGTATGCAGAACATTTCATCATGAGCCTTGCATCCTGTATGTTATGAAAATGCTTGTAGAACAATAGTACCAAGGATCTAGTAGTATTCTTTTTTATTTTAAAAAATAATTATTTTATTTAAATTTATTTATTTATTTACTTATTTTTTTAATTTGACCAGAGGAATAGAGTGAACGAGCAAGTGAGAGAGAGAGAGAGAGAGAGCGAGCGAGCAAGTGAGAAAGCTGGTCGCCAGGTCTGGGACTTGAACTGTGGTTGGCCATGCGGGAGTTCAGTGCCCTTAATGGGCAGGCCAGCTGCTGGCCCCAAATTTTAGTATTATTTCTGGGATATTTTCTTTTGACTGCATTGCTGGTAAAGACAAAACCTTCCTAGAGCTTTTCTTTTCTTTGTCTTTTCATTGCAGTAGAAGTTTCAACTGATATTTGTTAAGTAATCTTTTAAATAATGGATAGCTTTTTTTGAAATCTTTAGATGCTGTTGTTTAATCCTCAGAGTTTTTACTATTCTTAATTGGCTAGACATTAACATTATTAGAAGTCTTAAAAATTATTTATTCTCAGTATATCCAAGATTAGCTATTTTGAAACAAAGTTTTGGCAAAATGTGATCAGTAGACTCATTACCTTCGATTGCAAAAATACTCCTGCTAAGAGCCTTATAAACCAAAAATGTTGATACTCAACCCAGTCATGGTGGTGCCTATTGCTAAAATGCTGTGGCTGAGACCACATGAGAGGACTGATTCTGATTCCTGGTCAAACCTAAGAAGGCCAGATATGGTGGCATGTGCCTGTAGTACCAACTGGGAAAGGGAGGCAAGGACAAATGCAATTTGGCAAGATCCTGTCTTAAAAAAAAAAATTCATATTCTATAGTGCAGTTTCCCTCTACTTTAAATGACAGAAGGCAACAGCCATAATAGAAACTTTGTAAGTTTAAATATAGGTAAAAATATTCATTCATAATCGACCTAAGGTTAGAATGTATGTGTAGGTGTGTGTGTACGCACCAGAAAGAGAGAGAGAGAGAGAGAGAGAGAGAGAGAGAGAGAGAGAGAGAACACCAGTGGGCTGTGGTCACGCTGATATTCTTTTTCCTCTATTTCTCCGTCTTGTCAGGATTTGGGGCATGCATATATATATATGCCTGATATGTTTTCAAGTCACTAGAACTGATAGTCAAACTGGAGCCAGCCATGTGAGATCTGAATACCAGTGCACAGAGATTAAATCCTGAACTATGGGGCTGGCCCTTAATTTTTTTTTTTTCTACGTGAGCACTCAGACATTCAAAGCTATATTTAAATCTATGTAACAGCTGAGTGTGCTTTGTAACATCCATGCATTTCAAAATAACATTCATTCCCTGTCAGTTTGAAACTGTTCACTTAGAAAGAAGATGATCGTATAAATGGATTGTTCGCTTCTTACATGTTCTAAATGCTTATTGGTTTTATGACAAATTCGGCCAATAAGATACATGGTAAAAGATCCTTGCTCAATAATAACTAGAAACAAATAATGGCAAGTAGAAATTAATCCAGATGGATTGTTCAGACTTCTATGGAGGAAAATCAGGGAGGTATCAGAGACGTGGATGGCTACAAGAACATTAAAGGTACCTATAGTGATTCACTAATAGGTTATGAGTACGTTCAATTGGGTTACAGTTTAGAAATGGATAAGAAATTGGCATTTTGATCATGTATTAAATGTATTTTCCCTTTTTTGACCTTAATTAGTCTTGCTGAAGATTTCTCTTTTTCATCTGTCTCTTCAATAATCAGCTTCTGGGGGCTATCCTTGTAGTCTTGCAGTTAAGGGAGCTGGATCCCGCATGGCCAATCATGGTTTGAATCTTGGTTCCTGTAGCTTGTAAAACATACTGGTCATGTGTCAGTGCATACCCCAAATCCCTACAAGCTGGAGAAGTGGAGGACAATGAATTGCAACATGACCGTGCTCTACTGGGGGAGTGCTTTCTCCCCCACTTTCTGTCACTGTCTCTCTGGCAAGCATATGCACTTTCTGGGAATTACAAGAAAGAAAATAAAAAATTAGCTTTTGGTTTTCTTGTTCACCTTTGTGCACAAATTTTTTAAAAAAATTTCATTGCTTTTTATTTTTATTTATCATTTATTTCTTTGGGTTACATTTTTTTCTAGCCTTTTCAGTTGAATTATTTCTGTTTTAAATCTACCTAGTGTTCTAATAAATTTAAGACTTCAAGTTTCTCTTTAATTACTGCTCTAACTTTATCATACAAGATTTCATGTGTAGTGTATTTGCTCATTTCTGTATGTTTCATTTCTCATTTAGGACTGTATTATAATGTTTCCCTATTTTTATAAAATTTGTTTTTGTCTTTTAGCTTTCTTTGTTGATTCATTGATATACTGTGATCAGAGAAATTGGTTTGTATAAGATGGATTCTTTATAGTTGTTAAAATGTTTATGGCCTAATATGTAGTCTATTTTTATAATGTATACTTGATAAGAACATGTGTTTACCATTTATGATTTGTGTACTAGATATGATTTCCCAATATTGAATGTCCTATTTCAAATTCTCATTTGCCCTTTTTTAATGCCTTTTTCAGGAAGCTGATACAGATGAGAATCAGGGAACTTTGACATTTGAAGAGTTTTGTGTTTTTTACAAAATGATGTCATTGAGACGAGACCTTTATTTGTTGCTCTTGAGCTACAGTGACAAGAAAGATCACCTAACTGTGGAAGAACTTGCTCAATTTTTGAAAGTGGAGCAAAAGGTATCATTAGACTGTTGACTGAATTTACTTAAAGATAAGACTTTCTTTTGGAGCTGTTAGATGTAGGCATGCTTTACATTTAGGATAGAACGTAAATATCATAAACTCCCAAAAATCTTATTTGGGAGTCACTTAAAAGGTTTTTCTAGCATATTTTAAGAGAGAAAAATGATAAACACTGGCTTATATACTTTCTTTTGTCTTAAATATATTAAGTATGGTTATACATATTTTCCAAAGATATGAATGTTAACATGTTTCGTTTTAGAGGGAATAATAATGTTTTTAAATAACATTTCTTTAAAATGGGACTTCTTTTTTTTTTTTTTTTTTTCATTTGCCAAAAGGTGAATGCACCCACCAGAGAGATGCAGAGAGAAAGAAGGAGGGAAAGAAAGCACCCCACAATGTGTTGCGGCCACGTCACAATACCTCCCTCTCCATTCCTCTATTCTGTTGGGGCTTTGAGTACACACTCACACACACCTGGTGTGTCCCCCAGGCTACCAGAGTGGAACTCCAATTGCAATAGGCCACATGGGTTTCAGCTCCCACAACCACTAGACTCGAAAATATGGCTTTTTTTTTTTTTTTGAGAGAGATTTTCACTGTAGGGCGCGTGCGCTCGCCAGACAGACAGAGAGAGACATAGAGACAGAAAGCGAGAAATCACCCCCCAGGGGGGATGGTCACGCCGCAATCTCTTCTCCTCCATTCTCCTCTCGGGATCTTGGGCACGCATGCACACGTGCCCGGCATGAGTTTTAAGCCACCAGGTCCGGGACACGAACCGCGGTCGACTACGTGGGAGTCCAGCGACATAGCCATTACGCTAACTGCTGGTTCCCGAAAATATGGCATTTTAATTTTAATACTGTATAACCTGAATAGTGGTCAATAAAATTAGTCTTCATATAGTTTTAATACTATCCCCTCAAATTCTATTTGTTTCTCTACACAGAAGAAAAAAAACGAATATTTTGTTAAAAATTTTAACCTGTGGGGCCAGCTGATGGCATAGCAGTTATGTCGCTGGACTCTCACATGGTTGACCAATGCATGAGTCTCAGACCTGGGACTCATGTGCTGGGCATATGTGCATGCATGCCTAAAATCCGGGAGGAGATTGGAAGAGAAGGATGGTGGTATAACCATCCTCCCTAAGGGAAGATTCCTCATTTTCCCTCTCACTGTCTCTGCTTCTCTGGCAAGTACATGTACTCTAAAGCAAAAACTTACTACCAAAAAAAAAAGGTTTTTTTTCAACCTTTTAACACCACTTTGCTGTCCAACTCTCCATATTCTTTGACAGAATCCTGAAATATATAGTTGGCTAGGTAGAAATATGGGTAGTCTGGCGTCTGAAGTAGAGACAATCCCGTGGGACTGAGACTTTAACTTATGGGGTCTGCACTAACTCTGGGTAGTTTGCATCAGACCCAATTGAACGATTAATGTCGGAGGATGGAAATGACACCAGACCTGGTTATATTTTATTTTACCCTATTACCACAATCACATTCATTTTAGGAATAAAAGGCTCAGTTTTTATGAATTTTGTTATTGTTTTCTTAATGATTAAGCCATATAGTGTTGACAAAATGTTTTATCTACATCAATTATTTTAATTAGTTTGATAATTTGGCTAAGGCAGAGGTTCTCCATTAACAAAGGTTAATTTTAAGATATATAGGAAATGGGGGTAGGGTAATAGAAGTATATTTAGTTTTTCTCCAAATAAGAATGTTTCAGCATCTCTACTCTAAATTCCTGCTCTTTTGTAATTACTTCATTCTAACCTGGAGAATTTTTCAAAGTGTAGTGGAAAAAGCATTCGACCAGGAGTGCAGAAGACCTGCATTTGACACACTGCAACCTTTAGTGATTAGAGAGTCTTGGTCAGGTCTTTCATTTTTGTTTCTGAACCTTGACTTTCTACTCAGCTCAAAGGGGAGCTGAAACCCACCTTTTCTATTTTACAGTTTCAAATTGAAAATTGATTGTAATGATGGCCAAGACAGAAGTGTGGCAATGTGAGGAACTAAAATTAAAACATATATAGCTACTGACTTCAAATTCAAATTCAGGCTAGTGGAATTATCCTAATACATTTGAACCGCAGTAATGGGTGTTACTTTACTAAGGAGCTTGGTTGTATATATATGTTTTTTTCTTGTTTTGGTTATGTTGACATTCCACCGGTAAATTTTAGTTGGGGAAAATAGAAGTCAACATTCTGGCATATGATTACTTTTATTTAGTTCAGTTTTTGAAGTTAATTTGAAGCGACTTACATATGGGCATGATCTGAAAGAAATCTTAAAAAATATATATTAAAAATTGTTACACAAATGTCTTATCTCTCTATTTTTCTTAATTTCCTTCCCTACTCTCTTCTTCTCTCCCACCTTCCTTCCACACTGTCTCCAGTGGGCATAACTATCTTCAATGCTTTTATACCCTCCAATCTTTCAGGCTCTACCATAAAGTGTGGACAGTCGGTATATGTTCAGCAATAAATCTTCTATATTTGTCCATTTTCTATCAAATGCCAGAGTCTTGTGTTTTATTTTTTTATTTTTATGGCTGAATAGTATTCCATGGTGGATATGTGCCACACTTTTTCAATCCATTCTTCCATTTGTGGACATTTGGGTTACTTCCATGTCTTAGCAATCATGAATAATGTCACAATAAACATAGGTTTACAAGCACTTTTCTGACTGAGGGTTCTCTTGTCCTTTGGGTAGATACCCAGGAATGGAATTGTTGTATTAGATGTTCTATTTGTAGGTTTGAAGAACCTCCGTATTGTTTTCCACAGTGGCTGAACCAGTTACATTTCTACCAACAGTGTTGGAGAATTCCTCTTTCACCACAACTGTGCCAGCACTGATCATTTTTTGTATTTTTAATCTTGCTATTCTGACAGGGGTTAGGTGTTATCTTATTGTGGTTTTAATCTGCATCACCCTTATGATGAGGGACACTGAGCACTTTTTCATATCCTTCTTGGCTGTTTATATGTCTTCCTTAGAATGTTTTTTTGTTCAGGTCATTTTCCCATCTTTTAATTGGGTTAATTTTTTTTTCCAGGTAAGCCACTTGATTCCCTGTGCATTCTGATTATCAGTTCCTTATCTGAAGCATAGTGTACAAAAATATTCTTCCATTCCGATGGTTGTCGATTCATACTAATTACTGTGTCTTTTGCTGTGTAGAAACTTCTTAATCTGTAGTTCATAAAATTTAGACAAAACTTTTACTTTCAATAATTCATCCTAAGGAAATAACTAAGTGTATTTAGAAAAAATTATCAAGTTGTACATTTAGCACTCATTACATAGAGAGAAATTTGACATGATACTGAGTTTTAAAACTGAATTTTCAGATCTAGCAGGTGGTATGGTGGTTAAGGCGCTGGATGCTCCCACCTGGCTAACCATGGTTCGAGCCTTGGATCTGCTGGCTTGTTTTTTTTCGTTTGTTTGTTTGTTTTTTATATGCTGGCTTGTTTTGTCACTTTCCCTTTCTCTCTCTGGTCAAATGAAAATAAGTAGATAAATATATAAAATAAAAAAAATTCTTTAAAAAAGAACAAAACTGAAATTTTACAATGAGATAAATTTGAGGCAACTTGATGATTTGTGTGGTAGTAATTCATTTGCTTCTGATGGGATAAAGTTGATGGAGACACCAGAGTGCTCAATTTTTGTAGGTTTACTCAGTTGTGAAATGAATTATCACTGTTGACCACATATACTGTCAAGGATTATATGAAATCGAATATCATCATGGGTCAGATGATTATTTCCTGGAAGCTCTCTGAAAATTGACTTTGTGTCTTTGATAGGCTCAATTGTTATTTCATTCAGACTTTCACCCTTAGTATGTGGATATGCTAAGGGAAATTCTCACTGCCTTTTATATCCATGAAGTGCTAGTTAAGCAAGAAGCCAGCTGACTGAGTTTCTCTTTTATTTCTCCCTTGCATCCACAGAGAAAGATCACAGATATCCACTATTAGACTGTAGTTCTTGAATACTAAAGTGGTTTGAGGGTATTTTTATTTCATTCCCTCCACCTCTTTATTTGCCAGACAACCATCGGCATCTCCCCCAGAGTCTCCATTCATTTCTTGGCACTAGGATAGAGCAATTTTGTGTTCAATCCTTTTTTAGAGTTTTGGTTTAGGAATTATAATTTTATTTGATTTTCCCATTCACTTCTTTTTTTAAAAGAATTATTTTATTTAACCTTCTTTCTTTCCTCCCTTCCTTCCTTCCTTCCTTCCTTCCTTCCTTCCTTCCTTCCTTCCTTCCTTCTTTCTATTTGACCAGAGAGGGACAGAGCAAGAGGGAGAGAGGGAAAGTAAGAAGGCAAGCCATCAGGTCTGGGACTCAAGCTGCTGTCAGCTGTGTGCGAGTCCAGTGCCCTTAGCTACCTACCATGCCATCTGCTGGCCCCCATTCACTTCTTAGCAAGCCTCTAACCTCTTTGATTTCTTTTGTATCTTATGGGTTGAGAAGAAAGGAAGAGAAAAAGGAATGTTGAAGCATCCTTGCAATTTAAAAATCTTGCTAGCTGTTAAGAGTAAGGGCTACCTCTATGGGTAAGTCCAAAGCAGGATTCTATTTTTGCAGACGTTTCATCTGAAATGTGCATGTGGATGGTTAATTTCAGGGATTTTCAAAGCTTTTCTGTTCTCATGGTAGAGGGCCCTTCTCTTAATTTTATCTGACATAGATCTATGCATTATCCTTTTGTAATGGTTCTAAAACTTGCCCTTTTAGCTTCCTTATTCTTTCTGCTAAAATATTTTTGTGATCATTCTAATCCAATTACAGATGTCATTCATGCTCTTTCCTTCATTACCTTTCACCGAATCTAGAATGGCTTGGTAAGAGACATGGTCATTCTGATATTCCCTCTCTTATGAGAAATAATTATAACTTGGTTTATAACTACTTCTTCACTTGTAACTACTCCCTTTCTGGTGCTAGTATACGTATATCTTTTTTTTTAAAGCATTTTTTCCACATAAAAGCATTTCTTTAAGAGACTTTTCTGAATTTCTGTATAATTTTTCTTAATTATTCACAATTAAAGCAGATGAGAGATCTTTCAGAGTAATTACATCTTGTAATATTTTTGCTTCCTCAGAGTTGCCGATGACATTTTCCGTGAAATAGTTATATATATCCAAATGCTCTGAAATTTGTGGTTTAATTTTTAGGATGAATTAGAGGTAGCTAGTCTGGAGAGGTAAATAGTTATTATGATTATCTTATTCAGGTGGAAACAGAACGACCATTCATTTAGTGACGTTTTTCTACTCCCTCCTGAAGTTACCCTAGAATATACCACAGATACTTCTTTCCTCTGTGTAAAACCAGAGGAACAATGAGATCAGGAGTAGAACAGCAGAATCTTGAAACATATCTATCTGATCTAAAGAGCACTGAAACTCAAGTCCATGGTGAGAAGCCATAAAGCAACTCCATGGGCTCAGGGGAATCCCCCAGGAAAGCTCAAGAATTAGTTACAAGGTACTCCTGAAAACAGGAGGAGGAAGGGTTGAAAATATAGCATTGTTTGAAAGGCTGTTTAAGACGTGTTTAGAGTCCTATCATGGTGGTGTGTGCTGCTAAGACACTGTGCCCCACAGGTTAGAACCTCATGGAAATTCTGGGTTCAGTTACCAGTTTAACGAGTTCGACCTAAAGGCCCGGCATAGTGGTGTGTACCTGTAATTCCAATGACTCAGGAGGCTGAAGCAGGAGGACTGTGAACTCCAGACTTCCTGGGCAACACAGCAAGGCCCTTGTTTGAAAAAGATCCAGACATGGTGGTATATGCCTATTGTCCCAGCCGGGAAGTTGAAGTAGGAGGACTGAGAGACATGGTGAGAGACCTTGTCTTTAATTAATTAATTAAAAAAATAAAAAGATGTGGAGAAAAGATGTTAGGGCTCCAAATCTTCTACCCTACTCCTTGTGGCAGGGCAACTCTTTCTTCTCTCCTCCAGTATAAATCTGAAAGTAAGATTGGAGGAGGAAGGACCAGGAGAATCTGGGAAGAGGGATATTACAGAGAGCTGAGTATACTACACCGAAAACGTGGGCATTGTGAAGATGACTGTAAGAACGTTCATATCTATGAGTGTGTGTCTTTGCAATGTGACTTTGCTACTCAGGAGATGGAATCTATTTTCCCACCCCTTGAATATGGGCCCACGTAGTTACCTGCTTTGCATAACAGATTATGGTAGAAATGATGTACACATTCTGGAGCCTGGGCCTCAGGGAGCCTTAAAGATTCCACTCTTGAGGACTGCCAGGCGATGTGGTGGTTGGGGAGCTGGATTCCCATGTAGCCAGTTGTAGTGTGAGTCCCAGATGTGGCAGCTTGCTTTCTCCCTCTCCCTCCTTGCCATCTCTCTTAGGTCAAGTGAGAAATAATAATAATAAAAATAATAAATAAATAGAATTAAGTGAAATAATTCTTTGGGGGGGGGAAAGTAAAAAAAAAGATTCTACTCCTGCGCTGTTGAAACTGTGAGGCTATCATGTGAGGAAACCAGTCTAGTTTCTTTGAGGAAGAGAGACCACATAGAAGAATAGCCCAGACAAGTGGGTGAGGCCAACTGGGACTATTAGGGTGTAGTCAAGTGAACAGGCACTTACAGTCTTGTGGATTACCCTAGGCAAGAACAGAAAATAACTGTTTGGCAGAACCCCGTCCAACTTGCCATCTTGCACAGCTCTGACAAGATAGGCATTTTTTAAAAGTTAGGTTTTTGCCATAGGGCCTCTGTGCTCACCAGAGAGAGACAGAGTGAAAGTGAAAATCACCCCTTAGCGGGGACGGCCACACCACAGCCCTTTCTCCTTCATTCTCCTCTTGGGATTTTGGGCACACACAGACACACAGACAGACAGACAGACAGACACACACACACACACACACACACACACACACACACACACACACCTGGCATGATTTTTAAGCCACTGAGTCTAAGTCTCCAACCTCTGTCTGCCCTGTGAGATTCCAGTGCCTTAACTACCACCTGCTGACCCAGACTGACAGTTGTTTCAAGCTTCTAAGTTTTGGGGTGGTTTGTTTCACAGAAACAGAGAATGAATACAAGAAATAAGTGAACATCTGTGCTTTGAAGCATGCAAACGCTTAGTTCCTAGGTTTATCTCCTCTAGGTAGAAGGACAATTGGAAAAATGTTTTTAGGGAAATATTACCAGCAGTGTGTGAAAGCTATGTACTACAGAGCATTGATAGAACCATATAGTCATAAAGACTCATTATTGAAATTAATTTTATCTTAAGTTTTAAGCACCCATTGTCTAGTATAAAAAAAAAATAATCCTCAGTGTTAGAGATAGCAGTTTCCTCAGATACTTGACTGCCAACAAAACTTCCGAATGGGAGATAGGGCCAGGGTAGGGAGAATTCTTATTCCATCCTATCAGCTATGTCAAATCAGAAGCAAAACAGGGTGAAAAAGGACAATAAAGAGCATTCAGCTATAGTGAACTTCCTTTATACAGTAAACTTGTTACTAAAAAACTTAAGTGAGGCTAAGAAATTTCAGTGGGATAAAATGCAGGATTTTGCTACTGGGAAGTTAATTAAATGAGAACAGGGGATGGGAGGAACATGGGGGCTGATTGACTTACATTTTGATTCTCATCATTATGGAGTTTAAGATGTAGTTTGCTAAGAGTTGATCCATAATACTTGAATTTTGGTAGAAAGTGGATTATTTTCTTCTTATGTGATATCCATAGATGTGTGAGCTTTGTGGAATGACTACTAATATTTTTGCTAATTCAATGCATATTTTTCAAATATGGGTGTTTTTGTCACCAAATTCTGCTTTGTATCTTGAGCTAGTAACATATTCTCTACTCAGCTACAATTAGCTACATCCCAGTTTGACATTTTTGTTGTCGTTTGTTCATTTTTTAGATAATTTGGGCTCCGTGTAGATATTTTGGGCTTCTGTCATTCAGAGATCTAGGCCTCTACATCTCTGAACCAACGGTCTTATAAACCAACCCATTGCAAAGTGAATTCAGTCTTCTCATAACACATTTAATTATCATCCATTTGGCTCTTTTTAATTTATGAAAGATTATTTATCTTTTAGGCTTATGGGCTAAATCTCTTTAGCTTCTAGTAGATAAATTAATGAGCTGCTCAAAGCCTACCTAGGTCAGTAGCATTCCTTTGGAGGTAGTGTGATTTCATTTTTTTATTTATGACATTTTTAGGTGGTGTCTGGTAATGTGGGCCTCTGAGTAGAGTGAGGATTATACAATTTACTCATAGGATGCTTCATCCATTTTGCAACTAGTTTGGAGGGGATAGGGAGTATTGTGTATTCTTTCAAACTGGCAAAAGGAAGCCATATACAGAACTTTTTCCCAGCAAAAAGTTTAAGTATTATTAAATACACTGTTTTAAAATATTAGATTTCACTGAAACGTAAATATTGAACCTAAGAGATACTGGAATATTTGAGAAAATATTATTGTAATATGAAATACTGGCCTCCAAGTTTACCTTCTTCTACCATTATTCACTAGTATTTTGAAATATCAATGTTAGATTGTGGGACCAAATGGGTTTTTGATGAAAATATCACATTCTATGTTGCTATTTAATGAAACTATTCCTGAAGAATTTTGCTTTCCCAGTGACACCAAGTATGTGATGTTCATGCAGCAATCTTGAGACTGGTTCAATAATAATAGCATATTCTGCCCTTTTGGTGCCAAACAGTGTTCTTACAAATATTTATTCATTTAATTCCCATTGCCATCCTATTAGTAGTTTCTGGAAAGGTTAGTGACTTATCAAAAAGTCACTCTGTTAATATGAGTTAAACACGAGCAGTCTAGGACCAGGATTCTGTGTTGTGCTAGCTGCCTCATCTTTTTATTTTTATTTTCACTTCCTAACCTTTGTGTTCCTGATTCACTATGGCAGACTGCTCTGGTAATGCAGTGGAAAGTTCTGTGGATACACACACACACACACACACACACACACACATACACACACACGTGCGCACAAATGACCTAGAAACTGTTTTGGTAGGAAATTGTTTTCTTTCTACATATATTTATGATCAGTGAGCTTTTATGTATGTGCAGGAAACATTGATTTTGAGAAAAACTACTAGCTTAGTGCATAGACATTTTACGTTGGATTTATGTTGATTATTGATTTAATTCTATTGCTTCATGGAGAACATTTACCTAAAAGAGGGCAATTTTCACGGATTAATTCTGAAAGATGTGTAGGATGATTGGGATCATGGTTATTCTTCAAAGATAAAGTAACCATCACAGTAGTAGCCTCAAACACTGCTCATTTAAGCACTTGTACTGAATCTGTACTGAATCAAGAGTACTTTAAAAATCAGTGTGTTTTTCTTCTGTGGAGGAAGATATCTCATGAAGTTACAGGGATTCTACTAATGTTCTGTTCTGTTTAGATGAATAATGTGACAACAGACTATTGTCTTGATATCATAAAGAAGTTTGAAGTTTCAGAAGAAAATAAGGTGAAAAATGTTCTTGGCATAGAAGGTAAAATAATTTTCTTTCTCTTTTTTTTCCCTTTTAATTTTTTTTTTAATTTTTGCCCTAGGGCACATGAGTTTGCTGGAGACAGATAGAGGGAAAGTGAGAAATCACCCCCCAGAGGGCATAGCCACCACAATCCCTCTTCCTCTTATCGCCTCCGGCATTTTGGACAGGGACACACACATACCGGGCATGATTTTCAACTCACCAGGTTCAGGATTTGTACTGTGGTTGGTCATTTGGGAATCCAGTGCCTTAACCACCACATCACCTGGTGGCCCCAATTTCTCATTGAAAACATCAAACAAACAAAAAAACCAGTCTGTTTAGTTAAGTTCCAGTGAAATTTTTAGGAAAAGAAATTAGGAGATATGGGTGGAATTACAGATAATTCAGATAAGGGTATCACCACACACACACACACACACACACACACACACACACACGTATTTTCCTGCAAAGCAAATGGTACAATGCTATTTCTCTTTCTGTGGCAATGCTGGTAAGCTTTTTCCACTGCAAACAAGGTTCCTTGGTTCCCTTACGTGTGATGGATGCCAAGAAATATTTGGACTTTTCTTGAAGAGCTAATTTTTGGAGACAGCCTCATCCTGGTAATTTAATGAAAGGAAATGCAGTCTTAAAATGAGTACTTTTTGAAACTAGTGACTTGAAAGTAAGCATGTTTCTTTAAAAATGTTAGCAACTTACTTATTTTTCCTAATCAGTAGCATTGGTGAGGTTGTTGAAACCAAAAATCTTGTGAATACTACTGTCTGATTTTATAGTTGAGGAAAATGAGGCTCGAAGAAATTAAATAATTTATTCACAGTTATATTCAGAATCTAGTTCCTAGGATGTAATACATAAATAACATGGTATAAATATATGATATACTTACACATGTATGTATAAGTTATGGATATTTAATACATGTAAAGAAATAAATTATGGGCTGTCTCACACACACACACACACACACACACACACACACACACACACAAATCTCCCAGGCAGAACAGATTATCTTAACAAGAGGCCACTTGGGGACCCCCAACTACCCATGGGTGTTTAAAAGCATTTTTGTTTGTTGACTTCTCAACTTTCCTGCTCCTAGGATAAATGTGGACAAAATTCTGTAGGTGGAGGGTAATTAAATGAAGAATAACTAAAATTTTTATATATTACTAAAAACCATTATAAAAAGAACCAAAGACAATAAACTAACTTGGACCATTTCTGTAGAAATGAAGAAATGAACTTTTATCTCAATGGGACCCCAGAAGATGGAATTAAACATGAGTTCTTAGTTATGGAAAAAATAGATGAGCATGAAGAAATTCTTAGGTCTCAGAGGATATTTACGGATATAATTTTACTACATGCTTCTCAAAGACTTGACACAATTGACCCTAATGATTATTCCACTTAGATACTCACGAGTCATTTATGTATTTATTCAGATACTAATGAATGCCTCTTGGACTCAGGCATTATGTTCTAAAAGATCATTAAAAAAAAATACTGGTAGGGTTTCTACATAATCTTTTATCTTTTTCTTTTTGGAGAGGTTTTCGCTATAGGACGCGTGTGCTCGCCAGACAGAGAGAGACATAGAGACTGAGAAATCACCCCCTAGGGGGGATGGTCACGCCGCAATCCCTTCTCCTCCATTCTCCTCTTGGGATCTTGGGCACACACGCACACGCGCCCGGCGTGAGTTTTAAGCCACCGGGTCTGGGATGCGAACCGCGGTCGACTATGTGGGAGTCCAACGACATAGCCATTATGCTAACTGCTGGTTCCCTCTACGTAATCTTGAAGCACTTTCAAAGTTACAAAATGCACCAGCCATTAGGAGCATTTTCCTAAAACCAATTTCATAGTTAAATAATCCTACCCAAATAATCCTACCCTAAACTTACGTGGTGCTTTCATTTTTAAAAAAATAATTGTTTCATTTAACTTTATTTATTTATTTTAATTTGACCCCAGAGTGGGGGGGGGTGGGGAGAGAGAAAGTGAGAAAGCAGCAAGCTGCCAGGTCCAGGATTCGAATTGCAGTCAGCTATGTAGGAGTCCAGTGCTCTTAACCACCATGCCACCTGCCAGCTCCCAGTGCTTTCATTTTGATGTGCTTTAACTATGTATTGACTATACTGCTTTTCAGATCAACGTAGTAATCTATCAATTGCAGGTTGATCACGGTACCATTCTGTATAAATACGACTTTAATATGGCATCTGACAACCCTTAGGTCATGCTGCATAAGCAGAGTTTGAGTTCAGTCATTACTAAATGGCTTCGTACTGAGCCACTCCAATTTCAAAATTCTATGAAAGTTCACTTACTTTTTCTGTAAGGATCTAGGGGGTGAAAGTATCAATTTTCCTTTTCTAGGTTCCTTTTAAATGCTTTCTCCCTAAGGCCCTATTAGGTTTTTGACACTTTTATTTAACCTCCAGCAAATCATGCATTGTCCCATTTTTCCTGTCTTGAAGGTAAATAAAGTAATCACCATGAATAGTCTTTGATCCCTTTTGTCAAGTTAACTGGGATTAGTTAAGTGGATATGCTTTGATGCTGTAGTGTTTCACTCTCTTTGTCTTGAAGGCTTCACGAACTTTATGCGCAGTCCTGCCTGTGACGTGTTTAACCCATTGCACCATGAGGTGTATCAAGACATGGATCAGCCCCTCTGCAACTACTACATTGCGTCTTCCCACAATACGTACCTGACCGGGGACCAGCTGCTTTCTCAGTCCAAAGTCGATATGTATGCTCGGGTGCTGCAGGAGGGCTGTCGCTGCGTGGAAGGTATGTGGGCCTTGCCTGGCTCTGGCGTATACTGATGAACATGTCCTTTCAAGTCTAGTATAAATAATAGAGACCTGAAGTATATGCTCACACTTCTTTTTTGCTCATTGTAAAGTCATTCTTAATTCTTAAGCCTCTACCTTTTATCGCACCATCAGGAGGGACAGAGCTATCCAAGTCATAGGGAAGCATGCCTTTAGTTGAAAAACAGTGATGAAAATGGAAATCTTCCTAGAAAGGTACTTGAGATTAAATAATCACAAAAATAGTTTAAGAGTGGGAACCAGCAGTTAGCGTAATGGCTATGTCGCTGGACTCCCATGTAGTCGACCGCGGTTCGCGTCCCAGACCCGGTGGCTTAAAACTCACGCCGGGCGCATGTGTGTGCGTGCCCAAGATCCCGAGAGGAGAATGGAGGAGAAGGGATTGCGGCGTGACCATCCCCCCTGGGGGGTGATTTCTCGCTTTCCGCCTCTATGTCTCTCTCTGTCTGTCTGGCTAGTGCACGCACCCTATAGCAAAAATCTCTCCAAAAAAAAAAAAATAGTTTTTTTTTTTGTGGGTGCGTGCCCAAGATCCCGAGAGGAGAATGGAGGAGAAGGGATTGCGGCGTGACCATCCCCCCTGGGGGGTGATTTCTCGCTTTCCGCCTCTATGTCTCTCTCTGTCTGTCTGGCTAGTGCACGCACCCTATAGCAAAAATCTCTCCAAAAAAAAAAAAAATAGTTTAAGAGCCATTCATTTTCAAGATACTTTCTGGTAAACATTTGTTCAATTTCTAGTGGGCTCTAGGGTATGAGGACATAGCTGTAAGATATGGTGGTTTTTTGTCTTCAAAGAATTCAAGCATAATAGGAGAGATGGGTATCTTAAAAATTGTTTGCTGTGAAGATTCCACCAGTGGAATCATACACAAGGTGCAGAGATCAAGGTGAAGAAAACAAAGCGTGAGGTCAAATGAGATGAGAAACCAGGTAGATTGGGGAGGTTGTCCGAGGTCAGTCAGAAAGGTTCTCAAGGGTGTGGGGAAGAATTTCAAATTCAGTTTTTGGTGATGAAAGGCCAGCAAAGGGCTTTAATACCTGTAATGATATGGTCAGATTTGCTAGTTTAGAAAGATCATCAGGCAACAGCATAAGTGGATACATTTTCTTTTTTTCTTTTTCAGGAATATGTGTTTATGAAGGGGGAGGGGAGGTAAATTGGAGTCAAGAGAGCAGTGGGCAGGCTATTGCAATGATTCAAAGGAAGTATTCTGAAATCTTGGGCTAAGTGGGAAAGAAAGATGATTATAAAGATTTTAAAGAAGTAAGCTTAATAAGACTTGGACAGAGAAGTCAAGGATACACTAGTGAAAAGTGAAGCTGGAATGGCTGATGGTGCCACATACTACAGGGGATCTGAGAGGAAGAGCAGAAATGAGTTCAGCTGTTCATCTACCGAGTTTATGGTGACTTTGTAACATGTAAGTGGGCATCTTTATCAGCCATTTGGATTACGGCATCTAAACTTAACGGAAGGACAAGATAAAAATTTCATGAATCTGGGCTTTGTATGTGGTGAGTAAAATCATGACCGTGTACAATATCACATGCAGAAGAGGAGTAGAAAAGAGGAAGAGGCCTGAGGACTCAGTGATCCCTGGTTTAGGAGGTAGGATGAACGAGGGGAATTTCAAACCCAACTAAGAAAAATATAGTTACTTGGATATCAGGAATGAAAGTATCAGAAAAGAATGGTAAAGATATCACATGAAGAGCCAGCAGGTGGTGTGGTAGTTAAGGCACTGGATCCCATATGGCTGACTTTACTGTTTGAGTTCCAGACATGATGGATTAATAAATAGGCCAGGCTCATATATCCCTGGAGGGGGATAGCCATGAAGAAGTGCTGTCTCACTTTCCCTGTCTGTCTCTGTCTTTCTATGGCGAGCATATGTACCCTATGGAAAAAAAGAATCACATGGAACAGAAAAGTAAAATAAGACTAAGTATCCAATATGGTTACATTGACAGCTGGCAGATTATTGGTGACCTTTGCTGTTAATGGGAGGGTGAGGGTGGCTAAACTGCTGTGGGTTGGTGATTGGGCATTTTTCTGTATGAGAAGATTTGATGAATCACCGTTGCAGAGTAGTTTTAAGACTTGGAAGAGGGGAGACCAGCAGTTAGCGTAATGGCTATGTTGCTGGACTCCCAGGTAGTCAACCACAGTTTGCGTCCCGGACCCGGTGGCTTAAAACTCACGCTGGGCGCCTGTGTGTGTGCGTGCCCAAGATCCCGAGAGGAGAACGGAGGAGAAGGGATTGCGGCGAGGCCGTCCCCCCTGGGGGGTGATTTCTCGCTTTCTGTCTCTTCGGATGGGAAAAAAGGGACAAGAGATTTTGAAATAGCACCTGCTTTTTTTTAGTGAAGTAGGAGAAACTATCACCCATTTAACGGAAAGTGGGTGGAAATTGGATAAGAGGCTTAAAAAGATCAGACAAATTTCAAAAAGGTCATCATGGAATGCAAAAGGAGTTGGCATGATAAGGGAGTTCCTGCTAATTTCAAAAACAATCTTTAGTGGTACAAAATCCACATGCTAGACTCCCTCAACCCATCCCCGACAGTACCCATTTGCTTAGATATAGGAGCAGTGAAGACAGATTATATTGTAGAATTAATCCAGGCCTGTGTACTTCTAGGCCATATAAAATGTCTTCAAGGAGTTGGTAAGAACTCTTGTAAGTGATTGATATGGGTCCTTGAGTCTAGGAAAAGACGTGAAATGAATGAGGAGTCAAAAAATGGGGTTAAAGGTCTAGAAAACTCAAAGGAATAGAAAAATGCAGAGAGATATAAGAACAGAGTGCTGTCTTCACAATGGGACATGGTGACAAGTGATGTCATTAACCAGAGTGTGTTGTAGGCAAGCCCAATTGAAATGGAGCAAAGCAAGGGATTTTTGGCATTGAGGATGTTAAGGCCACAAATTTGATCATATTGCTACTTACTATTATTACTATTATTTTTTTAGGGAGATTTTTTACTATAGGGTGTATGTGTTTGCCAGAGAGACAGAGAGAGACAGATAGAGAGAAAGCAAGAATCCTAGGGGGATGGGCATGCTGCGGTCCCTTCTCCTCCACTCTCCTCTCAGGATTTTGGGCACACATGCACATGCACCTGGTGTGAGTTTGAAAACACTGGGTCCAGGACTTGAACCACAGTTGACTACATGGGAGTCAAGCGACATAACCATAATGCCATCTTCTGGTCCTGCCTCATGAATTTTTAACTCACAAAGGATGGAAGTAGGTTACATGTTATTAACTATAAATCTATAAATCAGATTATTTTTTTCTAGGGAGATTTTTGCTATAGGACACGTGCACTCAGTGGAGAGACAGAGAGAGATAGAAAGGGAAAAATCACCCCTGATGGGCGATGGTCATGCCACAATCCATTCTCCTCCTGGGATTTTGGGCATGCATGCACATATGACCAGCATGAGTTTTAAATTGCCAGGTCTAAGAATTGAACCGTGGTCAGCCATGTAGAAGTCCAGAAACATAACCACAACATCATCTGCTGGTCCCTAAACCAGAGCTTAAATGCCAAAAACATGGTATAAAAGGACCGGCAGATGACATAATGATTAAGTTGCTGGACTCCCATGTGGCCTATAGAGGTTTGAGTCCTGGACCTGAAGGCTTAAAACTCATGCCAGGCGCATGTGCCTGTGTGCCAAAACCTTGGGAGGAGAATGGAGGAGAAGGGACTGTAGCATGGCCATCCCCCCCCACCCCCAGGGGGTAATTTCTCTCTCTGTCTCTCCATCTTTCTCTGTCTCTCCATCTCTCTCTGTTTCTCCAGTGAGTGTGCACGCCCTATAGCAAAAATCTCTATTAAAATTTTTTTTTTAATAGAAATTCATCCCATTCATTTATGGAATGCTATGTCTCTCTGTCTCTCCAGCAAGAATACACGCCCTATATCAAAAATCTCTATTAAAATTTTTTTTTTAATAGAAATTCATCCCATTCATTTATGGAATGCTATAGAAATGCACTTGGAATATACCAAAAGGTGGGCCAGAGAAAAAGAGCTTCTAAAGAGGTTTTTGTTTTGTATTGTCTTGGGGGTGGGGTGGGGGTTTAAGTCTAGAAGAACAGTTGTTTTAAAAAATAGCCATGAGCCAGTTTGTGATGTGATGGTTAATGGGGCTAGATGCCACATAGTCAACTGCAGGTTTGAGTTTTAAACCTGGTAGCTTGAGAAACATGCCAGGTGTGTGTGCCTTTGTGCCTACAATTCCGGCAGGAGGGAGAAATGGTGAGAAAAAGAGATTGTGGTGTGACCATTTCCCATGGAGGGTGTGTTCTCACTGCCCTTCACCCTGTACCCCTGGTTTTTTTGGTGAATGCATGACCCTCTGGCAGAAAAAAAAAAAAAAGGAAAGAAAAGAAAGAAAGGAAAAAGAAAAGCAGTAAGAGTAAGAACTTAGAGAATATCATTTGAGTCAATGATTTCTACAAAAGCGTATCTGTGAGAAAGGAGCCGATGTCCTCTAAAGAAAGCTGGAAATTACCCAAGGTAAGGAGGTTGAGGGAGAACTCCCAAAAGAGTCTGAAGAGCACACGGAGCTTATTTATGATGGGATAGAGATCGCATGGAACACAGTGGCATTGCTTCTGGGCAAGGGTGTGCTGGGATCAGCGGTGAGTTACTAGTTGTCCTAGGAGTGGTGAAGTGCTGTGGGGAAATGAATAAAGCAGTAGAGAGATGAGATAAGGCTGGATAGGTAATCTGGATAGGCCTTTCTTTGTCAGCCAATTTCTGACTTGACATTTTTGCTACAAAAAGTGTCAGCAATGTTATTATAGTAGTAACATCTGCATGTTTAAAAAATGGGCAGGTGTGGTCAGCAGGTGGCATGGTGGTTAAGGGTGCTGGACTCGCACATGGCTGACCATGGCTCGAGTCCTGGACCTGGTGGCTTGCTTTCTCACTTTATCTCTCTCTCTCTCTTTCTCCGTCCCTCTCTGGTCAAATTAAGAAAGAAAAAGGAAAGAAGGAAGGAAGGAAGGAAGGAAGGAAGGAAGGAAGGAAAAAAGGAAGGAAAGAAGAAAGGGAGGGAGGAAGGAAAAGAAAGAAAGAAAGATAGGAAAAAAGGAAAAATGTTGAATAAAATAATCCTTAAAAAAATGGGTGGGCAAAAAGGTGGGTACCTATCTGTTTACACATTACACTACAAAACAAGTGTTCCTAAACTTTATGGCCTAAGACAGTATATTGCAGTAGTTGTAGAGGAAGCATACTGACAGCAGTGGGTAACAACTGAATAGCCTAAGCCACTGAATAATAAAGATGCTTATAAAATATTCACATGAAGACAGACCTTTCAAGCAGCAAAAGGTCTGGAGGTGACATTCTGCTCTCCGCCATTCTGCGGGTCTTTGTTTCACTCAGCACGCAACAAGTGTTAGCTGTGTGACCTGCAGAGGTGCCCTGGGCGCACAGCCTCCCTGAATTCACACTGATGGTTGCCTAATCACTTTTAAATGGTGACATTTTCTTGGAGGTCAAGTATGGAAGATGACTTTTAGTGACCTTATGAAGCGGTAGTCAACTCCCAACTTCCGTCTCCTCTGCTCCATTTCTTTTGCTTTTCAGGTCCTTCAGATACCTAGCTTTTCTCTTTTTTTGTTTGCTTGCCCCAAATCAGTGTCCTACCCAAGCCTAGTGATATTCCTGTGATTGAAGTTAAACTTACAGTTCTCCAGTTTTGTTTGGAGTAATAAGGAGGAAAGTGATCTAATTAAGTCAATTTATGATGCGAAACAAATAATTTTTAGTATTAGCTTTTCCAGTAGTCTTCTTTTTTTTAAACAATTATCTAATTTTTAAAATTTATTCATTCATTTATTTTAATTTGACCAGAGAGAGACACAGAGAGAGAGGGAAAATGAGAAAGCAAGCCACCAGGCCCAGGACTTGAACCGTGGTTGGCCATGTGGGAATGTCCAGCATCTTCACCACCACACCATTTGCTGGCCCCTCCAGTAGTATTTTCATTCTCAACTGAGAGATTTTTGGAATTGTGTGTAGTGGGTGACATTGAACACAGGCCTTCTCTTGTAACTTCCTTCTGCCTGTTTGCTGATCACTGAAGGAGTAGAGAGAGGCTGAAGGCCCTCTATGCCTAAAAAAATCTGAGAATGTGCACATATATGGTGTGATTTTAAGGGAGAAGCCATTTCCTACCTCTTCCCAAGTATCTCCTTTACCAGCTTGCATCAGCAACTCCCTTCTTTGGTATGTGACTCTAAGTGCTTACTATTAGAATAATCTATAACTGGATGGTGAATGTTGAATTACTATTTCTGGAAAGTTTTTATTGAGTAGAAGAAATAGATATCTATCTCTGACAGAGTCAGTCAGCCTTGTACTTGGCCTATTTCCTGTTGGAATTTGTGGTTGCCACCCTGGATTTGAATGTACTATAGGGTGAAAAAGGGGAGCTACTATGATTTCAGTCTCTTTTGTAGCCTGGATCCTGGCTAAGTGCTTTCCATATGTTCTCATTTAATTATCCCCACCCCCCTTTTTAAAGAGAATTTTGCTATAGGGTATGTGTATTCTCCAAAGAGGCAGATAGAGACAGAGAGACAGAAAGTAAAATATCACCCCTAAGAAGGGATGGCCATGCTGCAATCCCTTCTCCTCTAGGGATCTTGGGCACACATATACATGTGCCCGGAATGGGTTTTAAGTCACCAAGCCCAGGGCTTGAACTGCAGTTGACTATGTGGGAGTCTTGTGATATAAACTTTATGCCATCTGCTGGTCCTTCTCATTTAATTCTTAACAGCACCATCACGAGAGCTGGAATAATCTCCTCTTAAGAGGAAACTTCAATTCAGAGATAGGGAAATGGTTCACATTCTCATAGGTAGGAAGCTTGGAAGGTGAGATTTGAACCCAAGTTAGTCTGACTCCCCAACTTTCCTGTTCTCCAGGAAACTTAGGGAATTTTTGGAAGAACAAGCATCAAATGACATGACTAACCCTAAGAGGGATTGAACTGAGGGCGATCAGGTCATATAAAAGTGATCGGGTCATCCAGAGAAGGCAAAGAGCACAGTACAGAGGGAGGTTCCTCTAAGGAGGAATTGGCTTTCTTCATGATTAAGTCCAGCACCTAAGTGTTGAGATTGTTTTTTTTTTTTTGGAGAGGTTTTGCTATAGGGCGCGTGCGGTCACCAGACAGAGAGAGACAGAGAGACAGAAAGCGAGAAATTACCCCCCCCCAGCGGGGGGGCTGAGGCCGCCGCAATCCCTTCTCCTCCATTCTCCTCTCAGGATCTTGGGCACGCATGCACACGCACCTGGCATGATTTTTAAGCCACCAGGTCCAGAATGCGAACCGCAGTCAACTACATGGGAGTCCAGCGACATAACCATTATGCTAACTGCTGGTCCCAGTGCTGAGATGTTTTTGAAGACTGAATTTGGTGATAAGATCCTTTATGATTTCAACAGTTTCTATCAGTCCTGTGATTTGAAGATCTTTATTTTCTTTTAGAGCATGCACAGGGAAACACCATGTATGTATTGGATTGTCAGAAAAGTCATGATGTATTTTTTCCTGTGCAAAAATGTGTCATGACTTTTTTGACAACACTGTATATACCCAGTGGCACTTTGGATCTGGATGAAGTTTTTTTTTTTTTCTCTTAAATAGCTGCAGTCGTGATTTAAAGAACCTGTTATATAGAATGTGGCAGGTCATAGATAAAATATTTTAGGCCCCACAGATATTTTTCTAAACTTATTTTGCCATGGAAGCACCTATGAAGTGAAGAGTAATGATTCTGGATAATATTTTCATGGTATTCTGACCTGAAGAATCTCTCTACTTCCAGACTTCTGTTTTGATAATGTTGTGTTTTACATCTCTATTAGTCCAGCTGCAGTAATGACCTCAGCTAGGATATATACTGTGTCTTGGGGAAGACTAAGTCTTTTTGGTAAGATGGGCTTGTCAGTGAATAAAATTGGTAACATTTTTTTACATGGCCTTTTATTCACGTTGATGTTCAACCCAAATTGCTTAATAAATATGGATGTTCTGTCCAAGAGATTTTCAGTCTCATTATGGAACCAATGTTGCATTGCCGTTATAATCGGTTTACAACTTTTTGTGGTATCTCTGGAATCACTACCAGGGTGGACTGTCCTTTGAAGTTCCCTTATGAAAAGCTACTTGACCTTTAGAATGACCAGCTTTTTGTCAGGGAGCTTTTGAGAGTCTCTGCTGTGTGATCTGATGGAAAAACAGACCCTGGCTAGGTAGAGTAATTGCCTAGAGGATTTCCACGTTGCCATATTCCCGTGACAGCATTAGTCCTTACAGGAAATCTTGCTGCCATCTGTACCTGGCCACAAATGCTACATATTAAGATACTCGTACCAATCAGGAGTGTTGTCATCTTCACTAACAGACAAGTGATGAATCACACATGAAAATGAACTTTGGGAGAACCTCTCATCCTTTATATGCTATTTTATGAATATTCTGCCTGTGTTGTAAGCATTAGCAGAGGAGCTTTCTTTTTAATGACCGATGTAGTTTTAAGAGCTATTTTTATGTAGATATGATAAACTAGTTAAGTATGGCATTCCTTGTCCAGTTTGCATTCTTTCTGAGAAAAGATTAGTTCATTTATGAGGATCCCTGTTAGGCCCTTTCTCCTTTAAGATGGGACTAAAATCAGGGCGAAAATTGTTGAAATGATATCTGGAACATCTGATCATTCCTTCCATGTTGATGTCCAGAGGTCAGTTAAAGAATATCAAGTGCATGAGACAAGAGAGATGAAGCTTCTCTTGTGAAAATATGTCTCTGATATGTTCAACCTTATTTGCAGGCCCTAAAGTAACAGTATGACTCTGTAGAGGAGAATCTCCAAACCTTTGGTGTTCTCCATAGCATCTTACTCTTAAACTTTGTTTCCAGTATTCTCATGGTATTAACCATGAATGTTCTTTCTCCTTTTATTTTTTCCAGTTTTTGTCCTAAGGGTATTTGAACAGCCCATGTTTAATGGATTACTCTAAATAACTGTATTAGTGGGATTCTCTAAGACACAGGACCAATAAAATACAAAGAGAGATTGAGATTGGTGGATTGGTTTTAAGGAATGAATGCCACATGATTGTAGGTGTTAGCAAACATGATATATATGGAACAGGTCAGCAGTCTGGAAACTTAGTTCAGAGTTCATATTGTAGTCTTGAGTGTGAATTCTATAGGGCAGCAGGTTAGAAAGTTCCCCAGGGTTTCTATGTTGAGAATTTTGCCTTCTATTGGAAACAGCAGTCTTTGCTCTTAAGAGTCTCAACTGATCTGGTGAGACTCACCCCAATGTGAAGAGTAATCTGCTTTACCTGAAGTCTACTGATTTAAATGTTAATCGTATTCAAAGAATATATTTACAGCAATATATAGAATAAGATTTGATCAAACAGCTGAACATCATAGACTAGACAAATTTAGTCAACATATAAATTAATTATCACAATTACATTGTGGTTATGAGAATGTTTTGAAAGTTTCAAAAGGAAATGGAGATATCAACTCCTGGGGTAATATACTAAACACACTTAAAGGGAAGGAGCTACTAAAACAGAGACTAGGTATAGTCCTAATTAATGACAGAATTTCAATCGACATTTTATTAGTCAAATCCAGCCTGCAGAATTACTTGCACTTGGCTCATATTGTATTAAAAAAAAGATTAATTAACCACTATTTAAAAATTGGAAAATTCACAACAACAAAATATAGACTTTTGACTTTTCTCAGAAGACCTGGCAACTTGGGTTCTTGCTCCTACCTAGCAATGATTGGCAATAGGGAGTAGTAATCTCATGTAGACACACATTACCTGTTGGGCTGCTATTCTCATTTATGTTGTTGGTAGGCTTTTACTGGTGTTTGATTTATGATCCCCTTCTATAAGGAAGAGCAAGGTCAAGAGGACTTGTAAGGTTCTGTGGAGGAATCCTATTTTAGCCTGGATTGGGATTCAGAAAAGCAAAATGAGGGACCAGCAGATGGCGTAATGGCTACATTGCTGGATTCCCCATAGTCAGCCATGGTTTGAGTCCCAAACCTGGTGGGTTAAAACTCACGCTGGGTGTGTGTGCGTGCATGCCCAACCCAAAATCCCGAGATAAGACTAGAGAAGGGATTGCTGTGTGGCCATCCCCCCAAGGGTGATTTCTCACTTTCTGTCTCTCTGTCTCTCTTATGAGTGCACACATCCTATAGCAATAAATAAATAAATCTCTCAAAAAGGGAAAAAAAGAAAAAAAGAAAGCAAAGTGAAACTTCCCTAACTAGAAGAACAAATTTATATTTGGGTAAGGAGAAAACAAGATTGACTCGTCAGACAGAAGCTAGGTGTAAATTAAGGCAACATTAGTTCTTTTAACAATTAAACCTCAAAAATAACAGTGTCTTAAAACAGCTGAAGTTTATTTCTTGTTTTTGTGAAGTTGAAAATAGGTGTTCATAATGGGTAGATCTTTTAAGAGTTAGGAGTCCAGGCTCTTTCTGTCTTGTGTTCATTCCATCTTCAGCACATGACTACTAAAGTCATAGCAGATAGGGAGGGAGGATGGGCAGCTATGGAAGGCAGATAAGTTTCCATGGACCGGACCTGGGAGTGGTGTGCATCATTTTTGCCCACATCTCTTGAGTAACAGCTCCTTCAAGGGAAGGCTGAGAAATACAGCACAGCCATCTGCTCTGAAAAAAGAGATATAGGTTCAGTGGATGGCTAGCCAGTCTCTAGGACAAGAGATGGGGGCCTTGGAGTTAACTAGGAGTTGTTGAATGCTGTAGGACATTTACTAATAAACTTAGCATACTACTGACTACCTTCTAAGTGTTGAATGCTGTGTTAATGCACCAATAAGCATTTTTTTTTTTAATTCATTAGAGGGTACTTGTGCTCACTAGAAAAAAAGAGAGAGAGAGAGAGAGGGCAAGTGGGAAAACACCTCCAGGATGGATGACCATGCCATAATCCTTTCTTCTCCATTGTCCTATTGGGATTTTGAGCACACACACACACACACACACACACACACACACACATATGCCTGGCATGTTTTTTAAGTTGCCAGGTCTGGGACTTGAACCACACAGTTTGGCCATGTGGGATCTAGCTGCCTTAACCAACACACCAAAGCTAAGGAGCAGTATAGTGAAAGCAGAGTTTTAAGAAGTCTGGTGGCACAGTGTAAAATAAACAAAGGTAATCTTAAGTCAGGGAGGATGGTGAGGAAGCTTTGTCTTTCTTTGTCTAGGAGCCAAGAGATTGTCTATGTACATAGCACTATCAATAGTATCAATAGCAATACTAGTTACTACGTGCCATGCAGTGTTATAAGCAACTTTATATGATCAACTTCGCATCCGCTTTAATCATCACTTAAATTTAAAAGTGCTATTATTTTTCTTTTCTAGATAAAGAAAGCTAGGCTTCAAGTAATTCAATCATTTTACCATATTCACATAATTCTCAGCCGGGCCTAAGTATTTAATTTAGGGAGCTGATATTATTTTATAACTATGTGTCTGCATTTCAAGAAATAATAATTTGCAGTAGAGAATTTGGGTTGTTGATGTGAAGTTCTTTTTTTGGCAGTTGACTGTTGGGATGGCCCAGATGGAGAGCCAGTAGTACATCACGGTTACACTCTCACTTCAAAAATTCCCTTCAGAGATGTTGTGGAGACCATCAACAAGCATGCCTTTGTGAAGAATGAGTAAGTACAGTAACTCCTGGGGGCTCAGCCATACTCCTGCCACGGGGAACATTGTGACAACCTGGCTACAGTGCTTCTCTTTGGACTTCAGACTTGCCTTTCTATTCTCCTATGTCTCCCCTTTTATTCACAGCAAAACATCATGAACGAATAATATGAGCTTCATGTTTATACTTTCTCATGCTCCATTTATTCCTCATCCTATTCTTTTTCACCTTGTCTCTCAGAAGACATTTTTGCAAACAGTGACTTCTAAATTTCTAAACCCAGGTGTAGAGTGTCTATTATAAACTCTGGAAACATAGGTTGCTATATGTAGTAAATAATCTTTTCATATTATATTTTATTATATTATTATATTATAATATATATTAAAATACAGTAAAATAACATCTAGGTTTTCAGCCTTGATGGATATCCTTATCATGAGTCTTCAAAAAGCTCATGGCAAATACATGTTATGAAAATACTATGTGTGGATTTCAATTTTTTGGTACCCAAATCAACTCTGACTTCAATGTAATTTTTCCACAAATTTTTGATGTTTCCTCATGTACGCTGAAATGTGTTTGCATTCTTATATTACTTGACTCATCCTTGACATTCCATAACATTGACTCTTTCTTCCCCAATATTTGCTTTTTGTGGCTTCCATCATAACATTTTTTCCTCCCTTATAGTCACTACTTCTTACTCTCCTTTTTTAGCCCATGGCATTCTATTCTTTCCTTACTGCTCTCATTGTTGCTGTTTCTCATCATTGGTCTACTTTTTGGGCATTTGCCTAATTTTATGCCCAGAATTTTTTTTTTCCCAAAGTCCTAGAATTCTATAGAAAAATCCTTGGTAACTATTCCACTGAGTATTCTATAGTGTGGGGAGCCACAACACTGGACAGAAAAGTCCTACCACCCTAGGGCTCATTCCCTCGACTGACCTCAGCCTCTCATCTGCCAAACCTCCTCTCACCTCTTGCTCAATATCCTTTTAGATAGAGAGCTCTGTCTATGAGTGGCTTCAGTCAGAAACTGGGAATCATTCTGGATTCAGCCAATTCCTGCCAATTTTCCCAAATTCTCTTTTCACTCTGTTGGCTTCTCCTCATTTTCATTTTTTTTTCCTTTCTTTTCTTTTTCCCTACAGTGCATGGTTTTCTTTCTGAAACGTAAGGATGATGCTGTAATTCTTTACTCAAAGTCCTTTGAAATCTCCCTCTAGTACACAGGCATATTGTTATAACCTTCAAGGCCAACTTCTTCCTTCCCTTCCAGTGTCTCTCCACTATTGCTCCACAGAGACTGAAGATTTTGCCTGCAGTAACTTTAGCTTTCTCATTGAGACTAGTTGTTTCACATTTATGTAGTTTTCTGCCTGAGACCCCCTTTCCTCATTATTCCACCTGCCTAGTTCTTGGTTGTTCTACCAGACTGTTTAACTACTGACTCTCTAGCAAACTTACTGATTCAACTGCTGATTTAAATCTTTTTATGTGCATTTAGCACTGTGAGCATATTTCTGTCATATCATATAATACCTTTTTATAGTTGTTGGTTACTTGCATTTACAAAAATCTGTAAAACTGTGAACTCATTAAAAATATGGAGCTATGTCTAATTTCTTTTCCATTCTTTGTGGACTGTCAGGGACTTGCAATCTACCATACATTCAGAAACAGATTTTTGACTTAAAAGAACCAAAATTATAATTGCATAAAATTAAATTTTTAGAAGTTAGTATAGCATTTTAAGTATTTGGTCTTCTCATTAAGTAATCATGAGGTTAAAATACTTTTCTAATAAAAGGCACTCATTATGTGGCAGATTTCCTTTATGATGGCTCTTATGAAACAATTTGAGTGCTGAATGCTGATGGTCTTTACACACCCTCATTTCCGCTATGCTCTGCTAAATCGATGAAGTAATTTTGCCTTAATTTTCTAATCTAGGAAATAAGTAAGACCTGCTACCTATGTATCTTGGAGGATCCTCTGGTGACTTGACAATGTTTACTTCAGGTTAAAATAGTTAATAAGCTTGCCAAGTAAATTTGTAAAATGTGGCCTTTTCTTCTTCTTAGATTTTAGTTTAAGCTTTACACTAGGGCTTCTCAGTCTTAGCACTGTTGACATGCTGGGCCAGATACTTGTTTGTTTAGTCCTGTGCAGTGTGGCATGGTTAGCAGCATTCTGGGACTCCGCTCACTAAATGCCAGGGGCACCCTCAAATTGTGACTACCCCAAAAGCCTTCTACACTGACAAATACATCTGTGGTAGGGAGGGGCAGGGAAATCAGTTTTTCCCTGTTGAGAAGCACAGCTTCACTAGGCATCATTAGACACTAATAGGTTCATTGTAAACCAATTGGTAATTTAAAAATGCATTGTTAAACTCTCTGATGGACTTGTCAGACAACTTGGGCTGGCTAATTTGTGGTTTTTCTTTCTTTTAACACTCTAGAGAAAAACCTATGTGAGGAAACAAATAGCAAATAAGTTGTGGTCAGGTGACCCATTTCGGTCCCAAAGGTTCATCTCTGTGACCCCCCAGCATCAGGTTTTACTAATGAGGACAGAATGTAATTTCAAGAAGTCAGAGCTCATATTGTGGAATTATCGCTTGTCATGAAAACCTGAAACTAAAATTTTGTTTCTTCACATAGGTGTGTGAGGTGACTTCAGAAGTTCATGACCAAATAGAATGAAAGTACAAGTTTATTTTGGTGCCAAAAGCTTTTGAAATACATGCATATTTTTTCACTCTGCACATTTTCTATGAACTTTCGAAGACCCCACATATCAGGCAATTTAAATATTAGTTTGTATACTCTGGAAAAAAAAATGCCACCTATTGTTTCTGAAGTTATGTGATGGAAAACTAGCAAAAGGGGTCAATAAACCTAAAACTGAAAAAAAAATAATTATTCACTTTTATTAATTATTATTATTTTTTTAAATTGCTATAGGTACAAGAAAGAGAGAGAGGCGGGGGGTGGGGGAGGCAGCAAGCTGCCAGGCCTACGACTTGAACTGCAGTCAGCTATATGGGAACCCAGTACCTTAACTACCATGCCATCTGCTGGCCCCAATAAACCTAAATTTAAAATAACTTCTTATTCTGAGGGAAACACCCTCAGAATTAAGAAAGGAGAAAGGAGTATAGAGTCATGTAATCATACACAATTTCCTTTCTATCTCAAACACTAACTCCTTGTGCCATCTCAGGTAATCACTTTGCCTGGTTATTACATTTTCTGATGAGAAACCTGAGTGCTGATAGAGAGTAAATGCTTGGTTGTTTTTATTTATTTTTTTTAAAGGATTTTTGCTATAGCTGAGTGTGCTTGCTGGAGAGAAATAGAGACAGAGAGAAGGAAAGTGAAAACTCACCCCCCCCCCCCCAGGTGCATGGCCACACAGCAAACTCTTGTCTTCCATTCTCCTCTCAGTATTTTGGGCATGTATGCACTTCCACTCAGCATGATTTTCAAGCTGCTGGGTCTAGAATTTGAACTACAGTTGACCATGTGGGAGTGCAGCACCTTAACCACCATGCCACCTGTTGGCCCCTATTTTTTTTTTTTAACAAAGACTAGAATACAATAGAAGTCTATAAAAAATTATTTTGATATGCCAGACATAAGATACTATAAACACAAAATTTCATTCTGTTATATTATCTTCCATTGTACTTTTCAAGCTGAGGGCTAGTTATTTGTTTTAGAGTAAATATAACCATATTTAATGATATTCAGTGGTCTCAGAAGTTTTTAGACTGTTTTTTTTAAGGGAGATTTTTTTGCTATAGGGTACGTGTTCTCGCCAGAGAGACAGAGACAGAGAGAGAGAGAAAGCGAGAAATCACCCTCCAGGGGCTGGCCACACTGGAATCCCTTTTCCTCCATTCTCTTGTTATCTTGGGCATGCATGCACATGCACCGAGTGGGAGTTTTAAGTTGCCAGTTCCAGGACTTGAACCACAGTTGACTATGTGAGAGTCTGGCAACATAACCATTATGCCATCTGCTGGTCCCAGAAATTCTAGACTTTTGAAAATTAGTCAAAATGACCCAAAAAGCCCCCAAATTACCTTATTTGAGATTGCTTTCTTTAGGCTTCTCATATCTTTTACCTTTCTCTCTCTCTCTCTTTTTTTCTTTTAAAGGCTGTACCTGTCATTTTTATCCTGATGCAAAATATTAGACCAAGCCAGGCTATATGGATTTGTATTTTGTTCAGCCATTATGCCTAGGAAAGTATATTTGCTCAGAGGATTTTTAAAAATGTGTGTCTGACCTTTCTCATTTTAAAAGCATTTTAATCATCAGCAGTATCTCAAATACTGTCACCAGGGCTGTAAGCACACAGTGAATACGGAATCATTTTCAGACACCCCTGTGAGTATCTGTACCCAACACCTTTGGAATGTATGCTGTTCCCTCAGGTTCCCGGTTATACTGTCTATTGAGAATCACTGCAGCATCCAGCAGCAAAGGAAGATTGCTCAGTACCTGAAAGGGATATTCGGAGACAAGCTGGACCTGTCCTCTGTGGACACTGGAGAGTGCAAGCAGCTTCCAAGCCCTCAAAGCCTGAAAGGCAAAATCCTTGTGAAGGTAATTGCTTCAAGGAATGTAATAAAAGGCATTAATTATCCACCAAGCCCGACTTCCCTCCAAGACTAAAGACTGGTATATTAGGAGAATGATAATGAGAAACAGCACATGGATGATTATCTAGATCTATATATGCATCTTATTGCAATTTATTTAGAATCAGGACTTCAGAAGAACTCATTGTGGACTGACCTCAAACTCTGGGGTTTGTTTTTATGAAGTGAGACCGTCAGTACTATAAGCTAAATGTTTAATATTTTAGTCTGCAGGAATTCACACTCTAGAGAAAGGTTGTGTTTAGGAGTACGAGGGACAAAAGAGTAGAAAGTGCCTTGAATTCACATCTGAAAGCATTTCTTCCAGATTTTTTCCTCTCATTTCAGGCTCCAATGAATGCCTGTCAAATATGGGGGAAAAAAAAAGGTTTCATGGTTGATCAGTCTTGTTATATATGTGAGAGGAACTCGCTTCAAAGAGAAGCATAGGCCCAGACACAACGCCCCCCAGGACTCAGCCCAGGAGCAGCAGTGAATAGAATGACATTTCGCAGACAGATATTCAGAGGGAGGACACTGGCTACAGCGAATATTATGAATGCAAAGAATAGCCAGATAAACAGCTTCCTGAGATGCTAGATCCCTAACTCTGTGACTTCGGTTAATTCCAGTGCATTTTGCGTGTTTAGACTAAAATCAGCTTCTAGGATTGCATTATTTTGAGATTAAAAACCTAAAGAAGAGCAATCAGGTATGAATATTCACACTGGGTGATAGTCTACTTGAAATGGGCGTGTACGAAGACCCAAATAGCATATAGGAAGGGTGAGAAGGTCAAGGACACAATGTGATTTCAGGGCAAGACCTTGCAGGGAGGGCAGTCCGTGGAGAGAGGTAAGGTGTTCATGCTCCGAACGGGTTGAAACCTGGTCTTCTGTCAATTAAGTGAGCATTACAGTTTCTAAATTTGTCAAAGAGGTGTTGCCAGAGATTTGCAAATGTAAAAACGTTTTGAATAAAAGCTCAAATAATGCAAGAGGTAACATTAAGGCCAACTTGCCTAAATATTTTTAAAAAGAATTATGTATTTAATTTATAATTATTGTTATTTTAAAATTTGCTACAGGGCATATGTGGTCACCAGAGAAAGATAGACAGAGAGAGAAAAAGTAAGAAAACGAGCCACTGAGTCTGGGACAACTGTAGTTTGCCATGTGGGAGTCTAGCGTTCCAACCACCATGTCACCTGCTGGCCCCCAATTTGCCTAAATCTTACTTAAGCAACCGTCTGTGGTAAAAACTGATTTCTGGGTTAGAAAACAAAATATCACTATTACAGCCTTGTAAATATTTCCATGTTTCCTAAAGATTCTTTAGCCAGGGGCTAGCAGTTTAAATACAGAGTAAGTCTGATGAAAATCTTTCCTGTTTGGACAGAAACTTAAGATGGATATTTGATTGACCTAATTGAGTTCCTTTGCATTACTGGACTTCGGGGCCTTTGACACAGAAGGTCCCAAGCTTGGGGGCACTAGGTTGAATCAGACAGGTCTGATACACTCCTTGGAAAGAATGGCTACAATGTGGACTGCTCTATTTCAAGGCATCTGGGATCCACTGGCTACTAGTAATACTCTTCAGATTTCAAGGAGATTGCCTGGACCCATGGGCAGCACATTGCCATTTAAAACAAAAGCAAGGGAATCGATCTTCCTTCATTCCTTTGGTTTCAGAGTGACCTCTGACCAAAAGGACTCATTTAAATGGCTACTTACCACTTTAGAGATTCACAAGATTTTTGTTACTGTAATTATTACACAGGTATTTTCCAATCTTACATACATACTCATTTAAATACATATAAATTTCCTGAAAAGTAAACAAAAGTTGCTTTTGAACAAAAAGAACAAAGTTAGTCATTTTCCACAGACACTTATTGCTGAAAGTAACCTTAGCTGTGTGGCCCAACGTTCCTTCCTACTTTTACAAATGTGAATCACAGAAATGAGACCACTCACCCAAGAGCATGCAGCCAGATGGCTTGGAGCTGGAGCTGGCCATGGTTCTAGCCTATAGCAATATTTCCATAGACTATGGCTGAATTAATCTGATTCTAGAGCATGACTCTTGCATGAAATAGTATGGAGATCAGAAAGAGACTCTCCAGACCATAGCAATTTTACACAATGGTTTGATTTTTAAGGAAAATATACAGTTCTTTATTAATTATATTTATTATTTTGCACCTAGTTAAAACTGTCTGCCTTCTACTTAGTCTGAAGTAATGACTAGCTAAGGGATAGCACATTTTATTTTCATCTTTCATATTTTAAAAATGATTTTTAATTGTGGCAAAATACGTATCACATAATATCTACCTGCTAACTTACTTCCAAGGCCAAGTCTCTGGCCACCACTATTCTATTTTCTGGCTCTCTGAATTTGATATTCTAGGTATCTTACATCAGTGGAATTACACAATATTTTTTTTTTCTGTGTCTAGTTTTTTTTCACTTAGCGTAATGCCCTCCAGAGTAATCTATGCTGTAACATTTATCATGATATTCTGTAAGGCTGAATAATATTCTATCGCATGTGTGTATCACATTTTGTTTGTCCATTCATCTATTGATGACCACCTGGGTTACACTTGGGTTACTTCCACCTTTTGGCTATCTGTGAATTTATTTTCATTTTTGAATGGGATTTTTTTTTTTTTCCATTTCAGGGCAAGAAGTTGCCTTATCACCTTGGGGATGATGCAGAGGAAGGGGAAGTTTCTGATGAAGACAGTGCGGATGAAATTGAAGATGAGTGCAAATTTAAGCTGCATTATGTAAGTTGCAAGCTTGGCCATAGATTTTACCCTCAATGTGCTACAGTAAATATATGGTTCCAAATTACCACTGTGTTGGAACTCTCACAAATATGGCAGTTGTAATGTAAAAAGGATATTCATTAAAAATTACTTTGTGTGCTGTTAAATAACACCTAGTTGTTGAGTGAGTTAGTCAAGGATTCTTGAGTCTTAGAGTTGGAAGGACTGTTAGTGACAGATCCATTCAATTCTCTCTCCAGGATCAATTTACCTCCTACTAAAAACTCAAAAATCAAGTTGCAGTTGGAAATATCACTGTCTTTGATATAAGAAAAAAGCTAGCTTTAGCATTGCTGGCTCATACTAGCAGTCTCACTTTGCTTCTTGTCAAGACTGGCTCAAAGAACCTCAGATGCACTTTGACTCCCTTCTCTAGGATGCTCAACTCCTCCCTAAAAAAGAACCTGGGGGAACCAACAGTTGGCGTAATGTCTATGTCGTTGGACTTCCATGTAGCCGACCGCAGTTCAAGTCCTGGACCCGGTGGCTTGAACTCACACCGGGCACGTGTGCGTGCGTGCCCAAGTTCCCAAGAGGAGAATGGAGGAGAAGGGATTGCGGCGTGGCCATCCCCCCTGGGGGGTGATTTCTCGCTTTCTGTCTTTCTGTTTCTCTCTGCCTTTCTGGTGAGCATGCGTACCCTATAGCAAACGCCTCTCAAAAAAAAAAAAAAAATGTACCTGGAACCAGAAGATTTCCAAGCCTTTCCAGGAAGAAGACCTCTGGCTAAATTTTTTATTTTAGTATATCCTAAATAAAGTGGCATAGAATAGTTTGCTACTACCTGCTGTTTCAGACCCTTTTCCCTAGATCAAGGGGCTATCTTTGCAGCAAAGTTCCATTTAGTCAAGTCCTAGGGAAGTACAAACCTCATGGAAATACAAGGCTTAAATATATCCCTCCCTACCACCCTTCTGATAACCATGATTGTCAGAATCACATGACAACATGCACAAGATAATTTATTAAAGGGCTTAGAATTTGAGTTCTACAGAAAAGTGGTATTCCTATAAACATTAGGACTATTTTTCTGCCCTCTAAAAACAGGAAAATTTTGTATAAATTCTATAATTTACATCATTGCCCTGAATTCAGCAATTGTATTGTTAATAATAGCCTGCTCTCTTCTGGATGATACTAACTGTACTGCCTTGCCTGAAAGTGTGAGAGGTACCTGGCATTATTTTTAAAGGGAGCAAGAGCTTAATCACAGCTGAAGTCTCAGTAGACACTTCTTTATAGGGTTTAATATACTTTAAAGGAGTGAAGTGGAGAAGATACAGCCTTAAAGTGAAAAGGAAAAATTGCTATCTGCATGAATTTCTTGCCTTTTAATAGTTTATATGAGCTCGATTAAGTACCACTAATAGGGTGATGGTTATGAAAAATTAATCTAAACAGATTTATATTACTGAAAATACAGTTACTATTTTAAATCATTTTTCTCTCCTAGGTTTTGCTATTTTTGTAATTTATTATTTTTGATTATGAATAATTTGGTCTTTTTCTTTTCTTTTCTTTTGCTATAGGGCACGTGTGCTCACTAGAGAGAGATAAACAGAGAGAGAGAGAGAGAAAGTGAGAAATCGCCCCCAGGAGAGATGGCCACACTCACTCTTCCGGTCTCCTTTTAGAATTTTGACACAGGCGCTTGTGCCTGGCATGATTTTCAAGCTGCTAGATTTGGGACTCCAGGTCTGCAACCTGCCATTTGGGATGTAGTACCTTAACCTCCATGCCACTTGTTGGCCGATAACAGTTGTGTTTTTTAGCTTTATAAACCAGATTTTTGTCTCTGGTTTGCATTATTTTGCATCTCATTTCCTAGATTTCTTGAATGTTAGCCCCTGTGTAGACTCATTTGAAGCCAAGAAACAGAAAAGTTCAATCAAGTTATGTGTTAGCAGAATGCTGTAGTGAAAATGAGTGGTCAGATTTTTTTTTTTTTAAATTAGTAATATTAAGAGAGATATTTGCTATAGGGCACATGTGCTCACTGGAGAGACAGAAAGCAAGAATTCCCCTCCGCCCCCCGAGGGTGGGGCATGGCCATGCAGCAATGCCTTCTCCTCCATTCTCCTCTTGGGATTTTGGGCACACATGTACATGTGCCCAGAGTGAGTTATAAGCTGCCAGGTCCGGGACTCAAACTGTGGTCGACTATGTGGGAGTCCAGTAATGTAACTATTACACCATCCACTGGTCCTGAGTGGTCAAAATTTAACTACTATCACAAAGGAGTCATTTTGGCTTTGAGTAAAATCCAAGTTGTTCTAGTTTTAAAATCTACCCAGATCTATCATTCTTCTTCTAGTCAGTGAACCTTGCCACTTCCTAAGTGAAATATATGTAATTATAAAGAGAATTAGCTGCAGTCTTATGGGACCAAATCAGTAATTTCACCTGTGGAGTATCCAACTGCTTTTTCTCATCCTCAAAGTCTCTTAGTTGATTTCTAAGAATCAGTATTAGTAGATAGTTGAGAACATGGCTTTGTAAAGTTAGACATAATCACTGATCTGGATTCTTTTGATTTGATTCTAACTGAAAGTAGAATACCTTACTTGTGAAGGCTTAAGGATACGTTTTGTCTTACTTGGGGAGAAAAAAAAAACATAAAGAATTCAACAGTGTAATAGAAATATATAAAGTTTGGACCAGCAGTTAGCATGGAGGTTAAGGTGGCTGGATCCCATATGGTCAATTATATGGTACAAGTCCTTGACCTGGCAGCTTGAAAAACAAGCCGGGTATATGTGCATGCATGCCCAAAATCCAGAGGGGAGAGTGGAGTAGAAGAGGATGGGGACCAGCAACTGGCATAATGGCTATCTCGCTGGACTGCCATGTAGTTGACTGCAGTTTGAGTCCCTGACCTGGTCCCTGGTGGCTTAAACTCATGCCAGGCACATTTGCGTGTGTGCCCAAGATTCTTGAGAGGAGAATGGAGGAGAAGGGATTGTGGCATAGCCATGCCCCCTATGGGGAGGTGATTTCTCGCTTTCTGTCTCTCTTGCTGGTGAGCGCACGCATCCTATGGCAACACACACACACACACACACACACACACACACACACAAAACCAAAACAAAACCAAGCAAACAAACAAATAAACAAACACCTCTTTAAAAAAAGAAAGAAAGAAAGAAAGAAAAAAAGAAAGAAAAAAAGGGTCTGCCTGGTTACCCCTATTAGGGAGTGATTTCTTTCTTTCCCTCTTTCTTTCTTTGTGCCCTATATATAGTTAACAATAAATATATAGATAGATAAGTACAAGTAAATGAAGTTTGGTCTTCACCTTTTTAAACTTTTTCCCCTCTATTTTTGAGCTCTTCTGAGAATAGTCAATGCTGTATTTAGAAAGACACAGTGTTATCTTATAACCAGTTAATTGACTATCTACAGAAGACTCAAATGCCTGATCTGAGTGACAAATTTAAATGGCCTGGTCTAAGTTGAATACCTGATCATAGTTCTGTAAGAGGGTGTATTGTGTACAGTTTTTGTGAACCAGTATTTTTACTTATGCTTAGCGGAAACCCTTAACCTGTTTTCAGTTAATAGAGTAGTCAGATATTTAAGTTGTATTTAGGAAGATTTAAACTAAGCATTTATGGACATTGGAACATGAACTCTCGTTAGGTTCTGTAAGGTTCCTTTCACATTGAACAACTTGTAAATTTTATTTCTTCCATGGCAGAGAAGGCAAAAGAGAGAGAAACACATACGTGCAAAAGCATCCCCAGCAGTCTTTCCGGGCGTTTGTGTGCTTGCCCAGTGTGTACAGGGGAACCTGGGGGCGCGAACCCCAGACTTTCCTGTGGCTTCAGTGTCATGGAACATTGCATTATGCTGGCACCACTGTGTCTGCACGCAACACATATTTATTGAGCATCTCCTGTGGGAAATGTGCCTATCATTGTTGTAGGTTTTGGGGGATCTCTCAGGAAACAAAACAGGCAAAAGTCCTCACTTCATGGAGTTTACATTATCAGTGGGAGAGAGGGAGGGTAGACCAGAAACAAGACAAGTAAAAGAGCATACCGGCCAATGATTAGTGCCAAGGGAAAAAAAGGGGTGTGGGCACACCCACGTCTGTGTCTGTGTCTATGTGTCTGTGTACCTGGGTGAAGTTTATGTATGTGCACAAGAAGGGCCTATTGAAATTTTAAATGAGCCGTCCAGGAAAAGCCTCATGGGGAAGATTCGTTTCAGCAGAGGCCTGAACGAGGTGAAGAGTCAGCCATGCTGCTACCTGGGGAAGAGTGTTATGGGCAGAGGGACCCTAAGTGAGAAGGTCAGAAGCAGGGTTTGTGGTTTCTGCATTTTCCTGATGTTAGAAGCAGAGCAGGAGATCAAGGCTCCTAATTTATTGATACTTTTCTAAGTAAACTGTTCAAACCACACCCTACGTTTTTTGCTTATGTAATAAATGCTTTCTGTTATTGCGTTAGTGACTACTACATCAACCTGCTGCTTCTTATTACTGGGTGGCTTCAACTGTAGAGAAAACCTGGCTCATCCTGTATTAGCCACAAGGTAAAGCCAGAAAATCGGACAGCTCAATGACATGGGGCATACTTCCCTTCCGGTCACGGTGTAGCAATCTGACTGGCCTGATTCAGTGAGGCCTGCTCTCTGTTACTTCTCTTCATGGTTCTTTAATGTCAATATGTCTTATGGACTTTCCACTTCCATATTTCTTTTTTTTAATTAAATTAATTAATTATTATTATTATTACTTAATTTGTTCTAGGGCACATTGTGCACTTTCCAGAGAGAGACAGAGAGAGAAGGAAAGTGAGTCCCACCAGGTCTGGAACTCAAATCTTAGTTGGCCATGTGGGAGTCCAGTGCCTTAATCACCATGCTATCTGCTGGCCCCTCTGCTTCCATATTTCAACTTCACTGTTCATTTTCTTTTTCCTCCTTTTTCTGTTGAGTTATTCAGTAGCTTTTTCCTCACTCTCTGAATCTGTGTTTCACCAACCTCTCAGGCACAAACATCAACTCTCTGTCTCCCACAGGAAGCTCATCCCATAAATATCAAACCTTCCAGCCAGTTCTAAATGGGCCCTGCACAGGAACATACTTGTCTTCTTACAAATACTCTAAAATCATTATTCAGTCTCTGTGTGTGTCTCTCACTAAGCATTTTACTCATTTGCTTTCCCTCCTGCCTTTTCAGCTAAAGGTTTGTCTGCAGTCCTGAATTATTCATTTCACGCTTTGAGCCATTTTTAAAAGGATTATGAATCTTGTGGGTTTAAAACTTAGTACTCATAGAAGGGATGTCTTCCCCCTGGAGACTGGGAGGACCTGCTGTGGACACTGTCCACCTGGAGATGAAATGCCCCTGAGCTGGGCATGCCGTTGCTTCCTGGCAATGAGGAGTGGGTAATGGAGGAGGCGACCTGGAGACTCTGTTGTTTCTGGTACTTGCTATGACTGGACAGAAGAACATGTTCAAGTGAACCGGAGGAGCAGGTGGGTGACAGTGAGGATGGGAGTAAATGCATAGGTTGGAATGACTAGGAGACGGCCGATCTTCAGCCCATGACCTTCAGGGGGGCTTAGAAAACAGTAAGGGACTCATATGAGTCATTGGAAAAGTCATGACACATTTTTCTGTTTTTATATGCAAAAATGTCTTTTGACTTTTCCAAAGATCCAATAAAATATTAACTCTTCTTGTCTTCAAACTCTAGCCCAAGGGAAAAAAAGACACTGAGGATAATGAAATGTGGAAAGATTCGTAACTTTGCCTGCACATTAAAATGACAAGAAGACCTTTTTTAAAAAAATATTAATTTTATTTATTATCATAATCTTTTTTATATTACATTGACTCATATATCTTTACAGTGTATTACATTTCTTTTTCCAGTACAATTACCATGCATATCAGTCAAGGCAAAGACATTACTATCCACATCATCATCATCATCAAATAGCTTTTCATCATTTTTTTCAGATTATTATTATTTATTCTCCTTATATTTTTAAACATTCAATCACTATATATCATTTGGCTTGTATGAAGAATTGACCCAACATGAAATACTTCTCAGACCAGTCCAGGTGAGAATACTATACATTACCATTGACAGATAATAAGCCATTTCTGTGTCCCACTAATGTCATGCCTCTCTCTACTACATCAACCTGCTGCTTCTTATTACTGGGTGGCTTCAACTGTAGAGAAAACCTGGCTCATCCTGTATTAGCCACAAGGTAAAGCCAGAAAATCGGACAGCTCAATGACATGGGGCATACTTCCCTTCCGGTCACGGTGTAGCAATCTGACTGGCCTGATTCAGTGAGGCCTGCTCTCTGTTACTTCTCTTCATGGTTCTTTAATGTCAATATGTCTTATGGACTTTCCACTTCCATATTTCTTTTTTTTAATTAAATTAATTAATTATTATTATTATTACTTAATTTGTTCTAGGGCACATTGTGCACTTTCCAGAGAGAGACAGAGAGAGAAGGAAAGTGAGTCCCACCAGGTCTGGAACTCAAATCTTAGTTGGCCATGTGGGAGTCCAGTGCCTTAATCACCATGCTATCTGCTGGCCCCTCTGCTTCCATATTTCAACTTCACTGTTCATTTTCTTTTTCCTCCTTTTTCTGTTGAGTTATTCAGTAGCTTTTTCCTCACTCTCTGAATCTGTGTTTCACCAACCTCTCAGGCACAAACATCAACTCTCTGTCTCCCACAGGAAGCTCATCCCATAAATATCAAACCTTCCAGCCAGTTCTAAATGGGCCCTGCACAGGAACATACTTGTCTTCTTACAAATACTCTAAAATCATTATTCAGTCTCTGTGTGTGTCTCTCACTAAGCATTTTACTCATTTGCTTTCCCTCCTGCCTTTTCAGCTAAAGGTTTGTCTGCAGTCCTGAATTATTCATTTCACGCTTTGAGCCATTTTTAAAAGGATTATGAATCTTGTGGGTTTAAAACTTAGTACTCATAGAAGGGATGTCTTCCCCCTGGAGACTGGGAGGACCTGCTGTGGACACTGTCCACCTGGAGATGAAATGCCCCTGAGCTGGGCATGCCGTTGCTTCCTGGCAATGAGGAGTGGGTAATGGAGGAGGCGACCTGGAGACTCTGTTGTTTCTGGTACTTGCTATGACTGGACAGAAGAACATGTTCAAGTGAACCGGAGGAGCAGGTGGGTGACAGTGAGGATGGGAGTAAATGCATAGGTTGGAATGACTAGGAGACGGCCGATCTTCAGCCCATGACCTTCAGGGGGGCTTAGAAAACAGTAAGGGACTCATATGAGTCATTGGAAAAGTCATGACACATTTTTCTGTTTTTATATGCAAAAATGTCTTTTGACTTTTCCAAAGATCCAATAAAATATTAACTCTTCTTGTCTTCAAACTCTAGCCCAAGGGAAAAAAAGACACTGAGGATAATGAAATGTGGAAAGATTCGTAACTTTGCCTGCACATTAAAATGACAAGAAGACCTTTTTTAAAAAAATATTAATTTTATTTATTATCATAATCTTTTTTATATTACATTGACTCATATATCTTTACAGTGTATTACATTTCTTTTTCCAGTACAATTACCATGCATATCAGTCAAGGCAAAGACATTACTATCCACATCATCATCATCATCAAATAGCTTTTCATCATTTTTTTCAGATTATTATTATTTATTCTCCTTATATTTTTAAACATTCAATCACTATATATCATTTGGCTTGTATGAAGAATTGACCCAACATGAAATACTTCTCAGACCAGTCCAGGTGAGAATACTATACATTACCATTGACAGATAATAAGCCATTTCTGTGTCCCACTAATGTCATGCCTCTCTCTTTGTTTTCTTGACAAGAGGACCTTTCAAAAATCTCAGTGCCTTCCTAGGTCCCCACCCAGACACTGCTGTAGTTGGTCTAGGGTGTGACCTGGGATTTTCGAACTCTCACCTGGTGATTCCAGTGTATAGGGCAGGTGGAACACTACTGCTTGAAAGGGTCCCTCTTGCCTGGAGTGGAAGTCATGGTTTGGGGCAGCCTTCTGTTTTCCAATAATACTTTAGTTTATGCTGGAAGCAAAGAAATATGTTTTTGTTATTTATTTTGTGGTAGAGAGATTCCTAGATCAGATTTACCTCTCAGAAAAAGGGATTGGAGGGAAGTCATAGACATTTACTTCCTCTTCTCTGGTGGAAACTACCTCTGACCTCTGACCGTGTTAAATGACTGCTTTCCCTTTTCCCCATCGTGAGCTGCAGCATCCCTCCTCTCCCACTGGCCCAGAGAACAAAAGAGCAAGATACATTTGGCTTTCAGCTGTGGTCCCTGCTGCAGCTGTATAGTAGCTGATAGGTCTTGAGGTCAAGTATCTCTTAGCTTTTTTTTGGTATTGCTGTCAGATTCTAGCACTGAAAGATAATACATTAGTGAAACCCCAGCCACACATTTAGTTGTTCTCCATGGCTGCTAATTTTCTTGTGCTGTAAATCACAGAGAAGAGAAAGATCAATGGGCAGGGGTATCATTCCTCTAGCAACTCCCAGTGTTTGGAGGATGCGAAGGGAAGCCTTTTTATTAAGCATTCATTATCTCACCAGCATCAGTCAGCTCCGGCTTTGTATTTTTAGCCTTGCTTGGCTGAAGGGACTCCTTAAAGAGTCTGACTCTTTGTGAAGCCCTGAGCAAGAAAGATGCTTATTTGGAGCATTCTGTGTGACACTGGGCACCCTAGGTGCGCTTATACGCTTTCTCTTTTTGTCCTCCCAACAAATATGTTCCCTGCTGAGCTCTGGGTCACTTTATCAAATGCTTTGCGGGTTAGAGACCTGGAGTTCTTTTCTTGGGTCTGCTTCTGACCTTAAGGGAAACCTACTACCTGTTTTTCTATGGAGAGATTTTTGGCAATGTATTTCCCAGGCTTCAGGATAGGAATTATGGCTGTTAAAATATGAGCCTGCCTATGATTCATTTGACTCAAGAATTTATTTTTTTCTGTACCAATATAAAAGTAATGGCTATGGGGCTGGCAGATGGTATGATGGTTAAGGAGCTGGACTCCCACATAGCCAATAAAGGTTCAAGTCTCAGATCTGGTAGCTTGCTTTCTCTCTCCCACTGTTACTCTCAATCTTTCTTTTGTCAAATTGAAGAAAATAATAAAAAAATAAAAATAATTCATAAAAAAAGGAATGGCTATAGCATTGCTTAATGAAATAGACACACTTTTGAATGGGTGTCTTAGGTTCAAGACCCAGTTCAGCCATTTCATTAGCCATGTATGTTTGAACAGGTTGCTAAATCTTTCTACCTGTGTCATGGTGCGTAAGAACTGGCTGACCCCAGTGCTTACCTGGAAGGGTATTATGTAGCCAAGATGGAGTATCATGATGTGACACTGCTCTGTGAGACTTAGCACAATATGCAGTCTTCGTGGCTTCTTCTATGGAGTCACAAGCCATGTTGCCCCATTTCGGCCAAACTGCATAGGTGATGGTGGTCCCGTGAGATTATAATGGAACTGAGAAATTCCTATCACCTAATGATGTCTTAGCCATCATAATGTCATAGTGCAAGGCATCACTCACATGTTTGCAATGACACTGTCAATAAACTACTGCCCTGCCAGTGGTATAAAAGCATGCATAGCACATGCAATTATGTACAGTACATAATATTTGATAATGGTAACAAAGGACTCTGTTAGTGGCTTATGTACTTCCAATACCTTCGATCTTTATTTTGGAATAAACTTTTTTGGAATACTCGTACTTACAAACAATGTTTTATAAACAGTATGAGGTGTTATGCCAGCAGCCTCACACATCTCTGTGTTTACTGACTCTCTTAATTGCATCATTTTCACTTGTGCTTGATTTAATTTCATATTGTTTTGTTCATCATGACCCTTCTAGTGGAACATGATGTGGAGATGGAAGTCAGTGATACTGATGATCCTGACCCTGTGTAGGCCTCGGTTAATGTGTGTTTGTGTCTTAGTGTCTTTTGTTTTCTTTTTTTGTAATTTGCTATGGGTTGTGCTTGTTCTCTGGAGAGACACCGAGATAGAGAGGGAAAGCGACAAAGCACACCCTCGTGGGGGATAGCCACACTACAATCTCTTCTCCTCCATCTCCTCTTGGGATTTGGGTCATACACACACACACACACACACACACACACACACACGCACAGTCAGTGTGTTTTTCAAGCCATTGGGTCCAAGGCTTGAACCATGCAATTGGTTATGTGAGATCCAGCCACCTCAACCACCATGTCACCGGCTGGCCCCTGTATCTTTGTTTTTAATGAAAAGGTTTAAAAAGTAAAAAATTTTAAAAAAAGAACTTTAGAAAATAGCATATAGAAAAAAGGAGATAAAGAAAACATTTTTTGTATAGCTGTATAATGTCTCACACTACATGTTATTGCAAGAGTCAACATTTAAAAAAAATTAACAAGTTTATAAAGTAAAAAATGTAGAGAAATAGAAGTAAAAACGATTGTGGCATGACCAGGTCCTTTGGGGTGTACTTTCTCTCTGTCTCTATCATGTGCACTCACCCTCTGGTATTTAAAAAAATGAAAAAAAAAGTGCTTAACTGCCAACACATTTCTCAGAACTTGTCGTTGTTCTATAATACATGCTTGTGTTTCCCTGTGACTCTTTTCTCCATGTACATATGGGTACTTTTTTTTTTTTAATTTGCCAGAGGGTATGTATGCTTGCTGGAGAGAGAGAGAGAGAAAGAGAGAACCCCTTGTCCCATGGTCCTGCCACAGTCTCCCTTCTTTTGGGATTTCTGGGCATGTGCCAGGTGCATTTTTCAAGCCACCTGGTTGGGGACTCGAACTGCAGGATCAGCCACGTGGGATCCAGGTGTCTTAAGTGTCAGGCTATGCGCTGGTTCACTAGTTCTTATTGACACTTAGTTTTATGCATACTTTTGCTCACGTTGACATGTTGTCCCCCTATCCTTTGCCAGATGACCTGCTGTTATTCATTATGGGTGGATTTGTGGCCACTAAAAGTTAGATCTAAGTCCTTATGCTTGCTGTGTGTGAATGTGAAATTCAGAGAAAGGGTCTCTGCAGATGTAATTAAGGATCTAGAGACAAGATAACCCTGGAGTAACCAAGTGTGCCCTCAACTCAATGACAATTACCCTCAGAAGAAGGAAAGATGCAGATGGAAGGAAAGGATGGAGGAGAAGACCATGTAAAGACAGAGGAAAAGGTTGGAGTTAGGTGCCATAAACCAAGGAGTGCCTAGAGTCACATAACCTGAAAGAGACATAAGCTAGAGCCTTCAGAGGGAGTGTAGCTTTGTTAATACCCTGATTGTATACTTTTGGTTTTCAGGCCTATGAGAAAATTAAGTCCAGTTATTTTAAGCCACCTAGTTGTAAGTCATTTGTTACAGTAGCCACAGAAACTAATACACTCATCTTCTGAGGTTTAGGAGTCCTCTGCTCTTGGAAGTCTCTCCCAGATTCCCAAAGCTGAGCCTGCTGATCTTGGGTAGAGCGAGATGTTCAGAAAGCTGTGCTAAGTGAAACTTTGAGGAAATCTGTGGCCCTTGATTACCTAAAAATTGCATGAGTTGGGACAAGCAGATGACAAAATGGTTATGTCACTGGACTCCCACATAGTCAACTGCGGTTCAAGTCTTGGACCTGGTGGCTTAAAACACACTGGATCTGTGTGTGTGTGCATGCCCAGGGTCCCAAGAGGAGAATGGAGGAGAAGGGATTGTGGTTTGGCCATCCCCCGAAGGGGTGATTTCTTGCTTTCTGTATCTCTGTCTCTCTAGTGAGCACATGAGCCCTGTAGCAAAAATTTCTCTTAAAAAATGGTAGGAGTCATCATCTGGATGTTGGTGTAGCTCTGAAATCCAAAACCCTTGAGATTCATTGTAATTTTAAATTAATTACAATTATAAATCACGACATGGGTAAATATTAAGTTCATTCTAATTGCACCATGAGTTTGGAGATAGAAAAGACATTTTATCTCAGAATAATCCTCAGCCTAAGAAACTTCCATAGCATTCTTTTCCCCTCAGTAAGGAAAGTGATGTATTCAGTAGCACATTTTTGCTGACATTTACCTATGCAAGTTTAGGAGCCATAGTTTCCAAAATCTTTCCTTGGCCCTTCCCTCTGTGGAAATCATGAAAGAGCATAGTGAGAAAGGCTTTGGAGTACTGAGTTTGAATCCTGGTTCAATTACTTGCTAGTTTGTCACCTTGAGCAATTTGCTTAATTTCTCAAAGCATCAAATTCTGTTTCATGGACATGATAATGATAGTATTAGGTTGTTGGGAAAGTCATGACATATTTTTCTGTGTTTTTCTATTCAAAAATGCATCATGACTTTCCCAACTACCCAGTGCTTCATAAGGTTCTTGAGAATTGATTGCAGTGATATAATGAGTAGCTGGCAGGGAGTGAGTTTTTAGTAAGTCGTAATCATTATTACTATAGGATTTGTGGTGAGAATACCAAAATAGTACAATGAGTTTAATTTCTTAGATTATGAAATTATAAAAGTAATGTTGACTTGGTCAAAGGATATTCTAAAGTATCCTTCTTTTTTTTTTTTTGAGAGGTTTTCGCTATAGGGTGTGCGCGTTCGCCAGACAGACAGAGAGAGACATAGAGACAGAAAGCGAGAAATCACCCACCAGAGGGGATGGTCATGCCACAATCCCTTCTCCTCCATTCTCCTCTCGGGATCTTGGGCACGCACGCACACGTGCCCGGCGTGAGTTTTAAGCCACCGGGTCTGGGACGCGAACCACGGTCGACTACGTGGGAGTCCTGCGACATAGCCATTACTCTAACTGCTGGTTCCCAAGTATCCTATGTTTTTCAGGAAAATTATTTACATTACTTAATTCTTTGCAGAATAATGGGACCACTGAGCACCAGGTGGAATCTTTCATAAGGAAAAAACTGGAGTCATTGCTAAAAGAATCTCAAATTCGAGATAAAGAAGATCCTGATAGTTTCACAGTGAGGGCGCTTCTGAAGGCCACACATGAAGGTTTAAATGCACACCTGAAGCAGGTAAACAATTCTCTTTTGACTTACCCTTCAACAGGAAAAAGAAAATATCTTACACTTTTCTAATCGTTTGTGAAATTGTGAAAAGCTACAATTCTTCAATTTCCATTCTCATACTGCTTTTGAAATAAAACTTCCTATTGCACAATGCCATGACAAATATTAGGTTGTTGGAAAAGTCCTGATACATTTTTGTATGGAAAAATATGTCATGATTTTCTGACAACTTAATAGTTAAAAATGGATGAGTGGGGGTACAAATGACTCAAATGGTGTTTCATTGTAACCACCAGGACAAAGCCTGGTGTCCGGACTCATGTTCCTAATGTAACTCAGGCAGGAGGAAAAGTTCCAGCCCATGTATACCTCACGTGTATACCTCACCCTCTCTCCTTTCCACGTGGTCAACTTCCATGTTCCATTGATTGCACCTCCTGAATACATCTCCATCTGTCGCTGTTCATGACTATCCTAATCTCAAGTTTCACCTACACTTCTCTTGTCTTCCTTCAATCTAATCTCCATTCTGAAATCAGTACAATTTTTTAAAACTATATGTGATCATGTCACTTCACTGTTTAAAATTCTTCAGTGATATTATTGATGCTTGGGATAAATTGGTTTTTCACCAGACTTTCAAGGACTAGAATGATTCCACCTTGCCTGTTTCTCCCAAGGTTCTGTCTCACCTTCTCCCGTATTGTCACAACAGCCACAGCAGGCTTTATATATCATGGGCCTCCTCATTTTTTATTCACTCTGCTTAGAAATTCTATTCCTACATCTGCTTTAGCCAACTCCTACCTAGTCTTTAAAATTTCAGTTTCAGTGTAATGTCTTGAATGGGTCCTACCTCGACCTCTGAAACAGGTCGGTTATCTTTTTTTATACGATCCATGGTAATCTATTATGTCTTCTTTTTCTGAAGGTTTGGGTTTCTTTTTTAAATTTTCAATTATTTGTTCAATGTCTGTCTTCCCAACTAGACTGTAAATTCCATGAAAACAGAAACAATGTCATTTTTTCCCCCTTATTTGTATAGGTGCCTGGGACTTAGTAAGGCTTTGTAAATAGTTGTTGAATGAGTGAATTAGAACTAGTGGCTGAGATTTCTTTTTTAAAGAATTGTTTTATTTAACTTTATTTATTTATTTATTTATTTAAATTTGACCAGAGAGGGACAGAGTGAGAGAGACAGGGCAAGTGAGAAAGCAAGCCGCTAGGTCCAGGAGTCGAACTGTGGTCAGCCATGTGGGAGTCCAGCACTCTTAACCACGACACCACCTGACTGAGATTTTAATTCTCCTTCCTGATAAGAATATCAAAAGTAGACAGGGAAGAGGGAGAGTGGGTTTATCCATGTTACTATCATAGGACAATGGGGACATTTATTCTGACCCAGAAGAGCTCTAAGCATCGCAGGCTCAGCTAATGACAGTCTTCCCTGCTATTGCCCTGCCTTCCAGGGCTCAGAGCTTCACAGGCAGAGGGAAGATCATACGAAGGCAACAATCCTTCCACTTGTGCTCACTTAACATTTGTTACCCTGTGGACATTAAACAAGTCTAGCCATTCAATTGCTAAGCTCTTCCTAAAGTCCATTTAGTTTCTAATTATAGATAACCTAACTCAAAATGCCTTTAATCACAAAAAAAAAAGTTGTTAGGTAAGTGGCAAATTCATTTTGATCTATAGGGTAGACTTAATCCAGAGGTTCAATGGTGTCAGAAGTCTAGCTACTTTCTACTCTGTATCCCGTGCTATTATCAGCCCAAGACTGGTCTGCCTTTCCTCCTTGGTAGTAGAGGGACTGCTAACAGGCTCGTGAGCTGCTTGTTTCTCAATCCGTATCAAGTGAGATGGCACATCTGCTCTAACTGGCAAACCAGTTCCTGCTTAGTTCTGACAGTTTAGCTCATGTGCCCACCCTTAGGCTATAGCAATGGCCTTGGGGAAGCATCCTTATGAAACAATAGTTTGGCGAGGGTATTGAACACCATTGTCTCGCTAATGCCAAAGAGACCTTACCCCTGGAACTGGTGCCAAGGTTAATTCTTCTTAAACTGCATGTTAGAGGGGCAAATGGATTACTGGGCAGAGAGCAGAAGGTCAATTTCAGAACTGCTGTGACCCATCTACCTGGTGCACATGTGTACAAATACAATCACACACACACACACACACACACACACACACACACACACACTTCTTTATTTTGTGGAGGGTAGTATGCTGCAGCTACTTGGTCTTTATATAATTTTGGGTTTTCTTCAAAAAGATTTCTACAAAATGCAATAATCTCACACCAACAGCCACTTATTTTTCAACCACACAAACACTTATCAGCCCAGTTTTGATTTCTGCTTCTTGTCCTTCATGAGCTCTCCTCGGCTAATCTAGGCCAGTAATTTCCCTTCGTGCTTTCAAAGAAACTTTTCCCCAGATCTTTTCAATTAGAAAGGCAGTCAAAGGTCTTAGATATTTCAGAATAAACAGATTATGGTTGTCTTTCTTTTGCTGCCTAAATGATAATTTCCCCATCAGGTGAATTCGTAAGGGAACCTCACATTTCAGAGATATAGTAGAACAGAACTCATCTCCCAATTTTTCTTATTTGATGTTTTCTCTTAAATTTTAGTGACTGGGACTAGCAGTTAGCGTAATGTCTGTGTCGCTGGACTCCCATGTAGTCGACTGTGGTTGAGGCCCTGGCTTAAAACTCATGCAGGGCACATGTGCGTGCGTGCCCAAGATCCCAAGAGGAAAATGGAGGAGAAGGGATTGTGGCATGGCCATCCCCCTTGAGGGGTGATTTCTCGCTGTCTGTCTGTCTCTCTCTGTCTTTCTGGGAAGCGTACGCGCCCTATAGCAAAAACCTCTTCAAAAAAATCTTAGTGACTGAAAAGAGGCATTAGGGTAGGATAAAACAAATGGCGCTTGTTCCTGTAGTGAACAGGACTCTAAAGTGTTAAGGTTGTAACACTGTAGTGATAGTTTTTAAAAAGTGGTTTGGACTCGATGGGAAGGAAAGGCAAGTTACTGTTGTGACAGTCCTGTCCCAGATTCATGTGCACATTTAAAACTGGTGTGCAGACTGCGTTGGGTGTTGCCCGCTGCAACATGCCATTCCAGCTTCTTTCCTGGATCATTGCTCTGCAAGATTGCACAGAATGGTTTTCTACTTGTTCTGTCTTTTTCCTGGTGAGCCCTGAAGAAAAATTTTTATGAAATTTTCCTTCAGACTAACAGAACTTGGTTGACACATAAAAGAGTCCTTAAGAATTCTTAAATCTGCTGCTTTCTTTGCATCTATACTTCTGTGGCCTGGAAAGTGACGACAAGTCCTCAGATGGGCTTTTCTAGCTCTCCCGCTGCTCTGCCCCTCCAGCCTCTCATTCACACCCCTACCTAAGAAGACTGTCACAGTGATCGTGGAGAAACGTGCATCTCGTCATGTCATTCTCCCATTTTCAGTCTTTTGTGAGCTCCTTATAGTTTGGAGAATAAAATTCCAATTTAGAGATAGAGCCTGTAAGATCCTCTCCTCATGTTCTGGACCTAAGTTGTGACAGGCCTACACAGTACACACTGGTATAAGCACACACACATGCACAGTACACGCACACACTTATTTCTTGGAAGTACTACGCTTTTGTTACTTGGCCTTCATATTTGCTGTTTCTTTGACCATGACGTATTCCCTCTTCCCCATTTCACCTAGATAACAGGTACTCATCTTAGGTTTCACCTTTTGTATCTTGTTCCTATGGAAGTGCCCTTAATCCTCAAGTCCCAGCAGGTGGCCTCTCTGTGTCATTTTGGTCATTTTGCAGTGCCCTGAACTTTCCCCATTATACTTGTATTGTAGTGTGTTGTGATTGTTGGTGTCCACCATTAGATTGCAAGCCCAGTGAGACAGGCTGTACCTCTCCTGTTCGCTCTCATCCTAGTACGCATGCCAAGTTCCCAGGGCAATGGCTTCTCCCTGTGTTCAGTGAGAAATGTAGGCTGATGCTCAGAGAGAGGTCGAAATTGGAGATAGATTTGTGTAGTGTTTACCTTCCACATGAAGAGAGGGTATAAGGTAGGAGAGGCTGGGGAGGGAGAGGAAATGGGAGCTAGACAGAAGCCCTGTTTTATCACTAGCTAGCTTGTAACTGTAGGCATATTGCCTAACTTCACTATTTTTCAGTTTGTATTTTCTGTAAATCTCAGTTTATATTTTCTGAGATTTTAATCAGACTCATCTCTAAGGATTGGTTACATATTTATTAAATGAGAAGATATGTAACGCACTTGGAATTATCCTCGACATAGAGTATATGCTTACTGAATAGGGGCACCTTATACCTCAATTTTCCTGGGACAACCCTGCCGTAGGCCTGTTGTCCTGGTGTAACTATTACAAGTGTCCGTTTCACTCTCAAAAGGGTCTTGTTTTGGACAATAGATTATATGGTCCTCTTACCTATAGAGGGTCTAGTAGCAGTAAAAAGGAATTCACTGGCTAATTGGCTTATTTCTCCCCCACTTCACAGGTAAGAAAACTGAGGCCAGTAGAAGGGGCTTGTCAAAGAATGTATAGTGACTTGGTGGGAGAACCGAGGCTCTTAATTTGGAGAACAGTAGCAAGATATAGCATACTTGTACGACTATATCCAACTATCTTAGTTCCAGAAGTTTTGAACAATTAAGGGTCGACCATAATAGGTCTTTTAAGGCAGTGCACATACACAAAGTAGTCAACAGCAACCCCTGTAAGCTATGGCCCCTTACCTCTCTGGGATGTGCTAGGTGGCTCTTTCCCAAGTAGTTCTTGGACTTCTCCCCCCTTCCTGGAATTGCGTCTTTCACTGTTGTCCATAGACATGTGCAGAGGCCCTTTACAAACTTGATTTTAAGTGACTTTGCTCACTCTCATTTATTCTGTTTGTGCACTGAGCTCTGTTTCTCCTCTGTTTAGCCAGAACCCTGGGGGAGCGGAGCTGCAGGTCTCCTCATATCAGGTCATTCGTAAAGAATTACCTAACATATTTTTTAGGGATAACAATTGAATAAGAGTCTAAATCCTTTTAGCAAAGTGGCTTTTCTATCCCCTAAGGAGACATAGGCTCGAGCAAGAAGAGTTGGTCCAGGAGCTAGAAAACTAGCCCACATGAGGAAAAATTCGGAGTATCTCTTTCTGTTGCTCACCACAGAGGGAATGATTTCAATGAATAGGCAAGCGTTCTGGCTTCCTTAAACCAACAGACAAAAGGAATCTTATCAACTCATAGATATGCTTAGATAATATTTATGCGTAATGGTTTAAAATATCCAACAGTGGGGCCAGTAGGTGACATGGTGGTTAAGACACTGAACTCCCACATGGCTGACAGAGGTTCAGTATCAGACCTAGAGGCTTGAAAATTGTGTTGGGTGCATGTGCGTGTGCGCCCAACATTCCCAGAAGAGAATGGAGGAGAAGGGATTGCCGCATGGCCATCCCCTCTGGGGAGTGATTTCTCATTTTCCCTCTCGTTGTCCTCTTGTCTCTCTTCAGCAAGTGCACACACCTTGTAGCAAAAACCTAACAAACAAACAAAAAATCAAATTGCAATGTTCAGTTAGTGTGATCACTTTCTTTATTCTACAGAATTGGCTCTAACAACTTTTGGTTACTTTTCAAAATTAAATTCCCTCTTAACTACAGGTGACTTACCCCCATTCAGTGCAATCAAAAGAACACATCCTGTATGTGGAGAGCCTAGTGAACAGGGCCACAGAGCCAGCACAGCTGGGCATGGCTGAGAGCCTTCAAGCCCAACTTTGAGCTGCTGTGGACAGGTGTTGTGTCCTGGCTGGTGCCCAAGCCTCTCCAGGTCCACACCTCTCCATGCTCCTGTGTCCAGGGGCTGTTCATTTCCCACCGAGAGGCAAAATGGTGAGACCCTGCCATTCCACCAGAGCTACAGAAAACACACAAGCAAAGAAGAAAAATAGTTATGCTATGCCTTTATTTATTCAGAATCCAGACGTGAAGGAAAGTGGGAAGAAATCTCATGGACGATCCCTCATGACCAACTTTGGAAAGCATAAGGTATGAATGAAGAGGAATAGCATATATCATTTAATCAATTTAATGATTCTGGAAAGTAAGAGGAGAATATCATTGTGACCTTGGAAGAACTGAAGATTTCTTAAATAGGACTCTGGTAAAGGAAATGATTGATATTTAAATTATTTTAAAATTTAAGAATTTTGATTCATCAAATGTATCAAAAAGCAAGTTGCATACTGAGAGAGCAGATTATATATACATACATATATATATGTGTGTGTGTGTGTGTTTACACACACGTTTTTGAAAATTTACTATAGGGCTTATACCTTCACCAGAGAGACAGAGAGAGAGAGACAGAGAGACAGAGAGAGGGAAAGTGAGAAATCATCCCCCAGGGGGATGGCCATGCCACCATCCCTTCTCCTCCATTCTCCTTTTGGGATTTTGAGTGTGCACGTACACATACCCAGCATATTTTTCAAGCCACTGGGTCCAAGACTTAAATCACACAGTTGGCCATTGGTTTTAGCTGACTTTAATGAAAAAAAAATTAGGTGAAAATGAATTATGATAACTGTGATATGGTTTGTCAAAACTGTTTGTGCAAAAATATGTCATGATTTCTCTGAAGTCATCTGTCATTGGAGATTCATTTCTCATTTCTACTCTTTGCATTTTATAATAAAGACAAATTTTTAAGATTTATTATTATACCTTAAATTATTAACTATATATGGAATTAGAGAATATCTCCTCTCTGGATTACAATTTGCCATGAAGTCAAAGATTACCTTCCACAGTAAACACTTTAAGGAGTACTTCAGCTACTATAGAATTAGAATTTATCATGCCTCATGTCATTAGAATATATAGATGTTTATGAAATTGTTTACACATTCTTTTAATAAATATTAATAAAATTTTAAATCGGAAGTAAACATGATGTAGCTTGTGAATGACTCTCAATGCCATCTTATTTCTTCATCACAATAATCCTTTGAAATAGGTGATATTGCAACACTCTTTTAAAAAAACACAGTAGGGGACCAGCCCATGATGTGGTGGTTAAGGCAGCCAGATCCCATATGGCCTATCATGCATTTTGACCTGGTGACTTGAGAAACACACAGGTATGTGTGGGTGCATGCCCAAAATTCCAAAAGGAGAGAAAGATAAGAACAAGACTATTCCCCATGGGACCATTCTCCTCGGGAAAGGGGTGTGCTCTTTCATTTTCTCTTTGTCTCTGTATCTCTCTGGTGAATGCACTGTGTCCTCTGGAAAAGTTAAAAACAAACAGACAATGATAACGACACAGCAGGAAGCTGGAGAGGTTAACCAGTTTACCAGCTTGGTCAAAGACGGAGCTGAGGGACCAGCAGTTAGCATAATAACTATGTCACTGGACTCCTATGTAGTCAATCATGGTTTGAGTCCTGGACCTGGTGGCTTAAACTCATGCCGGGCACATGTGCGTGTGCACGTGCCCAGGATCCCAAGAGGAGAATGGAGGACCCACTTGCCTTATAGCAAAAACCTCGCCTTTTACAAAAAACCCCCCCAAAAAAAAAAAAATAAAAAAAAAAAAAAAAAAAGACCGAGCTGGAAAGTGAGATCTTTGGATGCTAGGGCTGTCACATCATGTGTACGAAGGTTCTTAGGATGACTCCTGAGAAGGTTCTCAACCAAACCGCATCCTCACTGTCAGTGCAGTGAGGATTGAATGAGTTTATGCCAATGGTATATATATTTTTATATATATTAGGTATGAGAAAATCTGGAAGGTGACACAATCCAATGATTATGTGAAAATGTCGCTTCCCCTTTCTAAACCACATACACCAAATACTCAGGGTACTCTGTCTAAAGCCTTACCATTGCTTTTAGAAGCCGTAATGTTAGTGGTAAAGATTTCTTCAACTCCTATGGTGTCTTCCCATTGTACATATTGTTGAGTTATGTGTTGCCTAAATATAGGGTTATTTCTGAAGTGATGAGAATGAAACCATAGCATCACAGAAAGGCTTTGCGTCTAATAGCTAATCTGTTCAGAAGGCACCAGAGTGGTCTTTGAGACTTTGAGCTTGTATCCTGTAGTTAGCAACTTTCATTCTCCTGCTAGAAATTAAGACTCCAAAGCTCAAAAGAGCAGCTTGATTTAGATGGTCATTTGAGAACATACTGATCAAAGGTACAAATGGTAGTTACTATTATTATTCTTTTTCAAGTTACTACATTCCTTTTTTTCTAAACCAAACTCAGTAATCGCTAGTAAGTTTTCTATACAAAGTCATTTTATCCCTTACCACTGTTTCAATAGGTACTGCAACTTTGACTCTATCCCTGTAGAAACCTTCTAAATGCATAACCAGTAGTCTAATACCTCAATTTTATGTGGCTTAAAAAGTCAGTTACTGAGGATGACACTCTCAGTTTTGCATTAGTATTTTAATATAATTATGGTCTTTGACATTTTGATGTACATTTTTTTTTCAACAATAAAGCAAGCTGCAATATTTGGTCACTTTGTTTTTTTTCTTCCAAATTACTATGCTGGTATGGATGTGCATTTTAGGCTTTTTGTTATTGTTGTGTGTGTGTGTATGTGTGTGTGTGTGTAATTTTACTATCAAGTGCATGCACTCTCTGGAGAAAGAGAGGGAAAGTGAGAAATCATCCCTCAAGGGGGATGGCCATGCCACAATCCTTTCTCCTCCATTCTCCTCTTAGGATCTTCGGTATGCACCCACATGCACTGGTGTTCTTTTCAAGTCACTAAGTCTAGGATTCGAACTATAGTCAGCCATGTGGGATGCAGCTGCCTTAATTACCAGGCCATCACCTGGTCCTGGATGTGCACTTTACAGCCCAGTTCATCCTCTGTATATTGTAGATGTACCTGATATGATGAGTTTTGTTTTTTGTTAAGATTACTATGACTTTTCTGACAGAAAACCACAAAGTCACGGTCTAAATCTTATAGCACTGATGATGAGGAAGACACACAGCAGAATCCTGGCAAGGAAGGTGGTCAGCTCTACAGGTAAGACAGCATCTCCGTGTTTCTTGCTCTGATTCCCTGGGTTTCTCACTCCCTGCTGGCTTGGTTGTTTTAATTGTACGTATTTAAAGTACAGGATCACAAGATGAAACCCTTGGTACAGGGGGAACATATGAAAATCAATTCGATATGAGATAGTAATTTGTGTGGGGAACTCAGCTCTTAATAGACTCTAGCTGCAGTCGTGGTCAGGTAAAAGGTATCTTCAGAGAAGAGGGAATGGTCATGTGAACTAGTCAGAGAGCTGTCCCAGGAGATTAAAGGCAAAGAGAGATGTTAGCATCCGTTACAGGCAGGGATCTGAACTCAGCCAGGCTTCAAATCCTTATTCCTCCACTTACCACTTTAACATGGGGCAAGTTAGACTCCTCATCTGTATCTCTCCCTTAGAATTACAGACAGGATGAAAGGAATTTAATTAGCCCAAAAAGCCCTAGGCCAATTAAATTAATATATTAGTTACTGTTTTCTTTATTATCACAGTGCTATCTGTGGGGCTTGCTGGCAATTTATACCACAAATCCTACAAGGAAGTGTAAATTATATCTTGGACAGACAGATAGATACGGATTCTCACATATATCTATGTACACACCCCTGCGCCTTTATTAAAAGATGAAATTAGAAGCATGGCGGCCCTGTAGCAATTAAACTTTAGTGTTCAATTAAACTTTGTATTAGAGTTCCAACAGAATATTCATAAATAAAACAGTAACTGATTTTTAAGGGCAGAGATCATGTTCCTTACCCACTGGAAGCAGAAAATTGAATATGTAATAAAGAATGAAGGAGAATTAGGATCACCTTCCAGGAAACCTTTCCTGTGAAAATGTTCTCAAATATAAGCTTGAGAAAGGCTTACCTCTGCAACACGTAGCCAGGGAAGGGGCAGTGCTTGAGGAAAGCCTCAGTAATCTGAATGTGGGCAACGGAAATAGCACAGGTATCATGTGAAATCATGCTGGATGCTACTCTTCGGTCAGTTATCCACTTGCCTGAAATATAGTTATCAGGTCTGAGTGTTTATGATGGTGTGTTTCTGGTATGTAAATAGCCTAATTCAATTCCAGGATGAGAACTAAGAACAGCTAACTTTATGCAGAATTTTTCCATACTATGGATTATCGGAGTTCTACTGATAATTCATCATTAGCCCTCACAAAACCAGGTTTTTACCAATGACTATAGAATTTCCTAATTATATGGTAAGGGAGAACTCTGCAGTCTTTCTATCCATTAATACCTGTCTATGTTTGTGCCTTATTTCTTGGCAAAATGAATAGCTAGAGCATTTAGTCCTTAGTTCTTTTATTGACTGTGTAGGAGCACCATTAGGATGTGCTTCTATATAAGGATTTTTGTCTGACTTGTTCACTGTTTTATTTCCAATAGGTAGCCAATACATTTTTGAGTAGCTAAATCCTTTTCATCACTGTCTCTATCTAGAACATTCTCATCACTCAAAAACCTGCCTATTAGCAGCCACTTTCCATTTCCTTCTCCCTCAGTCTTTGGCAATTATTAATTTGCTTTCTGTCTCTCTAGATTTGCTTTTCCTGGACATTGCATATAAATGGGATCCTATAATATTTGGGCTTTTGTGTCTGCTTCTTTCACGTATCATAATGTCTTTAAAATTCATCTATGTGTAGCATCTATCAGTACATCATTTCTTTTATTGCCAAATATTCTATTGTATAGATATGCTGCATCTTATTTATCAATTCATTGAAATACATTTAAGTTGTTTTCGCTTTTGGCTATTACAAATAACATGGCATGTGTAACTTTGTATATAAATGTTTTATTTCTCTTGGCTTTATACCTACAAGTGAGATTGTTGGGTCATAGGGTAACTATTTAACTTTTGAGAAACTGCCAAACTATTTTCCAAAGCACTTGTACCATTTTATATTCTCCAGCAATGGATAGTTCCAGTTTCTCTTTTTTCTTACTAAGACTTGCTATCATCTGCCTTTTCGGTTATAATCATCCTAGTAGAGACAACATATTTCCTTGTAATTTCAATTTGCATTTCCTTAATAATAACGATGTTGAAACTCTTTCATGTGCTTATGGGCCATTTGTGTATCTTCTTTTGTGATGATTGGAATTTTCGATAGTTAACTGTGTTCTCCTAAAAGGGAAAAGTGTTATGAGAAAGAAATGAAATTGTCTTTGGTATACTTTATTGTGATAGAGAGTGGCAATAGAATTTGTAAGGTTGTGAAAGAGATCCTAGGAATGGTTTGTAGGAGAGAGAGAACTAAAAGAAACAAAGCACTAAATAAAATAATACATATTTGTTTTAAGAAACTGAAGTATCAGCCCTATAGCCTAGGGGTTAAGGGAGCCAACTTTTACATGGCTACCATGGTTGGAATCCCAGCCCTGGAAGTTTGAAAAACAAGCCAGCCATGGGTGCATGTATGCCCCCAGATCTCAAAAGGATGGGAAGATGGAAGAGAAGAGATTGTGGTGTGACCATGCCTCACTGGGGGGTGCTTTCTCCCTTTCTCTCTCTGTTTCTCTGATGATGGCATTTACTATGTAACAATTAAATAAAAAAGAAAAGAAAGAAAAGAAAGCTGAAGAGTATAGAAAAAGTATAAAGAAAACAAAAATCATTTGTCATTACAACTCTAAAAGATAATCACTATGGAAAATGGATGTATTTCCCTTTAGGTGTATATGGGGGAGGGGGTGTCCTCAAAAAGTTCATGGAAAATACACATTAAAAAATTATGCATGATTTCCAAATTCTTTGTATAAAAATAACTTGGGCCTTGAGGCAAGCAGGTAGTACAATGATTGAGGCACTGATTCTCGTGTGGTCAAATGCAGTTGGATCCTGGACCAAGAGGTTTGAAACTCATGCTGGGCTCATGAGCATATGTGCCTAGAATCCCAGAAGGAGAGTAGAGGAGAAGGGATTGCAGCATAGCCATCCTGGGGGTGACTTCTCACTTTTTCTCTGTCTCTCTCAATCTCTCAAACGCTCTATAGCAAAAATCTCTCAAAATAAATAAATGAATAAACTCATACTTTAATTCCATTTTCTACAAACTTTTGGAAGTCTCTGTGTATTGTAATTCTCATGCCCTACAATGCAATGTTTCTGTTCCTTTTTAGTCCAGGGTCTCCTCCACAGAAAGTAGTACAATAATTTCAGAGTGGTCTCTGGGTTACTCCCTAGCTGGGTAATGGTGGGAATCAAGCCCTTGACAATGACAATAGAACTCACAAATACATGAGAAGAGGCCACGATTCTGGCAGAGCAGTGAATAAAACCACATCATCAGGATCTCATGGCGGCAAGAGTGCTGAGTTAGGATGGACACATGGGTCTAATCCTGGCTCCTTTAGGATCTAGGACAGATCAGTTCATCAGTCCCTTAATTAGGGAACAGGGAAAAATCAAAAGCTCAAGCCTGCTGTAGCTCTAAAATGTCACAAGTCTTAGGTGTGTGCTTCACAGGTTGGGCCGCCGAAGGAAAACCATGAAGCTCTGCCGGGAACTCTCTGATTTGGTTGTGTACACAAACTCCGTGGCAGCCCAGGACATTGTGGATGATGGTAAGGGCTGAAAGTTTTTCTTCTGCTCTGGATAAACTTTCTTCACTTTTCTGTGAAAATTCTTAATTAACTTTTTTGTTAATCCATTTATCACACCTTTGGGACTGCAGAATCTGAGTGTCAGGAAATGGACCACTGTGAGCATCCTGCACTCATTGGGAAGGCGCTATTGATTGTTGTGGTTGTCTGATCAGGTAGAGGTCAGAGAAGTTTGCCACGGGAACAAGGAGGACTCTATTATTATAAAAAGACTGATGCATCCGAGCAAGGTCTTCCTCCAATACCTGAACTGTGTTGACTGACCTGGCCTGGCTTGAAAACTGGGTCACCGATGGGCAGGCCAACTGCAAATGAACAGAAGAAAGAATAAATTAATTGCTCAAACAATCCCTTTAAAAAAACTCATATTTTCTCATTGGAAGTTTTGACTTTGATGAAAGTAGTTTAACCCACAGGTCAATGTTTTAACAAAAAGATCAGAAGTTTCAATAGCATGGAGTTTTCACCTCTCACTTGCCCATTGAGCTGAGATGGTCTAGTCACAGCTATTCCTACTTTTGATTTTCCTGCTCTTTCCCCCTTTATCTTGTATTTCATTGAGTTATTGAATGCTTAAAGGAATAATATACAGTTATGTGTCTATCAATCCAATTTTGATTTTTTTGGGGGGGGCGGGAGAGGTTTTTGCTATAGGGCGCGTGCACTCGCCAGAAAGACAGAGAGAGACAGAGAGACGGAAAGGGAGAAATCACCCCCCAGGGGGGATGACCACGCTGCAATCCCTTCTCCTCCATTCTCCTCTCGGGATCTTGGGCACGCACGCACACGCGCCCAGCATGAGTTTTTAGCCACTGGGTCTGGGATGTGAACCACGGTCGACTACATGGGAGTCCAACGACTTAGCCATTACGCTAACTGCTGGTCCCCTCAATTTTGATTTTTTTGTGTGGAACTGAAATGTAAATCAGAGTCTCAGTTTTCTCAGCAAGTCTTAGTGAAGGCTGTGATGAGTTTTATGTACTCAGAAATCTCAGGATTCATCCCTCAGGTCTCCTGCCTTCCCCCCCACCCCCATGCTTACATACTCCATAGATATATCTTTTTCTGTTTGCAGAAAGATTTCTTTTCTTCTTTTTCATATGGAATCCAATTCCATACCAAATGGAATCCTAAAATGGTGACAGTTATACAAAATTTAAATTGGTTTCACTTGTGAGAAACAGTACAAACATGAAAAACTGTAGGACTCTCGACAAGTGAGCAAACCTTTATTTTTTTTGGTCATACTAATTAAGACTCCATTTATTTGAAATTTGAAATAATCTGAATTCCCAGAAAAGGATAGACTCCCCATTATGCACTTACTCTGGATTCCTCTTGTACAACATGTATTTTTAATTAACATATATTAGTTGTACATATCTGTGGGGCATGATGTGATATTTTAGCAAGAAAAAAACAATGTGTGGCAGTTTAATCAGGGTAATTAGCAATACCCATCATCTCAAGCATTTGTCATTACTTTGTGTTGGAAACATTCAAAATCCTCTTTTTGGGCCAGCCCAAAGTGTGATGGTTAAGATGGCTAGATCCACTTTGTTGACTGAGAGATTCGAGTTCCCCACCTGGCAGCTTGAAAAACACCCTGGGCATGTGTGTATGTAGGCACAAAAATCCCGAGAGGAGAATGGAGGAGAAAGGATTGTGGTGTAGTCATCCCCCTGTGGGGTGATTTTTCACTTTCTCTCTCTCTCTGTTTCTCTCTGTCTTTCTCTGATAAATGCACATGCCCTATAGCAAAACAAAACAAGCAAACAAAATCCTTTTTTACTGACTGTGAGATAAATAGTAAATAGTTGAACACATTCTTATAATAACTGCTCACAGCCCCAGAATAAGAAATGGTGAATAAAGTTAAAAATATATTTGGCTTTGAGAATAAACATTTCCAATAAACACCTTCGGAAGGCACAGTCCTAGCTTAAAGGAAAATGATCTTGAGTACTATTTGGCTTTTGAACTTCAGCTACTTTTGTCTTTTTTTTTTTCCTTGCCACAAAATATTAATAAATAATGAGTGCATGGCTTATCCTAATGCAAAGCAACTCAGTGCCATTAATATATTAATTGATGTGTGTGTAATTAGCAAGGTCATCTTAATGATACTGTGGTGTGCATATTTATTTGGAGAGAGAGAAAAAACAGGGGCATTGATTACACCACTATCCCATCACAATTAGGCTTGTTCAAAAGATAATGTTTCCTCCTATTACATTCAAGACATTCCTTGCCAAAATATGCAAATAATTTAACTGTAGTATGCTCAAGATATATAAACTATATTAATAAGTTATGCCAATAAAGTATTATATATATTAATATAGTATGTATTTTTAAGGAAAGGGTCTATATTAAAGAAATCACCAGCTTAAAAACTATAATTCTGTAACTTTTTGGTTTCCACTTGTACTTAATGACTATTCCAAGTTCCACCCTACAGTATCATTGTTATCAGCTGACTAGAGTTTAATATTCAAAGATATACAGCCCTAAAGACTACCAGGCCCTGGGAGGCTTCTGTGCTGATGCACATTCTAGATAGGACTCAGGCCCAGTTGGATTAGAAAGACTTTGTTCTCTTAGACCATGTCCCAAATTGGGACACATTCTGCTTGTTTAGAGTTTGGCCAGGTTTGGGCCTTTATCTGGACTGATCTTTTCTAGCGAGTTCAGAGGACAGATGGATGGTTTCTGAGGGATAGGGTATGAATGTTTGGTGAAGGCGTAGGAGTAGTAGGGACATTGTAGATATGTTATAAAAGGTGGGGTTGGGAGCAAAACATGGACTATGAAATATTTGGAGGTTGACTCTGTCAGGACCCCCAAACTTGCAGCTTCCTTGACCATAGATTGACCCCACTAGATGGTTGTTCAGGTAGAAACTTTAGTGCAGGCTTCACAGACATTCATGACTCTTTATTTCTTCCATAGTTTATATGCCTGACTGGGTGGGTGATTGTTTCTGAAAATGTATTTCTTCATAATGTTCTTTTGAATTCTTTTTTTTTTTATTTTGAACTCGATTATTATTCCTTTCTCCCAGATATGTTTCAAGCAGTTCCATAAATCTATTCAAAGCCACTTCAATATTCAAGTTTTTGAGTAACTGGTTTTTAAAATTGTTTTGGATTCTGCATGTGATTGCTTAATACTGTTTTATGTGTGAGCCTTTTAGTGGATGCCTTCAATAAATGCTTCGTGTTACCAGGAATAGTTTATACAGATAGTCTGATTTATTCATAGTTGTCTATATCTTTGGCAGAGATATTCTGTTTGAGTTTGTACTTAGAAAACAATTTTTCAATCTTCCTTTCTTCCTATAAACCAGATAGACATGAATTAGTGGAATGTTTGAATTCTTGGGATTACAGGGTAATCAGAAATAGACAGATACCTTAGCAACATGCACAGCCCTGATTTGGACTTGAGAGTGGCCAAAGAGTCCTAAGAATGGAATTTCATAGATCGTTCTTGGTCAAAAATTACCTCTACTGTGGTTAAATCCACTCTTTTCTCTCTGCTTCTTATTACTGGTATAATCTGATGTTATTAAGAGGTCTTTGATGAATAGTTGTTTTTTTTTTGTTGTTTGTTTGTTTGTTTGGGTTTTTTTGCTATAGCTCTCATTTTCTTTTCTTCCTTATTAAAAACTTGCAGGAACCACAGGAAATGTGTTATCATTTAGTGAAACAAGAGCACATCAGGTGGTTCAGC
>NW_006159754.1:6149954-6159258 GCF_000334495.1 Tupaia belangeri chinensis | reverse complement strand
GAAATTAGAGCAGTTCATGATTTATAACCAAAAGCAGCTCACGAGGATTTACCCCTCTGCCTATCGCATTGATTCCAGTAACTTCAACCCTCTGCCCTACTGGAACGCTGGTTGCCAGCTAGGTGTGTATGCCTTGAGAAGAAGCAGCTTTTTGTATTTTCTGATTCCATCCTGCCATCTTGCCAAATTCTCTCAAACTTCCAATTTGCACAGTGGCACTGAACTACCAGTCTGAAGGGCGAATGATGCAGTTAAATCGAGCCAAATTCAAGACAAATGGCAATTGTGGCTACGTCCTTAAACCTCAGCAAATGTGCAAAGGTATGCATTAATTTCATGCTTTTATCTCTTAACGCATGTGACTTCTAACTTTTTAAAAGTATATTCATTTTCTAAGAGAGGGGGGAGAAAAAGAGAGAGAGACAGGGACTCCCAACAGGGTCTTCATACCATGTCCCACCCCTAGTTTCAGCCAGCCTGGATCATGAGTGTACGCACACGTGCCTGGTTGTACACGGAGGTTTCAGGTCATGAACCAGGGACTTTTCCACATGGGTCCAATTCTGCATTGCTTTGCCACTGTCTGACCCCAGATGACCTCTCTTAAAGGAGCTTTTCGGAAAATGTTGACCCAGCCAGTGGTGTGGTGGTTGAAGTGGCTGGATCCCACATGGCCAACTATGTGGTTCTAGTCCCAAACCCAGCAGCTTGAGAAGCACAATGGGCTTGTGTGTGTGTGTGTGTGTGTGTGTGTGTGTGTGTGTGTGTGTGCGCGCATAATATCCCAAAAGGAGAAATGGAGGACAAAGGATTGCAGTGTGACCATCGCCCATGGGGGAGTTGCTTTCTCACATTCTCTTTCTCTCTTTCTCTTTGGTGAGTGCATGTACCCTATAGCAAATTTAAAAAAAGGAAAGAAAATGTTAACAATGTATTTTTTTATTTAAAAGAAGAAAGCTCAGCTAAAGGTGCTTGTCACAACTGTTCATATTGAGTGGCATGATGTTTAGAATGCTATCTTGTGAGACATGGATAGCAGTGGGTTGTCATCTGCAACCCAGTGTCCCAACTTGATATTCACTGGGAATGACTTATAAATTGGATTGCCTTGTAAGATCTGAGCCCTATCCCTCAGAAACCACCCGAGGGAGTGTGAGTCTGAGACCTGCTGGCAAAACCAAATTCCACCTGGAACAATTTCAGCAGGCCCTTTTAGTCAGTATAGTCTAATTACAAAAGTGGTGACAAAAAAGAGAGGATAATATAACGTTAGATCAAACAATACTTTCTTTCAGTTCGACTCTTTAAAATTCTTCAAGATCTTTCCCATTTAGATGTACAATAATTCAGGTCAAAGGTGTTGACAGCCATATCTTCTGGATTTTATGCTTTGCGTTTTCTTACTCTGTTATTTACTTAATTGCAGGTCCTCTTTCTGTTTGTTATAGTCACTCTACCTGAGATGGTTTAGATTAGAAAATTATTTGAATTTGACATAACTGCTCTCCTCCTTCTATTACTGGCATTCAGATAAAATGCTCCCCTTCCTCCGTGTCATAGTTGGTAATTGCAAACACTTACTTTAAATTAGCCCACGTTGTGGGAGCCTTGAGAAAACAGATTCTAATGAAAACTGCAGCTATGGAAATGCCAGCTGGTATTGCCTTCAGGCAAAAGCCACACTGATGGTTATGGGATCATTTCTTTCTCTAAGAAACACTGTAGTAATTCAATATTTATTATAGTTTCTTTGTTTTATGAGCTTAAATTGTGTGTGTGTGTGTGTGTGTGTGTGTGTGTGTGTGGTTTCTTCCCATCTCACTAAACCTGCTTTACTTGGTCCAGGTACTTTCAACCCTTTCTCTGGTGACCCACTTCCTGCCAACCCCAAAAAGCAGCTCATCCTGAAAGTGATCAGTGGACAGCAGCTCCCCAAACCTCCAGATTCCATGTTTGGAGACCGAGGAGAGGTAAATTGCATATGGTTAAGTTGTTAATTATGTGATTATTGTGTCTATATTTCATCTAAAAGATCTTTGTGTATGTGTTCATAAATGAGCACTGACCTCAGTTCATCAGATATTAACCGACTTAATGGCAAATCACACAGTTTTTACTGGGTTGCAGTACACTGTCTAATTTAGAGGTACAAGAATACACTATTCAAGTCACAACTCAAGGCTGACATGGGCAACATTAAAATTAGAGTGGAGTCCAAAGAACAATTTTATTATTAATAGAAATATTGCTTCAGAGAACGTCTTAACCTCCAATCCACATTCAGTGTCTCCTGCAACCCCTATCCATGCTGCACACTGGTCACCTGCCTCCTAGCCACATGCTGATGATTGTCATCTCCTGGAACACCTCTTTAGCATACTTTCTAAATGCCTCCTTCTGTGACCAGAGCTTCCTGTTTTTTCCAGAGTGTTTTCTCCATTATTTCCATTGTACCTGGCCTTGGCTTTCTTGGCCTCTGTTTTCTCCCTTCCTGTCAGCCCCTTCTGTGCTCATGCCCTTCCTCCCAGGCCTGCTCCATCACTTCAGGGTCTTTGGCACTCCCACCTGTTAAGCCATCATTTCTGGATCCTAGTGTAGAGGAAGGAAATCATAGAGTTCTGCAGTGAGGTGCCACCATCAACTGTGTCAAATCTCAACCGACCTGCAGGGCTGCACTGCCATCCCAGCCTCACCTTATGAGTTGCTGTCCATTGTCCACGGTGGCTTTTTCCAACCATCTTTCTGTTCTCGTCATCTCCAACAGCAGGCACAGTGATCTACTCCTCAGAGTGGGCGCTTCAGATGGGTCCGTTTCTTCCATCTCTTTTGCCACCTCTCTAATCCAGACTGTCATCTAGTGTCAGTTCTGCTGTGATGGCCTCCCTGCCGGCTGGTTGCCCTGCTCCCGTTCTTCCCCTATATTTGGCTCTTTTCTCAGCAGCTAGAGTGATTAATTAGTACTGTCAGAAAGTTATCCTCCTTCTTTCCTTTTTCTTCCTCTCTCTCTCTCTGTCACTCTCTGGTGCCTGGTGACAAATTAAAAAATAAATAAATAAAACAAACCCAGACCGCTCAGTTCTATTGGGTATGTACTCTGAACTGAAATTGTAAGTTGATTGGATCAAGTCTGTGAGGCATTAGAACATAATAACAAAGAAGAATTTGATTTCTTTTATTTCTGTGTCCCATGTCTGCTACTCCTACTACCTTCTCTCTGTTCTAGTAAGCACTAGTAGAATTAGCTGTGGTTGAAAATATGGGCCTTTTGGCTAGTATTTCTGAATTAATTAATGTATGAGTAGAAATGTATCATGCTTTTTTTTTTTTTTTTTTTTCCTATAGGGCACATGTGCTCCCTGGAGAGACAGAGAGACAGAAAGTGAGAAAACACCACCTGGGGAGATGACCATGCTGCAATCCCTTTTCCTCCATTCTCTTCTTGGGATTTTGGACACGAATGCACATGTGCCCAGTGTGAGTTTTAAGCTGCTAGGTCCAGGACTTGAACCACAGTTGATTAGCTGGGAGTCCAGCGATGTAACCATAGTGCCATCTGCTGGTCCTGAAAAGTATGTTATAACACTACATTCTCTTTATCTGTATAGATCATTGATCCTTTTGTTGAAGTAGAAATTATTGGATTGCCAGTGGATTGCTGTAAAGATCAAACCCGAGTGGTGGATGACAATGGTAAGATGGCAGATAATCTGTGTTCACTTTTAATGAGGGCTCTCTAGAAATAGAATATGCACTGAAAAAAGAAGAAAGTATCTACTTGGAGGAGCAATAAATTCTCAAAATCCATAACTGTCATCTGAGTTTATGTTAAGATCTTTCGATGCGTGGGACTCTGTAACTGTGGCGTTGATGCATGATTTGTTTTGATGGATGTTGTAATCTCGTCTCTCAAGACTTTTGCTTTTGAAGTAAAAACCTAAAGAGAATAATGAATGATACTTTAAAGAATAGGAATCAAAAATTCAGTTAGGAAGATGCCTCCGTGATATTTTTATCTTGTATCTTTATGATATGAATTTCCTCAATGCTCTCATTCATGAAGCCTACGTTTCTTGATAATGTCTCACTTTTTCTGCGGTGTGTAAAACTCGGAATGCAAGCATAACATGCTCTTGAATGTGTACACATGGTGGATGGGTGACATTCTCCTTATATTTTAGCCACGATGTGAAGAAAGCTTTCTTTACCCAAGTTTTGTGACTTTTTTTGGTAATATTTTAAAATTGCATTTGTTTGTACATGTGACAAATATTATTGCATACCTATTTTCTCAATATCTAATCACTAATAATACTCTAAAATGAATGTAAGCCATAATCATCAAAATACTTGAGAAATTAGATTCATTGGGAGGCCTCGAAGGAATATAGAAATTCAAGAGTAGGGCAAACTTATTAGGAAATAACAAAGAGAAAAATATATATATTCCTATATTGTATGTATTTTCTATTTTCCCACCAACCAGTGTTCAAGAGATTCTTCTTCTTCTTTTTTTTTTTTTTTTTATTCTCAGAAATAATTGAGACCCATCACTAAATCCACAAAAATATAATCTCATCTCTTACTCAGGAAAGGCATCTCAGTGATTTTTCAGTCTGTAATTATCTCATTAACTTGAGAATTTCTATGGGGTTGACTGATTGATAACTTGTGAATATATATATTTAATAAGACTTTCATTTTTTAGAAAGAAAACACAAACTTATGGAGTACTTGAATTTTTAGTCAGTTTTTCTAAAAATATACCTATTTACCCCTTCATTTTTAAAAAGAATTATTTAATTTTATTCGTTGTCATTATTTTATTTTTTGAAGTTGACCAGAGAGAAACAGAGAGAGAGAGAGCGAGAGAGTGAGAGAGAGAGAGAGAGATATGAAAGTGACAAAGCAAGCAAGCTACTGGGTCCAGGACTTGAACCACAGTCAGCCATGTGGGAGTCCAGCCACCCCAACCACCATGCCATCTGCTGGCCCCAAATTTTTGTCAATTTTTATAATGATTTTTTTCTAATGGAATTTTATCAGAAAGTAAGTGTTTTTTTTTTTTTTATGTTTTAGTAGTATTTGAATTGAATTATATTCTAGTCATTTTCCGTATCAATGAAAATATATCATCTTCCAAGTAGTAAAGTTTTGCTCCATGAGAAGCCACTGGGAATCAGCAATGCACAATCTAATTTGGCCCTGTCTTTGCTGTAGGACCCCAGGCATGTTATTTTTTATGAGCATAAATTTTCTCAACTATAGAATGAGTTACAAATACTGATATTTGCTACTTTATAAAGAAAGCTTGTGTTACTTATATGATTTTTAAAACTTATGTGTTTTTGAAAGTCTGCAATATTTATTTGTTTCTCTATTTATTTGCCAAAGGGCATGTTCACTCACCAGAGGAAGACAGAGAGAGGGAGGGAGAAAGTGTCCCCTATGTGGCATGATCTGGAACGTGTCCTCCATTCGTCCATCTTGTTGGGATTTGGGGCATACATGGACACATACCCAGAATGTTTTTGAAGCTGCCAAGGTTGGGATTTGAACCATGCAGTCAGCCATGCAGAATCTGGCTCCCTTAACTACCAGGCCATGGGATTGGCCCTATGTATTTTTTTCTTAGGGAAAAAAAAAAAATAAACCCTGTACTGTCACTCACATGTAATATAGTTTATAACATAATGAATATATATTCACTCTTTTATAATACTTATAGAGGTTTGCTCTAAGAATTAAGTGGGAGGACTGGAAGGTGGCATGGTAGTTAGGACGCTGGACTCCTACATGGCTGACCGTGGTTCAAGTTCTGGACCTGGTGGCTTGCTTTCTCACTTTCCCCCTCTCTCTGGTCAAATTTAAAAATAAAAATCAATAGATAAAATTAAATAAAATAATTCTTTTAAAAAAGAAGAATTAAGTAGGATGATACATGCATAATACTGAAGAAACCTGCAAATCACCTATAGACTGGTTGTTGGTGGTTTTTATAACCATAAAGTCTGATGAGAAGTGTCATTCTCTTGGGGGAGCTGTATTATTCTTTATTGTTTTTGCTAAAACATTATTCTTATTACTACCATAGATAATTTTTGAACTTACTGAAGCATTCTGAACATTAAAAAGGCTTTTTCTATGATATAATTGGGTATCAGAGATTAATGGACTTGATGTGACAATTTACAGGCAATATTCCTACCAATTACTTTCCAGCAGTAGGGCAAAACCCGAGACTATTTCAGTGAGGCATCCTGGAGTGGCTCCGGCCACCCCACCAGTTTAATAGCCATTGCAAGCAATATTCAGTCTGCTTCGAAGATGTTGCTGCCAACTGATTTTCAGCCAAGCTCTTTGCTTTTCTGCTTTTTTATTTCCCATTTCTCTAAGGATTTAACCCTGTGTGGGAAGAAACTCTGACATTTACAGTACACATGCCAGAAATAGCATCATCCCCACCAGTTTAATAGCCATTGCAAGCAATATTCAGTCTGCTTCGAAGATGTTGCTGCCAACTGATTTTCAGCCAAGCTCTTTGCTTTTCTGCTTTTTTATTTCCCATTTCTCTAAGGATTTAACCCTGTGTGGGAAGAAACTCTGACATTTACAGTACACATGCCAGAAATAGCATTGGTCCGGTTCCTTGTGTGGGATCATGATCCCATTGGAAGAGATTTCGTTGGACAAAGAACTGTGACCTTCAGCAGCTTAGTGCCTGGTAGGTGGGAGCTGGCCTGTGTAGATGGACAATGCTTATTTTCTCCAGAGGGTGTATTATAGCATGTGATTTACTGGATGCATAGCATATGTGATAAGTAATATATATCAGATGATAAATATGACTGTTAATATGCTTTATAATATGTAAAAAAACTGTAGTCAATTCTGGTGTACCCATGTTCCCATGGGAAAGCCAAATGCAAGTTCAACTAAGAAGAAATGGCTTTCTTTACTTTTATCAGGCTATCGTCATGTCTATTTGGAAGGACTAACAGAAGCGTCAATATTTGTCCACATAACAATCAATGAAATCTACGGAAAGGTGAGAAAGATACAGGGCTTAAAGCCACATGCAATGATAATGTAGTCATCAATAAAGTAACCAATTGACTAATTACCTAATTACATAAAAGGAACGTACATTTTATTATAGATTTTTTCTTTTTTTAATGCCAGAGGGTGTGTGCATGTGCATGAAACAGAGACAAAGAGAGAGAGCGAGATGGGGGAAGGAGAGAGAGAAACAGAAAGCACCCCAACAGGGCGTGATCACCCCACAATCTTTTTTTTTTTTTTCCTTTTCCATCTGATCAAGATCCTAGGCACATATGCACACACTTGGCATGTTTTTTTTTTCAAGCCACTGGGGCTAGGATTTGAACCACAATTGAAATCTCACCACATGTGAGATTCAGTTTTCTCTACTGAGCATGTAACTGATGAGCCATGAGGTTGGTCCAGGAATGTACATTGTGACAAACGGTTTTTTTGTTTTGTTTTGTTTTTTAAGAATTATTTCATTTAATATTTATTTATGTATTAAATTTAACCAGAGAGAGACAGAGCAAGCGAGCGAGAGAGTGAGAGAGGGAGGGAGAGCTAGGGAAAGTGCTAAAAACAAGCTGCCAGATCCAGGACTTGAACCATGGTTGGCCATGTGGGAGTCCAACACCCTTAACCACCGCACTACTTGCTGGACCTGACAAACTGGTTTTTAACAAAAAACTATAGGGAAGCTCAGCAAGCCAGTCTGGTCATTATGTCCCCATGTACCCCACCATCCACCTACTTGCTTTCAAAGACTATTAGGGGTACGGACTCCATCCGGACTCCATCCTTTCTGCCAAGAGGTGTATTTGGGCCTAACAGAACTGAGAAACGGTTATCTCCTAAGGAGTCATTTGCTTGGCTAAAATAATGAAGAAATACATATACACTGAATTTTATATTAATCCTGGAAAAGACCCAGCTGGCGGCAGTGGGAACTATAGTGTCTTTCATGTTGTGTCTCTGGTTACCTGTACTAGCTGAGTGTGACCCAGCCAGATCTAGGCATGATGTGTTCATTTGATGCCATCATTTTTAACTGAAAACACAAAAATTGTGAAGGAATTTAGAAGCCACCTGTAGGACTTGAGAAAGAAAAAAAAAATGTATCCTGGTTCCCCCTGATACTGCTCTCCTCACAGTGTAGCTCCATTTAGACTTACAAATCAATGGCCTGTCCTCCGTTCACGTCCAGTAATCAGAGACGTGGCCACTGGTGTGAACTTTCTGGGCTGATGTATCAGGAGGGGCTGAGCAGAACCCAGGGAGGTCCAGTGCTCTTTGCCGGAGTGTCTGTATAGCTGGGAGCTTCCCCAGAGGTATGCCCGTTCTCTGTGCCTCAACTTCCTCATCTGTAAAACGGGGTCAAAATACGACCTACTGTAAATACATATTATTCTTCAAAAGCTGGCTTGGTACATAGTAAGTGCTCAAAAACGTTGGATAATATTAACATTAATTATAATCCATCTGGTAAGGAAGGGACCAATTCAGCCTAAATTCGAGAATATATTTATCCTCACAGCAGTAAGCAGTGGGATGGGAGAGATCACTGGGATTTTTATTTGTCAGTGTGGTGAAGTTTTATACGATGTCTTTCTATGTGCAGTCCTAGGTTTCTGTTTTCATTCTTTCTTTTTAAGTTTATTTCTACCATGAGCAAAAGGGGGAAAAAAGGGAGAGGGAAAAGAGGCGGGAGAGAGAGACAGCGCCCCCTACAGGTCTTGTGACACAGTCCAGTCCCGGTTTCAGTCAGCCCCAGATCACAGGCACACCTGGACCAGGACACAGACCACTTCCTTGGGGGGTCATTCTCACGAGTGTCTTTGTAACCGCTACATCGTTTCTGCTAGTGCTGCTTATTGGGGTCTTTCCCCTGGCCCAAAGAGATACAAATCTCAGGGGTTCAAAAATGATTCTTGACTTCTAGGAATCCTAAGTTAATGGGGTAGTATTTCTAGCATTTATTGTGGTTGAGGGAAATACTAAAATGCAGAATTTGTTTCAAACTTGAGCTGGTAATAAACCATGAACATGAATGTATTTCCTAAGAATTTCTGTTCTCTCTCTCAAATAAACATTCACCTCTGAGTCATGTATTAGTGTTGAGGTGTGTTCACACTGGGATGTGTGTACCAGAATGTGGCGGTGTTGAGTTTAACCATGAATGAACACAAAACTAAAAGAACCCAAACTGGGAGACAGAGTATGTGCAATGAGATGCGTTTTTTTTTGTTTTTGTTTTTGGTTTTTT